>NW_024420375.1:816832-1067535 GCF_014898765.1 Herpailurus yagouaroundi | reverse complement strand
GACACAGAATCGGAAACAGGCTCCAGGCTCTGAGCCATCAGCCCAGAGCCCGACGCGGGGCTCGAACTCACGGACCGCGAGATCGTGACCTGGCTGAAGTCGGAAGCTTAACCGACTGCGCCACCCAGGCGCCCCTTGGATAAAGTTTTAAGAGCCACCATGAGTCTGAGAGGTCAGTGACCAAGACATCTGCTTCTCCTTCACTCCCAGGCCCTAGACTGGCAGGGTTCACAGGTCAAAGTGGCAGTTAAGCAGCATGGATCTTCTGGGACAACCTCAAATCCCAACATGTGGTCCCAATAGCTCCACAAAAACATGACAATGAACCTCAAATGCCAAGAGTTTTGGAATTCAAAATGTTGAAGGCCTTTCTGGCATCCCTGAATTCACTCCATGGACTCCCCACCTGAGTTATTTCTATGTTCCAGTCTCTGTCTTGTCACTTACTAGGTTCTGTGGCCCTGGGCAAGTCAAGCCCTTTCCCCTTTTGGACACCATTTTCCTCGCCTTTCAACTGAGAAACTAAATTAGAACCTGCTTGCCCTTGAGACCACTTCTGGGTGTGACATTTTCTATTGGACATTACATAGGGTTTGCCAGGTGTGGTACCTCTGACCCTTCCACCCTTCTCTTCCAGGAGATCATGGATTGGAGCCATCAACTCTGCAACTACGTAGACCTTGACTGAAGTCCTGCCCACTGCTCCTTGGATGTGTGACTGTGGGAAAGTCACTTTTCCTCTCTGAGTGTCACTTCCTCAACTCTAAAATGAAGCCACTGACGTTCTCTTGAGTGGTTTTGAGAATGAAATGAAGCTGTGTGTGGAGTGCCTAAATCAGTGCCTGGTCCAGAGCAGGGGCCCAGGAAATGTGTGTGGGAACAAGAAGTACTCAAAGGAGCCAGGAGCTATTCCCCATCACTGAGCAATCCAGACCCCCTGGAGATAGGAGCTTAAGGAATGCCCACACCCTCCTGAGGAGTGGGGCAGCCCTCTGCCAGGCCTGGAAAAGAGCTCCTTTCTGTAGTTAGTGTAAAGGCAGCAAGGCTTTCCCCTGGCAGCAGTGTCTGCTTCCTGCTGCTGGCCAGAATGCTAGTGCCTGCCCCCAAGTGGCCTCAAGCCAGTGCCCACAGCCCTGCCTTACCAGGCCTGTGACCAAAAAGGAAACAATTGGCTCTAGGTTTCAGATTCCTGGCTCTCTCATTTCACCCTGCATGTAGACTGGCCCATGGTTTGGTGGGAGCAGGCTTGGGTGTATTTGTTCAGCCTCACCATCTCATTACCAGCATGGGCACAAGCAGAGAAGGGATCAGAAGAGAAAAAGGGCATGGGGCGCCTGGGTGGCGCAGTCGGTTAAGCGTCCGACTTCAGCCAGGTCACGATCTCGCGGTCCGTGAGTTCGAGCCCCGCGTCGGGCTCTGGGCTGATGGCTCGGAGCCTGGAGCCTGTTTCCGATTCTGTGTCTCCCTCTCTCTCTGCCCCTCCCCCATTCATGCTCTGTCTCTCTCTGTCCTAAAAATAAATAAACGTTGGAAAAAAAAAATTTTTTTTTAAAAAAAGAAGAGAAAAAGGGCACCACCCATTATCAGACATGTGACTCTTTCCCTCCTACTACTCTCTCTCTCACTGACTCTCATTCACCCTCTCTTCCTCCCCTTTCTTACCCTTACTTCCCCCTGCATCTATCTTTCTTCTGCATGCTCTGCTTTCCTCTCTGCACAATCTGTACCTCATGTCTCTGTCTTTTGTCTGGGTTTTCTTCAGCCTCTGGTCTTCCATGTCTGTACCTGGCTTTCCCTCAGAGTGAGCAAATGGGAAGTGGAATTAGTACTGCTCCAGGTAGCGGTACCAGTGCTAGACCTTGGGCCAGCAGTGTGGCATAGTTTTAGTGGCCCACAGACTCTAAAGGACAATATGAGAAAAACAAACACAGACAGCTTTCTTCCTGGTATTGAGTCTGTGCTCAAGAAATGTGAGTTCTATTCCTACCTTCCTTCTGAAACCCTCCTTTTCTAGTATTTTGGCTCCTGGAACAGGTTTGGGCTTGGAAAAGTCTGAGGACTCATCTTTAGTCAAATTCTTAGCTCTGACCCAAGATGGGGAGCACAAGGCCCCTTGCTGTCTCTCTGCCAAACTCCTGGCCTCCTTTTGCATGTAGCCATCACTGGACACAGGTCCCAAGTTTCTATTTCATCCATCTCCCTCTCCTTCCTTGGAAGTCATTGCCTTTCTCTGAGTATGCAAGATATGTGTTAGAAAGGTCATCAAGTCCATAAAGATTTAAAGGGCATCCACTATGTGCCAGTACCTATGGGCAGAAATAATCATGGCCCTGTGCTCATGGAGCTTCCTGGACAATGAGGAAGACAGACATTGAACAAAATGTTACAAATGGATGAGCATTTTGCTACAGAAGCCCATAGTGCCCTGGGATTGTAACTGGACACCTGCCCTAGGCTGGGATTCTGGGGTAGCCTCCTAAGGAAGGTGTTGTTCAAGCCAAGGATGGAAAATTCAGCAAATTCCAGACTGAGAAGAGTTCTGGAGTCAGTCTTGTGTGCTAGTAGTGGTAGTTTTGTGTCAAACCCTGTTTCAGTGTCTTATAGGTATCAGCTTATTTAATGTCCTCACTGACCGTAAGAGGAAGGTCTATCATTAGCCCCATTTCCCTGATGAGGACACTGAGGCTCAGTAAAGTAAAATGACTTGCCCAAGGTGGTGGTAGAATATCACAGTAAATACAGAAGCAGGACCTCAGGTAGTCTGACTACAGAGCCTGATCTCTGTGTCAAACACCTCCTGAAATGATAAGAGAGAACTGGAATCAAAGGAAAGCACTGAAGGATTTAAGCAGTGGAGGGGTCCCATCAGCCATATTCTGATAAAAACACTCTGGTAGTGTGGTCTGTAGGGTGGCAGGAGTGGAAATAGAGCACCCAGTGAAGAAGCCACTGTAGTGGTCCAGATGAGACATGATGGTGATTTGGGCTAGAGTGGTGGCAGCAGAATGGGAACTAGAAAGATGGATTTAGGAGTTATTTTTGAGGCAGAGTTGACAGAACTGATGACAGTGTTTGCATAGCATTTTTCATGTTACTTCACACTTCCATGGCCATTATTTAATTTGATCCACTCAAGGTCCTTGTCAAGTGGCTAAAGCAAGGATCAACATTATCCCTTTTCAACAAATAGGAAAAGTGAGGCCCAGAGAGGGCAGAAATTTGTTTAAGATCACAGTTTCAAATGTGTGTGTTCCAGAGAGCATGTGTGGGCACCTGCACCCATGCAATTATGCATGAAAACACGCATGAGCCACCCAGGTGCATAGATGTGTGAGTGCACATGTGCGTGCAGGTATGTGCAGGCACATGTGGACACAGTACTTTATGCAGGTGTGTGAATATATCCTCTGTGTCTGCTACCTTAGGTGGGGCTATGAATGGGCCTTTGGTAGGCTCTTGAGTAGCTGAGTGTGCAGGAAGAGGACAGCCAACCATGCCTGCTGGTGAAGACATAGGGCTATGGAGGAAGTCTGAGGGTGGTGACCACCTCTATTGGGAGTTACGGATTTGTGGCCCCTGGGTCTAAATTTGGGGGTCTCTTGGGTTGGTAGGTCCAACATAACAATAATCCTTAAGGTTATTGAGCACTGAGTCTGTCGCATGCATTATATCAATTTATTCTTACAACTTTATAAGGTAGCTACAATGATCTCCATTTATAGATGAGGAAATACAGGCTCAGAAAGTGTGACTAATGTGCCCAAGGTTATACAGCTGGTTAGCTGTGGAGTCAGGCTTGGACACTCATTCCACGTGACTCCAAAGCTCATATTCTTAAATTATTCTGCTACTCACCACACACACACAAGCACACACAGACATAGGCATACAAGCACCCACATCTGCAGAAGTGTGCAGCCACACAGGGAGCCGGTACTCCAGGGTAACCCAGAAACAGACTCCGGAGCAGGGTGCCATGTTCACCTGCATGCTGAGGGCACAGGGCTGGAGCCCAGAAGGTTGGGCATCTCTGCACCCTTCCCCTCACTCAGGGCCTAGACTCTGACCCTGCTGCTCCTGAAATTAGCTGTCTCAGAACTTGCTAAGGTTTTCAGCCTCTAGACTCCATGCTCTGGGCTTCAGGCAGCCAGTGAAAATTTATGGCTTTAGAAAGTTCTTTCAAGTCCAATCCCTACATCCACCCTCTCTGACTTGCATGGTTTATCAAGATACTGGGTTTCCCCCTCCTTCTCCTCCTCTTGCTATTGCTGCCTCCCTCTCCCACACTGTCTCTGGCCAAGGCAAACCTCTCAGCTCCCCACTCCTTACCTGCTGACCTTGACTACTTCTGTTGAACCCACTGTATAGCCTCACATTGCAGATAAAATTCCTTCTCCTTTCTTCTCCCTTACTCTACCCACAAAAGCTAAAGAAGTGGTGTGTGTATGGGGTTGTTGTCTGTATGCATGCAAATGCTTGCATGTCCAGCAGGGCATGAGGTAGGGGATGTGCATCTGGGGTCTGGTGGGGAGGAGGCATTGCAAATATGTGGAGGCTGTGCTCTTTCCTGTTTGTGGGGCCAGCACTGGGCCTGGGCCACTGAACACAAGCAGTCATATTTGTAGCATAAATGTGTGTATTCATGATGTATGTGTATGTGCACACACATTTCTCTTGTGACTGTGGGTCTATGAGCTGAGCCTTAATTACAGAAAAAGTGGCAAGCTCTAGTCAGAGAGTGGTGAAAAGCATGGACTTTGGGCTGGACTGCAACTTATTAGCCATGTGACCCTCAAACAATTACCTCACCTTTCTGTGCCTCGGTTTCCTCATCTATAAGTAATATGGAGGGGATGATAATAATGCCTATGTCAAAGCATTGTGAGGAATATAAGAATAAATGTGCTTATGGCAGTGTGTGGCACATAGTAGGTGATCCATAGATGTTAGCTAATTACTGTGTGGATGAAGGAGAGAAAATTCACACCGACTGGGCTCTTGCCACATGCCCAACATGAGGTTTAGCGCTTTACATTATCTCACTTAGTTTCAGCACTTAGAACCATGTCTGACCCCACAGAAAAAGTTCCATATATATTTGCTGAATGAATGAATGAATGAAAGGAGTGAAGTCTCATAATTTCCTGTGAAGTGAGAATTTTAACAGGTAGGGAAACCAAGAATAAGAAAGGCAAATTCTGTGTGGAGATGACTGTGCATTTTGGTCATAGGACTGTCTACAAATGCTTTGGGTAAACCCTGAAGGAAGAGGGGGTCAAGAAGTGACTTTCCCTCTCTATGTACACATATGGATATGGACACAGGTAGAAATACATGTGGTTGTGAATGCACAGACACCTACGTGGTCCAGGCTCCACCAGAAGTGAAGGAGGTTCTAGAAAAGGTGAGAGAAAGGTTTGAATTGGGATGGTTGAGGAAAGTTTCTTCTAGGGGAGGGAGGACAGTGCAGGTGGCATAATGCTCAGCCTGGAAGTCCAGAGGTGAGAGAGCTGCTCACATTCAATGTTCTCCTGAAACATGGGCAAAGAAAGCCAGAACCTGAAATATAACCTCCAACTCCTGGAATTTCATGATTGTAAGGACTCTTAAGGGTCCACCAAGACCATCCTCCATCAGGCTATTAAACTGAGGTCCAGAGAAAGCAAAGGAGTCAGACAGTAGACAAGGGGCAGATCTGGGACAGTAGCCCTGGATTGGAGTCAGCCAGGCCCACAAATGTCAGAAAAATCCAGCTGTTGGATCCTGGCTAGAGGGGTTGTCCAAGGGAGAGGGAAAAGGCTACACCCTGTCTGCACTGGATGGAGACAGGCCTCATCCCCAGGCCTGGTCCAGAGATCAGGAGTGGACCCCAGTGGGGCTTTCCCTTATAGTCCAGGCCATCTCTTAGTAGGAAAAAGGGCAAAGGTGGAGGCAAGAGGCCTTAGCAGCTGCCTAAATATATACCTAGGCTTGCCAGGGTCCTCAGGGGTACTGCCTGGTCCTGGCAGCCTGCACAGGGCTGCGGCTGCTCTGGCCCTTGTTTGTTGACTTTCACTCTTGCCAAGGGGAAGCTGTTCTGGATGGAGACACAAGAGAGTGATTTGTCACTGGTTGCCCCTGGCTCCCACTCTGATATGCCAGCCAACAGGGTAGCTTCCTGCTTAACACTTGCCTCACCTGCAAAGTCACTGTAGTAAGTTGTTCCCTAGAGGGCCTAGAGCCACCTGCTGGAGTGTCAAATCTGGAGACTGCAGAGGGACACTGAGGCACAGACATGTGAAGTCATTGCCTCACCACTTCCCTCTGAAAAATCTTAAGCAGGTCATTGTCCATCTTGCAATGCTCTTCCCATGCCCAGATGTGGTTAAGTCCTGCTACAGGTGTACCCTCCAGGACCACTGCCTCACAGACAATGGTGGTGGATGTAGTACTTGCACACTGTAAAGTACTATGCCAGAAGTAGTCACTGACCCAGTGCAGGCACTGTCATTTCCTCAACCCACATCCTTCCCCAGCCAAGGGTCACTGTGGCTGTTCCCTATATACTTTGGCCCTGATTTCCCTGAGACTCTGCTCTCACCCACATGCACCCAGAAGTCCCTAGGCCCAGAACTGTTCATTTTACTGTGGGATCAGGTTCAATTAGGAATTAGTAGGGTCTCTAACATCCTTGGTATGAGGCAACCCAAAAGTCTGGGGATAGATGAGGCATGACAAACCCTGCAAAGCCCAAACCTAGGGGATGAGACAATAATATTGGTTAGTCATGCTTACTGTGACCTATAGGACTTAGACATGCTGATCCATCTGCTGAGACCACTGCTCCTTTCTGCCCTTGTCTTCCCTTGGATAATGCTATCTTACCTTTCAATTTCCAGTTTAGACATATTCTCTAGGAAGCTTCCCTGACCCCAACATCTGGGTTGAGTCTTCTCCACTGAAGTCCCATAGCTCTCTGACTAAACTCTATCATAATTGTTTACCTGTCTTTCCCACTGATTGGGAATCCTTTGAGGGTGGGCCCTATTTAGCTCACAGCTGTATCCCTGACATCTAGCATAGGGCCTAACACATAGTAGATGGGTTAATTGTTGAATGAATGGATTAATGATTTGTACCCCTCTACGGGGCTGGACTTTGCTGCAAGAGTGTGGAATTCATGAGCTCAGGCCTTTTCTAGGCTCCCTTCATAACTATGATTTTTGGCTATGTTTTTCCCATAGGCAATTGGCAGTGGGGGCTAGGCTCTGCATCTGAGGCTTTCTCCCTTTGAGATCCACCCCTTGAGCAAGTTAGCCTGGTGCCTTCTTCCACCCAGAGTCTGACTTCCATTCCGGACTACCCAGCCCACTTCCTATTAGGCATATCTGAGCAGGCCTGAAGGCTGTTGGCTCTCCTCCACCAGAATTCTGGTACTTGCCACCCTGACTCACTTCTTTGTCCCAGGACAACTCCCTCCCCAAGCCATCTCCCCAGGCTCCACTTCAGTTTCCAAGGCTCATTCACAGACCTCCTTTGGGACAGCAGTACTCTGGGGTGGTCCAGGGAATAGTGGTGGTCTGTGGGGCCTTTACGTGGTCCGTGGGCAAGTCCAAAATTCAAAGCATGCAGAAATGTTTGGTTGGGTATTTGGGATTTTTTTAAAGTATATTTTCTATGGCAGATTCAAAGGCATATTTAAAAAGCCAACAATGGCTAACTTTCCAGTACAGTCACAATAATGGTTATGTACCCAGTCAAAGGGCATGAGGCCATTTGAGATTTGGGAATGTGCCAGGATAGAATTGACAGGGCCCTCAAAGAAGCCCCTGAAGCCAGAACATAAAGTCTCCTAGAATATTACCCTCATTTTGCAAGTGGAAGAATTGAGGTTACAGTGCAGGCAAGAGTCTGGTCCCAATGAGCCTAGTCTATCAAGGCTCTCTGGTAGGTTTGGTCCCAAAAGGCACAGCAGGGAGGACTGCAGTGTCCTCAGTAATACCAGGACTGAAGTAAACAGAGAAGTAATATCTGTGCTCCCACCCCAGACTGAAGCCTCTACGGATAGAGATGACACATGCTGTTATCCTTTCATTGGCCTCAATAGCTCTCTCAACAGCCCTCAGAACTGTTCCCCTTTGGGGGATCCCCCACCCCCATCCTCCAGCCAAGCAAGCAGGCAGGATCTCCCCCTACACACACACACACACACACACACACACACACACACACACACACTCACACAACCTGCATTCTTGAATAGCTGCCACTACATCCTTGGCCTCAGCCCCAAGAAGGAATATGGAATGTGCTTCCCTGAGCCATTAGGGAGTGGGTAGTATGGGGGGGGGGGTTGTTCTGCGGGGAAGGAGCTGAGAATAAAAGGACAGGCTGTAAATGAATAAGAGGGATGATCCCAAGGGCCAAAGCCTCTGGGGGTGAGAGTCCATACACAGTAGCCCCAGGGACAGGGCCAGGAAGGATCTATTAGACCTGAACTTCTTTACCTGTTCCCTGTGCCCATATTCATAGGACAGAGGAGGCCAGGTACCAAGGTTCTGTGGGCACACTCCTAAAACTGCCCCCAACCAGAATTGCAGTAGGCATGAGTAAGGGGAAAGGCTGGAAGCAAGTTTAGAGGATGAGAGGGGGTTGATCTCTGCAGGTATTGAATGAAATCACTGTATCAGCATCTTCCAGTCTGAGAACTAGAGTACAGATCTTCTCAATTCTTATTGTCAAGACACTATGGATGTTATGAACTATTTGTTACTCACTAATTACAGTTAAAGAGTTGAGTATTGCAAATCATTTCCTGTCTTTTCTTCTTTACTTTTGTAAAAGCCACAAAAAAAAAAAAAAAAAAACAAAAAGAATATTTATGGTTCTCCTTATGGTCTTTCTTAAGTGGGAGAAAAAGGTAACAAAGGGGGATTTCTGGTTCTAGATGAGAGGAATAGCCACATTTCTCCTAATTTTTCCTGCTACATACAACTAAAAATTATGGGTGTTATATATAAAACAAACATAAGAAGACTCTGAAAGGTGGAAAGAAGTCAGAATAGCTAAGGAACTCGACACCCAAGGAATGACAGAGTGGTGAGTTCCCTGGGTGCTAGAGAAGCCAGAAAACAGAAACACCAATGAACATAGCCCAAAACAAACAAACAAAAAAGTTAAAAGACACAGCCCCAACAAAATCTTATTCTCTTTTGGCCAAAGGACCAGAAAAGAAGCAATATAGCAAGATAGAAAACTGATAGACAACAGTCACTCTACTCCAACCTAACACTATAGGAAAAAAATGATCTCTACCTCTACTCATCTACTTCCACCCTTACCAGGCCATTACAAGGTGTCCTAACGCTTCCCCATCTCCACTGACTGGGATGGTATCAGAAAAGGCTGAGCCCAGACTTTTTATCTCTTGCCTGGTGGTGATGAGGCTTTCTCTACTCCCACTGCCAGTGGTGATCTGGTGGGGGGGGGGGGGCTGAAATCCTATTATCTACTTAGCAGTAATGAGGCACTCCTCCCTACCTTGGGGCATCAAAGGAGGCAGACTAGGGAACCTCGACTTTCATCCCAACCCATGAGTATCTTCCTTCCTTTGCCAGTGCAGTGTTAGAGGACTCTGGCTAAAACAGAAGAGTTAAATAAGATTCAGAGTCTCATATGATAATCCACAAAATGTCCAGGTTTCAATAAAAAATATCCTGCCATATCACAAAACAGGAAAATCTCAACCTGAATGGAAAAGAAAAGCCATGGATGCCCAAACTGAGTTGACACAGATATTAAAATTATAACAATGATTTTAAAGTAGTCATTATAAAAACCACTCAGAAAAGAATGGCAAACATACTTGAAACAAATGGAAAAAGTTTTAGGAAAGAAATAGAATATATAACAAAGAACCAAGTGGAAATTTTTTGAGTGGAAAAATACAATGACTGAAATGAAACTCTCAATAGATGGGCTTAAAAATGAGGGAGGGGACAGGGGAAATACTTAAACTTGAACACAAAGCAATAAAATTACTCAATCTGAACAATGGAGAGAATATACATTAAAAAAGTGAGAAGCTTAGGAACCTGTAGGTCTATAACAAAGGATCTAACATTCATGTCATTGGAATCCATGTCATGGAAGGAGAGGAGAATACAGATGAGGCTGAAAACCTACTTAAAAAATAATGTCACAAATTCCCCAAGTTTGTCAGAAGACCTAAACTTACAGATTCAATAAGCTGAGCAAATCCCAAACAGGATAAAGCCAAAGAAATCCACACCGAGACACACCTAGTCAAACTTCTAAAAACTAAAGACAAAGAAAAAATCTTGAAAGCAGCAAGACAAAACACATTACTTATGAGGGAAAATAGTTCAAATGAGTAGATTTCACATTAGAAACCATGGAAGCCAGAAGTAAGTAGCACAGTATTTTCAAGAGTTAAAAGAAAAGATCTGTCAACCCAGACTTCTCTATCTAGCAAAAATATCCTTCATGAATGAAGGGTAAACAAGACATTCTCAGATGAAGGAAAACTAAGGAATTTGTTACTAACAGGCCTATACTAAAAGAATGGCTAAGGAAAACTCTTAAAATGTAAAAGAAAGGCTAAAAGAATAAATGTTGGAATATCAGGAAAGAAGAATAGTTGAAAGAGTAAAAATATGGGTAAATATAATTAACTTTCCTCTTCCTGTTGAATTTTCTAAATTAGTTACAGAAAAAATTAGAACAATGTTTAATGTGGCTCTCCATGTAGGTAGTGGAAATATTTTTAAAAGTTATAAATGGTGGTGTTTACAGGGTCATAAAAGGAGGTAGAATTACTATACTTCACTTGAAGTGGTAAAATGTTCACAACAGTAGATGGTGATAGTTTATGTATGTATAATACATTGAACTGAATGAAAATGAAAATACAACATTAAAATCTGTATAATGCAGGGGCGCTTGGGTGGCTCGGGTGGTTAAGCATCTGACTTCAGCTCAGATCATGATCCTGCAATCTGTGAGTTCCAGCCCCACATCGGGCTCTATGCTGACAGCCCAGAGCCTGGAGCCTGATTCAGATTCTGTGTCTCACTCTCTCTCTGCCCCTCCCCCTCTTGTGCTCTGTCTGCCACTCTCTCTAAAATATACATAATCATTAAAAAAGTTTTTAAATCTGTATAATGCAGCTAAATCAGTGATAAGAGGGAACTTTATGGCACTAAATGCTTACATCAGAAAAGAGAAAAAAAACATAAAGTCAGTAATCTAAACTTTCACTATAAGATATTTAAAAAAAGAAGAGAAAAGGTAAACCCAAAAGCAAGCAGAAGTAGTAAAATAATAAAGTAAGCAGAAAATACTAAAATTCAAAATAGAAAAAAAAACAGTAAAACAAATGGAACAAAAAGCTGGTGCTTTGAAAAGACCAATACAATGGACTAACTTCTAGCATGACTGATGATAAAAAGAGAGAAGACACAAACCACCCCATATCAGGAATTAAATATAGGATATCATTACAAACTCTGAACTCATCAAGTGAATGAAAAAGGAGTGCTATGAACAACTTTAAAGTCATAAGTTTAACAACTTAGATGAAATGAACCAATTCCTAGAAAAGCACAAACTGTAAGAACTCACACAATATCAAGTAGATAATTTTATTATCCCCATAACAATGAAATACATTTAATTTGTGATTAAAAACTTCCCATTAAAGAAATATTCAGGCCAAAATGGCTTTACTGAAGAATTCTACCAAACATTTAAGAAAAATTAACAATAATTCTATATAATCTTTTCCTGGAAATAGAAAGCTCACACTCAACTCATTGTATAAGGCTGATATTACCTTGATACCAAAACCAGATAAAGATAGTACAAAAAGAAAACTACAAATAAATATCCCTCATGAATAGCATCCCCTGGGTGGCTCAGTCGGTTGAGCATCTGACTTAAGCTCAGGTCATGATCTCGTAGTTTGTGACTTCGAGCCCCACATTGGGCTCACTGCTGTCAGCCTGTCAGTGCAGAGCCCTCTATGGATCCTCTGTCCCCTCTCTCTGACCCCCCCCCCCACTTGAATTCTCCCCAAAATAAATAAATATTTTTTAAAATCCCTAATGAATATAGAAGCAAAATCTTTAACAAAATGCCCCCAAAACAAATAATGCAATGAAGAAATGGGCAGAAGACATGAATAGACACTTTTCCAAAGAAGACATCCAGATGGTAAACAGACAGATAAAAAGATGCTCAACATCACTCATCATCAGGGAAATACAAATCAAAACCACATTGAGATACCACTTCACACTGGTCAGAATGGCTAAAATTAACACCTCAGGAAACAATAGATGTTGGCAAGGATGTGCAGAAAGGGGAGCCCTATTGCACTTTTGATGAGAATGCAAACTGGTGCAGCCACTCTGGAAAACAGTATGGTGGTTTCTCAAAAAATTAAAATATAGAACTATCCTAAGACCCAGCAATCACACTACTAGGACTTTATCCAAGGGATAAAAAAATGCTGATTTGAAGGGGTACATGCACCCCTATATTTATAGCAGTGCTATCAACAATAGCCAAATTATGGAAAGAGCCCAAATGTCCATTGACTGATTAATGGATGAAGAAGATGTGATATATATATATATATATATATATATATATATATATATATATATGTATTACATATATATTGTGTATACTATACTATGAACTACTACTTGATGAAAAAGAATGAAATCTTGCCATTTGCAACAACATGGATGGAACTAACTGTATTATGCTAAGTGAAATAAGTCAGTCAGTAAAAGACAGAGGTCATATGATTTCACTCATATGTGGAATTTGAGAAGCTCAACAGATGAACATAGGGGAAGGGAAGGCAAAATAAGATAAAAACAGAGAAGGAGGCAAATCATAAGAGTCTCTTAAATACCAAGAACAAACTGAGGGTTGCTGGAGGGGTGGGTTAAATGGGTGATTGGCATTAAGGGGGGAACTTTTTGGGATGAGCACTGGGTGTCATATGTAAGAGATGAATCACTGGGTTCTACTCCTGAAGCCAAGACTACACTGTATGTTAACCAACTTGAAAATAAAATTTAAAAATTAGGTAAATAAACAAAATATTAGCAAATTGAATTCAGCAATATTTTTAAAGAATTATATTACTTGACCAAGAAACATACAGACAGAATGCTTTCCTTTTATTGATGGGAAACAAAGCAAATATGCCTATTGTCACCACTTGTAATCAACAAGTACTGGAAGTTGTAGCTTGCACACTAAGGCAGGGAAAACACATAAAAAGCATGCCAATCAGAAATGAAGAAATAAAATTGTTCCTATTTGCAGGTGACACAATGGTTGACATAGAAAATGCTAGGAAACCTGAAAAACAAATGAACAAATGAATTTCCACAACTAAGTGACTTTTTGAAGATCTCAGCATACATGATCAACATACAAAAAACCCAACTGCATTTTCTTAAAAAAATTTTTTTTTTCAACGTTTATTTATTTTTGGGACAGAGAAAGACAGAGCATGAACGGGGGAGGGGCAGAGAGAGAGGAAGACACAGAATCGGAAACAGGCTCCAGGCTCTGAGCCATCAGCCCAGAGCCCGACGCGGGGCTCGAACTCACGGACCGCGAGATCGTGACCTGGCTGAAGTCGGACGCTTAACCGACTGCGCCACCCAGGAGCCCCCCAACTGCATTTTCTATGTACTATTCAAGAACATGTGGACACAGAAACTGAAATTATAGTACCACTTACAGTCACTCAAAAAGTGAAAAACCTAAATCTAATAAAACAGGTATGGGATTTGTATGATGAAAACTACAAAATGATGATGAAAGAAATCAAAGAAGATCTATATAAATGGATAGGCAGTGTGTCTACATATAAGAAGACTCTACACAGTAAAAATGTCAATTCTTCTGAAGTTGAAATACAGGTTTCTTATCAAAATACCATCAAGTTTTTTGTAGATATTAAAAAGGTTATTTTTAAATCCATGTGGAAAAGCCAAGGAACTAGAATAGCTAAAAACAATTTAGAAAAGGAGGAACATAATGGGAGAAATCACTGTACCTGATATTAAGACTTATATAGGGACAATAATCAAGACTGTGTGGTGTTAGTGGAGAAATAGACACACAGATCAAAAGAACAGAATAGATACCCCAGAAATAGACCCATAAATATACCTAACTTATTTTTGGCAAAGGTGCAAAAGCAATTCAGTGGAGGAAAAATCACTTTTCAACAGATGGTGCTGGAGCAATTGGACATTCATAGGCAAAAAGATGAACCTTGACCTAAACCTCACACCTTACACAAAAATTACTCAAAATGGCCCAATTGTTTGAATGTAAAATGTAAAAGTAGAAAACTCTTTAAAAGTAAACATAGGAGATAATTTGTAGTACCTAAGCCTTGATGAAGAGTTCTTAGATCTAACATCAAAGGCATAATCTATCATACAAAAGGTAGATAATTTTTGAACTCATCAAAATTAAGATCTTTTGCTCTACAAAATTTTCTAAAAAGAGGATAAAAAACCAAATTACATTGTAAGAGAAAATATTTGCGAATCACGTATCTGAGAACTTATATCTATAATATATAAAGACGTCTCAAAACTCAATAGCAAAAATCAAACAATCCAATCAGAAAATGGGCAAAAGACGTGAAAAAAACATTTCAATGAAGAAGATATATGGATAGCAAATAAGCATATGAAAAGATGTTCAACATCAGTAAGAGTTAGGACATACAAATGGAGAAAATGATAAGTTATTACTCCATACCAATTGGAATGGCTAAAGTGAAAAAAAAATAGTAACCATACCAAATGCTGACGTAGATAAACTAAATCTCACATATTGCTGGTGGGAATGTATAGTGGTATAGCCACTTTGGAGAATAGTATGGTGGTTTCTTCAAAAGCTAGACATACACTTACTATGGAACCCATCAATTCCACCTGTGGGCATTCATTGATCCCAGAGAAATGAAAACATGTCCATACAAAAACCTCTGCATTATTGTTCACAGCAGCATTATTTGTAATAGCCAAAAGCTGGAAACAACCAAAAGTGCTCTAAATAGGTACGTGGTTAAACAAACTGGTACATTCATATTGTATAAGCAATCAAAAGAAACAAGCTCTTGATATATGCATAGATAATTTTCCAGGGAATTATGCCGGGTGACAAATCTAATACCAAGGTCACATGCTATAGAATTCCATTTATATAACATTCTTGGTATGACATGATTACAGAATTGGGGAGTAGATTGGTGATTACCAGGGGTTAGAGATGGTGGGGTAAAAGGGGCTGGGTGTGACTATCAAGAGGTAGCATGAAGGAGAACTTAGTAGTGATGGAACAATTCTGGGTTTTGATTGTGGTGGTAGTTACACAAATCTACATGTGATAAAATAGCATAAAACTACATGCACACATTATATCAATGCCAGTTTCCTGGATTTGATATTCTACTTTAATTATGCAAGATGCAGCCATTGGAAAACACTAGATGGAGAATACATGGAACCCATCTGTACTCCCTTTTTTTTTCTTATACAATTTTTACTGGGATATGAATCACATATCATAATATTCACCCTTTAAAGTGTACAATTCAGTATTCTTAGTATATTCATAATGTTGCACAAATATTTTCACTAATTCCAGAACATTTTAACCACCCCCAAACTCAGTACCCATTAGAAATCACCCCTCATTTTCTCCCACCTCTGGCAATCACTAATCAACTGTCTGGCCTTATGGATTTGCCTATTCTGAACATTTCATATAAATGGAATCATATAATAATAATCATATAATTTGTCATCCTCTTGACTGCTTCCTTTCACTTAGCATAATGTTTTTAAGGTTCATCCATGTTACAGCATGTATCAGTACTTCATTCCCTTTTATGACTAAATAATATTTCCATGTGTATGCATGTGTGTATATGTATATACACTTCAGGTTAAGAACCATATATCAGCATACATACAAACATAGATATAGATATCATATTTTTTATCCACTCATCAGCTGATGGACATATAGATTCTTTCCACTTTTTGGCTATTGTGGATAATGCTGTTATGAACATTCATGTACAAGTTTATGTGTAAACATATGTTTCCAATGTCCTTGGGTATCTACACTAGCAGTGGAATTATTGGGTTGTATGGTAGCTTATGTCTAACATTTTGAGAAATGGCCCGACTGTTTTCCAAGAGGCTGCATCATTTTACATTCCCATCAGCAAAGCCTGAGGGTTCAAATTTCTCCATATCCTCACCAACATTTGTTATCTGACTTTTTGATTCTAGCCATCTTAGTAGTATAAAGTGGTATCTCATTGTTTTGATTTGAATTTCACTAAATGACTAATGATGTTGAACATCTTTTCATGTGGTTGTTGGTCATCTGTATATTTTCCTGGAGAAATTGATACTCAAATATTTTTCCCATTTTAAAATTACATTTTTTATTGTTAATTTTTAAATGTTCTTTATATACTTCAGATGATAGTCTCTTATCAGATACATGATTTGCAAATATTTTCTTCTCCCTTCTCATTTTGTGTGGTGTCTTTTTACTTTCTTGATAGTATCCTTTGAAACAGAAATTTGGATGAAATCATTTGTTTCTTTTTCTTTTGTTGCTAGTCCTTTTGTCCTAGAAACTACTGTCTAATCCAAGGTCAAGAAATTTTACACCTATGTTTTCTTCTAAGAAAACATGTATTGTTTTAGCTCTTAAATTTAGGTCTTTTATCTATTTTGAGGTATTTTTATATGGTGTGAAGTGGAGGTCAAAATTTGGTTCTCTTGCATATCTATTTGTACCAACACTGTTTGTTGAATGGACAATTTTTTTCCCCACCGAATGGCCTTGATGCCCTTACTGAAAATCAATTGAACATAAATGTATGGGTTTATTTCTAGACTCAATTATTTTCTATACATCTACTTGCCTATCTTTATGCCAGTACCACACAGACTTGGTTTAATATAGCTGTATAGTAAGTTTTAAAATTGGGGCGTTTCAAAGAACCAACTTTGCTCTTTTTCAAGATTGTTGCATTCATCATGGTTCTTCAGAGAAACAGAACAAATACGAGATGTATAGATGTATTATAAGGTATTGGTTTATGTGATTATGGAGTTTGCCAAGTCCTACAATCTGTCATCTGCAAGTTGAAGATCTGGGAAAGTTGGTGCTATAGTTTGAAGGCCTGAGAGGTGTAGAGCCAATGGTGTAAATTCCAGTCAGGTCTGAAGACCTGAAAATGTGAAACACCGAGGGCAGGAGAAAAGTGATTTTCCAGCTCAACAGTCAGGCAGAGAATGAATTCAACCTTACTTTGCCTTTTTGTTCCATTCAGGCCCTCAACAGATTTTATGATGCCTACCCACATTGGAGAGAGCTTTCTGCTTTACTCTATTATTTCAAATGCTAATCTCTTCCAGAAACATCTTCACAGACACACCCAGAAATAATGTTTAACCAGCTATCTGGACATCCCATGATTTCGTCAAGTTGACACATAACATTAACCATCACAATCGTTTTGGCTATTCTTGGCCCTTATATTTCCATTTAAATTTTAGCATCAGCCTGTCAATGTCTGCAAAACCCCATAAGTTCTGATATGTTGTGTTTTTGTCTTCACTTCTCTCAAAATATTTTCTAATTTCCTTTGTGATTTCTTCTTTAACCCGTTGGCTGTTTAGGAGTGTGCTTGGAAGTTAATTTAATTTCCATATATTTGTGATATCATCAAAGTTATACCTGTTACTGATTTCTAACTTCATTCTATTGTGGTTGGAGAACATACTTTGAATGACTTAAATCCTTTTATACTTATTGACACTTTTCTATGACTTAACATGTAGCCTACGTGGAGAAAGTTTCATGGACACTTGAGCAGAAAGTTTTCTGCTCTTGTTGGGCAAAGTGTTCTATAGAAGTCTTTGGGTCTAGTTGGTTTATAGTGTTGTTTAAGTCTTCTTTTTTTCCATGTTGGCCTTCTGTTTTGTTCTATCCATTATGGAAAGTAAGGTATTGAGGTATCCAACTATTATTTTTCCCTTCAATTCTGTGAGTTTTTGATGCATGTATTTTGGAGCTGTGTTGTTAGGTACATATATTTTATAATTGTTGTATTGTCTTGATAGATGGATCCTTTTATCATTATAAAATATTCTCTTTTATCTCTAGTAACAAGTTTTGCCACAAAGTATATTGTGCCTTAAATTAGTAAAGCCATTCCAGCTATCTGTTGGTTACTGTTTTCATGGTATATCTTTCTCAATCCTTTTTACTTTCAACCTATGTGCATCTGAATCTAAAGTCCATCTCTTTTATATAGTGTATACCATTGAATCATGGGGTTTTTAAAATCTACTTTGCCAATCTCTACCTTTATTCAGAATATGTTATCCATTTACCTCAATGTAATTAGTGTAATGGTAGGATTTATATCTGCCATTGTGCCATTTGTCATATATATATATATATATATATATATATATATGATGTATTTTTGATCCTTTATTCCTTCATTACTGCCTTCTTTTGTGTTAAATAGGTATATTCTGGTGTATCATTTTAATCTCTTTTTTTCTTTTACTATTATTTAATTGCTTTCTTTTCATTTTTAGAGAGTGAGAGAGAGAAGGGGAGAGGAGAAGCAGAGAGAATCTTAAGCAGGCTCCACACTTAGCATGGAGCCTGACTTGGGGCTTGATCCCACCACCCTGGGATCATGACCTGAGCCAAAATCAAGAGTTGGATGCT
Organism: Herpailurus yagouaroundi; assembly: GCF_014898765.1. Lineage (NCBI taxonomy): Eukaryota > Metazoa > Chordata > Mammalia > Carnivora > Felidae > Herpailurus > Herpailurus yagouaroundi. Next base: position 1,048,713 of record NW_024420375.1, on the reverse strand, counting down.
CAGCCTATTGAGCTATCCAGGCACCCCTATTAGTTATTTTCTTATTGGTTGCCCTGGGAATTATAATTCACATCTTAGGGGCGCCTGGGTGGCGCAGTCAGTTAAGCGTCCGACTTCAGCCAGGTCACGATCTCGCGGTCCGTGAGTTCGAGCCCCGCGTCAGGCTCTGGGCTGATGGCTCGGAGCCTGGAGCCTGTTTCCGATTCTGTGTCTCCCTCTCTCTCTGCCCCTCCCCCGTTCATGCTCTGTCTCTCTCTGTCCCAAAAATAAATAAAAACGTTGAAAAAAAATTAAAAAAAAATAATTCATATCTTAGTTTATAACAGTCAATTTCAGATTAAGACTAATTTAATTTCAGTAGTATACAAAAACTTTGCTCTTATATAGCTCCATTCCCTCTACCATCCTCTATGTTTCATTGTCAAACAAATTACATTATTATACGTTGTATACCCATTGACAGATTTATAATTATTGCTTTGTGTGGTTGTCTTTCAAATCAGATGGGAGAGAAAAGACATTGCAAACAAAAAATACTGGTGTTCTTTATTTCTTTGTGTGGATTCAAGTTACTGTCTGGCATTCTTTCATTTACACCTGAATTTTAATTTCTTCTTAATTTTTTGAGGGATTGCTTTGCTGGATATAGAACTTTTAGCTGACAACATTTTTCTTTCAGCACTTTGAATATGTCATCCCCCTCCCTTCTGACCATTGCTTCTAATGAGATATCAGCTATTAATTTTATTGAGAATTCCTTTTATGTGATGTGTCACTTTTCTCTTGTTGCTTTTCAGATTCCATCTTTGGCTTTGGCTTTTGACTATTTGATCATAATGTGTCAAGGTCTGGATATCTTTTTGAATTTTTCCTACTTGGAGTCATTAAGCTTCTTGCATGTGTAGATTATTATTTTCCCTCAAATTTGGGAAGTTTTCAGCCATTATTTCTTCAAATATTCTTTCTACCCCTTTCTATCTCACCTATCTTTTGGGACTCCTATCATGAGCATATTGGTATGTTTACTGTTTGCCCACAGCTCTCTGAAGCTCTGTTCATTTTTCTTAATTTTTTTCTTTCTGTCCTTTAGATTGAATAATCTTAATTGACCTATCTTCAAGTTGGCTGATCTTTCCTTCTATCTGCTTAAATTTTATGTTGACATCCTCTAGTAAATTTTTTTATCTCAATTATTGTACTTTTCACCTCCAGAATTTATGTTTGGTTCTTTTTATATAATATATCTATCTTTTCATATTGTCTATTTGGTGAGACATTATGATTATATTTTTCTCTAATTATTGGTTTCTCTCAGTTCTTTGAACATATTATAAAAATTTTGTCTAATAAGTGTAATGTCTGGGCTTCCCTCAGGTTACTATCTATGGCCTCCTTTTTGTCCTGTGTATAAACCATATTTTCTTATTTCTTTGCATGTTTATTTATTGCTGTTGTTGAAAACCAAACATTTTAAATAATATAACAACTGTGAAAATCAGACTACCATTATCCCAGGGTTTGTTGTAGTTGCTATATTTTGCAGTTGTTTCTGTTCATTTGTTTATTGAGTTTTCTGAAGTAATTCCATAAAGTATGTATTATTTGTCATGTGTGGCCAGTAAATTCTCTGTTTGGTTAACTTAGTGGTCAGTTAATGATTAGATGGAAAGTTTTTTAAATGCTTGTCTTTACCAAAAGGATCTGTGTGCATGTTGGGGACACATATTTAATACTCAGCCAGGCAAATTACAAATTACAAATGACTCCACCTTAGCCTTCACTTCCTCCTTGTGCAGAGGCTTAAAATCAGCCAGAGTTGAAAGCTTAGGGCCTTCTCAGTTATTTCATGAGCAGGTGTACAGGTCTGTGTTGCCTGCCAGATTCGCAGGAATATCTCAGAGGTTTTCAGAGCTTCCTATGGACATATCATTCTCTATCTTTTTTTCTATTAAGTTTTTTGGTTAGCCTATTGTTTGATTCAACTCTTATCCACTACTTTAGGCAACCATGGTATTAAACAATTAAAAATTAAAATTTCCAATGATTATTTTTTTTAATTTTTTTACATTTATTTATTTTTGAGAGACAGAGACAGAGCACAAGTGGGGGAGGGGCAGAGAGAGAGGGAGACACAGAATCCAAAGCAGGCTCCAGGCTCCGAGCTGTCAGCACAGAGCCCGACACTGGGCTGGAACTCACAAACCACGAGATCATGACCTGAGCCAAAGTTGGATGCTTAACTGACTGGGTCACCCAGTCAGTTTTTAACTGATCGTTTTTAACAAATGCCCCTGAGGAAACAGCTATTTGCATTGGGTGAGCTCTAAGCCTGGTTAAATACAGACAGGTCTTGAAAGTAGGGTCTTCACGTGAACCACGAGATAGGTCAAACAGTGAAAATTCTCTGAGAATGGGGTTATCCTATTCGTTTTTCTCCAGTGGTTATACTAGGTTGTTGGTTTTCTTGGTGATTTCATGCTATTCAGGTTCAAGGCTACTATAAAGCTGGGGAGCATAGATGAGGATAAGGGCAATTAAAATACCAAATATCTCACTTCCTTACGAAGTTTCAGTATGAATCTTTCAGAACGAACACTCCCTAGATTTCTGTCACCCTTTGGTTAATTTCCAGAGTTCTGAAAAAGTTAATCCTGACACTTTCTACCAGTGTTCTGGTTGTTTTTATGGAGGTCCTTATTTTGTCATCCTTGGTAATGTATCTTTGTACTATCTTTGTAATTTCCTGTGAATCTATAATTATTTCAAAGGAAAAAGCTAAAAAGGATTGTTAAGGGAAACATAGGTACAGATATACTAGCAAATGACCAGTCCCCTGCCTTGGCTGCCCTGTAGCCCCTAGGACTGTCTATAACCTGTTTCTGAATAATCATTCTGTACAAAAACCCTATAAGGTAGACATCCCTAGGCACATTTAACAGCTGAGGAAACTAAGGATAAGAGATTTTTAATGGTTTTACCAAGGTTTCAGAGCTAGAAAAGGGCTGAGCTGGAAATTCCAATTTATATGGACCTGATTCCCAAGTTTCCTTTTCTATTGCTTTGATTCATTCACCTATCCAAAAAACCTTTATGAAACATCTACTATGTCACAGGCACTACTGTAGATGCTGGGATATATCAATAAACAAAAGAAAACAATATCCCTCATGGAGCTGATACCTTAGTGGAGGAAGACAGACAAATAACCTAATCTATGAAAAAGTAAAAATATGCTTAATAGTGATGAGTTCTATAAGGAAAATCAAGCAGTGCAATGGTCAGAGAGTAGTGGTGGTGATGGAAGGTGCTATTTTAGCTTAGTGTAGTAGCTAAGGCCTCTCTGAAAAGGTGACATCTGAGCAGGAATCTGAATAAAAGAAGAGAGCTAGATATACAGGTGGCTAGAGAAAAAGTATCCCAAGCAGTAGGAACAGTAAGTGCAAAGGTCTTCAGGTGGGAGTTTTCCAGGAACGTTTGAAGAACAGCAAGGGCAATAGCTGGAGCAGAGTGAATGGAAGGAGAGTAGGAGATGAAGTCAGAGAGGTGGTGGTGGAAATAGATCACATAGGTGGTGGGTCTCATCTAGACTCTTCCAGGGAGCTTCTTAAACTCTCCACACCCAGGCTACATCCCAGATCAATTAAGTCAGAACCTCTGGGGATGAGATCCAGGTATCAGTATTTTTAAAAATACTAAAGATCTAAACACTAAAAGTCCCTAGATGACTACAATGTGTAGCCAAATTGGGAAACCCATGATATAGTGTCTTATATATCACTGCAAGGCATTTGGCATTTACCATGGTTGTTGAGAAACCAAGGGGTGGTTTTGAGCACAGGCATGATATGATGTGGTATATGTTTTAACAGGATCCTACTGACTTTTGTATTGAGAGTAGACAGAGGTGGGAAATGGTGGAAGCAGGGAGATGAGTCAGGGGCTAGTGTAGTCATCCAGATGAGAGATAATGGAGGCCTAGACTATGTCATTCAGAAATTCAAAATCTTAAGGTCAGAGAGGGGAAAGGACTGGCCTCAGGCATCACTGGCAGCATGAAAAACATAGGTAGGCCTCTTACCTTCCTAGGCAATCTGCACTGTTCCAAGTCTGCCCTCCTGGGAATCCTCAGAAGGTTAGGCCAGTCATGGGGTCATTCTCAAGCTCTCTCAATACAGGGAACAGGAATAGGGCTGGCCTATAGTCTAACTCAGGAAGCAGACTGAGCAAGGACATAGGGAGCTGGCAGGTGGGCTGGAACCCTTTGGTAATTCCCAGGATTTCTATACTCTGATTCCCATGAAGGAAGGAAACTGCTAGAAGGTACTGACTCAAAGTGGCCATCCCTCCTCAGTCAGTGGCAAATTTTGCTTTAAGAAATACAAGGTCAGCTGACTCTTGTTCTCATGAGCTCAGGTCACTGTTGTAAGTGCTGGAGGCTAGACTAGGGAAGGACTGGGAAAGAACATAGTCACCTAGGCCTCAGGATATGGGAAGAGGTCAAGTCACCTATGAAATGCCTCCCAGGCCAGAAGTGGCCAAACCTCAGCCCATAAATATCAGGGTTCTTTATTAGCTCCTCAGCACAAAATGGTAAGAGGTGAGAGCTCTAATGTGTACCCGATAGTCCATGTCCAGGGCTGGGATTTACACTCAAGTCAGTCTGATGCCCACACCTGTGCTCTCTTCCCTATACCATGCTACCTACCTTCAAGTTACTTTGAGGCTACTCAGGAACATATGCACATACTAATAATAAAAGAGTGACTAGGCAGCCATGGAAGAGGATGAAGAGAATGCTGGTGGTATTCCAAGGCAGAAGACATCAGGAAAGCCTTTCTGGAGGAAGTAACATGGAACAGCTGAAGGCTTTGATGGCTGAATAGAGTTTGGCCATGTAGAGAGAGTGGTGGAAAGGGCAATGTAGGTTAAGGGAACCTAGTGAGCAGAAAATCCTGGAGTTGGCCATAGATAAGGCAGGTCCACAAATATTTACTTTTGTATCTAACACTACTGGCTCTTGTTTCATGCCAGAGTTCCAGGGTCTTAACGAAGGGTAACTAATATAATCCTTACAACAGTTTTATGGAGCAGGAGACCAATCTTTAATGAGTCTAGTTTGGCTGAGGCATAAGACTCATTAGGGGGAAAATGGAGATAAAGCTGGTAAAGTATATTGGCGTTTTATGTAGAAGGCTTTGGATGGAAGGATAAGGAGCTTGTATTTCACTGAGAAGGTCATAGGAAGTCACTGAGAAGTTCTAAGCAAGTGTTCAATAGTATCCAAGGTGTACACTTCAAAGACTCATCTGGAAACAACTGAGGGAGATGAGGCATGGGAGGGAGTAGGAGAAGACTTGACCCCAGGCAGGCACAGAATGGACATAAAGGTGCTGATGGATTAGTGGCATACCTAAGAGGTGGAATCAACAGGATGGCAGGGATGAGAGAGAGGGAGGAGCCCAAGGGGGTGATATTTTGCTCCAGCTGAATAGACGTAGGAGTCAGTAATTTGGGCCCCAACCCCAGAACTTCCAAAAACATATGGTATAGTCCTGGACATATCCCTAGCCCTCCCTGGGTCTCAGTGTCCTCAACTATACCATGATAGTGCTGAGTATGTTTTATCATTAATGGCTCATCCAGGGCTGATGTTCTTAGCTAAATGGTTCTAGATGTCAGGGGAGGGTGTCAAACTGTTGTCCAAGATGAGGCTTTCCAAAATAAAGAGAAGCTCCCCCTTGGCTAGTGATTCAGAGAACAGGCTCCAGAGTGGGACCTTCTTGGGCTCAATTCACATTCAGTAAACTGCTCAATAGCTCAGATCCTTCTTCTGTAAACTAAGGGCAATAAAACAATCCCTACCTCAGAGGGCTAGAATAAAGACTTGATGAGGTCATGCTCAATATATACAATGACTTCTATCCTCACTAGATGTCACTTCTTTAGCTGATGGGAGTAGAGAGTATGAGATCCAGGCTCAGAGGCACTCAGGGACAGGAACCCCCAAGATCTGATGGGTGACTTCCCAGCTCCAAGTTCCAGGGGCACAGCACTTTGCAATGTACAGAACTCTTTTGCACTCTAACAGGCCCAGGAAGTAGGAATGGTGGTCACCATTTCAGAGATGAGGCCTGGTTGGGATGTCAGGGAGCATGACCTGAGGATTGGCTTTCCCATTAACTCATGTGTAACTTGTGCAAGGCTGTTGGAGCACCAGAGCTGTGAGGGCCCCTAGAGAACCACCAAGAAACTCTTCATGGTGTGCCAGAGGATATCCTCTTGGCCATCTCCTGAGCCACTGGGGACACTAGAGCCTGAGCAAGAACAGGTGCCACCAGCAACCCAGGCCTGGCTTTTAATTGCTACTGGAATGGACGCCATGCAGCTTGCCCAGGGCCATAATTTGGGCCCAAATTGGGGTGTTTGGTTCCTCTCTTTATGTCTCCTCTTGTAACTCCAGCTTAACACTCCCCAGATGGCCATTCCTGCCGGCTCCCTGCCCATGCTGCCATTCAGACGGGAAAACAATCATTTTGCAGTCCCATTAATTAAAGACTAATTGCTGATTGGAAACACATTGACTGGGCCCTGAGCTGGTATCACATTGTGGGCCCTCTGGCCCTGGTGAAGGCCTGGTCCTAACGAGCCTCTGGCCCCCCAGCGGCTTGCTCGCTTACTGCGCAGCAGCAGAATTGGGACTGGACTTAGGCTAATGAGGTGTCAGCTGACTATTAGAACCACGTTGATGGGGAGGCTGGCAACAGGACCAGATAGGAACTGCCACATGCAGCAGCCATTAGATCTGAAGTTGTTCCCTTGGGGCCACTTCTGCCCACGGCCCCTTCTCAGCCATTTAGCAAGGGGCTCATCTTCCAGCTAGGTCCCCCTCCAAGAAAGCCAGTCTCCCCTGACCCAAGGTACTCCAGACCCCCATTCAGCTACCAAACACCTACTCTGTCCCAAATTTACAGTACTCACCATAAACTGGATGCTGGTCTAAGTGTTTTACATGGACTTTTTTTTCTTTCTCACAAAAGCCTTCTGGCAAATTGGTGCTATTATAATCTACATTTTACAGAAGGAAACTGAGGCATTGAGTGGCAAAGGCACTTGCTCAAATGCACACATCTAGTAAATGGCAGTACAAGCTTTCAAAACCAAGCAGAAAACCACTGTACTGTACTCTACTGGGCCTTGGTCTTGCCGGGGAGGAGTGGCCAGTCTTGTAGGAGATCACGAAGGAAGGTATTCTTATTATTACAGGATGCATGGGAAAGGCCCATGGTGGAGACAAGCCCAGGAGGCTCTGGAAGTCCAGGGGAGGGCCAGACATGGGAGAAGGAGAGAAGTCTGGGCCAGCTTCCAGGAGGAAGTAGCACCTGAACAGAGTCCTAAAGGACCTAAGGAATGTGCCAGGCACTGAAAGGGTGGAGGGCTGACAAAAAAGCAGACCCTTCAGGCAACAGGGAGTTGTTTGGAGAGCTCCCAACAAATGAATGGCTGTGAATACAGGGTGGGGAGTGAACCCTTAGCTTTGACCTTTCTGAAGTTCACTATGACTGTGGCCAGACAGTGGATGAGAAGGGAGAAAGAATGTGAACAGGGAGACCAGGTGGGAGGTTCCTGCTGTGATCCAAATGAGAGGTATGGGGGCCTAGATTAGGGGAAAGTCAGTAGGGATGAAGAGCTATTTAGGGGAGGGGGGTGGTCAATAGACTTGGAGAGTGTAAACTGTGACAGGAGACAGAAGAGACTGGGATTCCCCTCCCATATCCCCTGGGCCACCTGCCCACAGCCCAGAAGGCATGACAGACCCAGCCAGTAACCTGCTCAAAACCTTCTATGGCTCCACAGCCTTCTCACTGGGGAGGATTCCAGACCTTCCTCTAGATGTTGGTTTTTGGCCAATGGCCCAAACTCTGAACTTCAATTCACTCATTTATAATGACTGCTTCCATACTCCCAGGTTCACAGGATTGCTGTGAGAACTAACCAAGTTCCCATATGCATGTCCCTCACAGGGTGCCAAGCAGGGACTAAGAGTTTCCAGAGATGAGGGGTCAGCAAATGTTAATTCCCATATTCCCTTTCCCTGCTCCTGTCTGCCACCCCAATATCCAGTCATACTCAACCATTCAAGTACACAACCCAGACATGGCCACCTCCCTACCTTTGTTGCTTCTGCTGCTAATTCTACCCTCCCTTCTGCTCCCACCCTCATCCATCCAAAGCCTGCCCATCCTTCCAAGCTCAAGTGCAGTCTCTTCCTAGAAGCTTCCCCTGATTTTACTCTGACCAGAAGAAACGCCCCTATCTTCTACCATCCCTTGGTCCTTTATTTATAGGCAAGAAAACTGTGTCTCTTCCCTGCTAGGTGGAGTGGAGGGAGAGAGGTCTGGGCAGATGGGCCAGAGGATAAATGAATACATAGTTGATATTGGAAAGCTTATGAGGGTAGACAGCTACATTGGCCTCCAGGGCTTCTTTTGTGCTTACACTCCACCTTAGGAGGTATCAGCCCAGGTGCCCATTCAGGTCAAGTGAGGGATGTAAGTGAAGGAATAGAGTGAGTAACAGGAAGACATAGTACAAGCAGGATGAGGAATGGCAGCTGGGACAGCAACAGGGAATACTAGTGACTGGGGTAAAGTGATGATTATGTGCCCAATCTCCAGGAACAGTGGGTCTTCATACAGTTGATTCTTGCCATGTTGGAATGCAAGCCCAGGTTTGCCAGGATTACTGAATTTTTCAAGAGGAGCAGGAAATTTGAATTTTTATATAAAGTCACCTCATTTTTCCATCTTGGTGACTAATCTTAAAGTTCCTAGAAATATTATGCAAGCTAAACAAAATATATATCTTGGCTGAGTTTGGCATGTGAGCTGCACCCCACTAAGTACTCAGCTCTGTGCCAGACACTGCTGGGCAGTGCTAGGCAGAGAAACAGAGGTCTCAGGGGGCTTAGAGTCCTGTGAGGGAGACAGACATGTCCACAGACCCTAAGAGGCCATGGCTGGAGTGGTTATAAATGTGGGCCTGGAGTCAGACAGATGTGAGTTCATGTGCTCGTTCTGCTATGTACTAGCTGTGTGCCCCTGGGCAAGTTGCTCATCCTCTCTGAGAAGCAGCTTATCTGTGGGGGAAAAAGTTTAAAAATCATCTCCCAGGATTGCCATACCTGCCAAATGAGCTAATGACTGGTGAGTCCTTTGTGAATCGTGAATTGTGCAGGTGTGTGGGGATGTTCCAATGGGCTGGGATTAGAGGGTTGGGGCCACACCCGGAATGGGCTGAGCCTCTGGTGTGCATCCAGATGTGCATGTGCATCTGGAAGCTGAATGGTAAGAGCACTCTGGGAAAAAAAGTAGCTCTGGCTCAGAGCCGAGTGGCAAGATGCTGTCCACTGCCTGTTCCTGCCACCATCCTAGCAATGCACAAGGATTTTTCTGACCAGATGCTGGAACAAGTGGAGATCCAGAGAGAGAAAAGTACCTGCCTAAGGTAGGGCAAAGCCTAGAAAGCCAGAAATTTTATCTTTACTCCATAGCCACCATCCTACTACTAATAACAAACCACACTTATACAGTACTTACTGTGTGCCAGGCACTGCTCTAAACACTTTTACATACATGGGCTCACCATGAGCCCGTGAGATTCATACCACTATCACCATCTTTAGCTTACAGATGAGGACACTGAAGCACAGAAAGGTTAAGTTACTTACCCAAGTCAAACATCAAATAAACAGTAGAGCTGGCACCTGAAGCTGAGCTGACTCTCAAATCTGTACTACCTGAATTAAACTCCTGGATAAAGTTCCCTGTGTTAGTTTCTGTTTTCCTAGCTACATCCTAATAGACACAGTTCCCCTCTGTGCCATGGGAAGAGAAGGGGTTGTCAGTATGCTTCAACATGAATAACCCTTTCCATCTTGATGGTGGCAAACTATGGTCCCATGCCCCCAGGACCCGAGAACCACCATCATGCTGGATCTCAGGGTGTTAGGCCACTGTGTGCCTACCTCCCTCACAGTGGTCTCTGCTTCCCCTGAGCAAGGCCTGAAGGCCTTGAAGGAGGGGCTGTGAGGGGGCTGAAGCTAAAGCAGAGAGCCAGGTGATCTCTGATGTGGGCTGCAGAACTGGGCCAACAGGTGGGCAGGGGATAGGGAGGTAGGGGTGTAGGCTAAGGCCAGCTAGATCAGCAGAGCCCAGTGGTTAGCCCTTTGCTCTAGAGCCCCAAATACCCATATCTGCACACAGACACATGCACACACCACTCCACTCCCCTCATACACACATTCAGGCACACAGGCTAACACACCCACCCACCCAGCTTCAGTTACATAAATACACATACATGTACACACACACACACACACACTAAATACACACATGTCCACACACACACAGAAGCTTCTATACACACTGTCCCCTAACACACTTGTTCATCCAGACACATGTGTGAAAACACAGGCATACACATGCATGGACACCCACAAACAGGCATGTACCTTCTGGGGAAGGCTGGGAAGGGATTGTTCCAGCCCAGCCCATAGCACAGCATGCTTCCCTCAGATCTCTCCCTTAGTCTTTGGGGGATGAAGACACTAACTGAATGGAAAAATGCCTCAAGAACATGCCACCCACTTGGTGTCAGCTGAGCCTCCTTTCTCAGCCTCCGCCATTCAGGGCTTGGGCTGGGTGAATGCTCCAAGTTTCTGCTTGGAAACATGCAGGTGGGGGAGGGTATGAGGCAACAGGAAAAAAAATTGTAATGAAAATAAAGTCTAAAGACAACAGTCAACCTTCAGACTCTGCGTGAGCTTGGTTAGGGTGGAAGGCTGGGGAAATGTGTGGCACATCAGGGGAATTGCTGGGCTGAGTCAGGTGCATTGGTAAAAATATGAACTTCACTACCAATTTGCTGTGTAACCTTGGGAAGTCACTTCTGTCTCTGAGTTTGGTTTTCCTATCAGCATAGGGATTAAGAGCACAGACTGGAGTTAAAATGCTTCCGTTTGAATTCTGGTTGTATTTTTTTTATCAACTGGGTGAATTGGGGCAAGCTATTTAATCTCTCTGTGCCTCAATTTCATCACATGTATAAGGGGGATAACAATATCTAGCTTATAGGATGGTTGTGAGTGTCAAATAACTTGATGTATGTCAAACTCTGAGAATAAGGTCCTGCATTATAGTAAGTACCATGCAAGTGGTAGCTACTGCTAATGTTGTTGTAAAATGAGGACACAAACATTTACTGCACAGGATTATGGGAGGAGCATAAAAGACAATGGCTTAGCAAGGGCTCCATAAGCTCTAGTGATGAATGTACACATTCAACGTCCACCTGACCTAACACTACTGCCTGCATTTGGAGGCTGGGATGGAGCTAGAATCTTGGCCTAAGCAACATCATGGGGCTTCCCCTTGCCAGCAGTAATGGTACCTCCCTCACCCTGCCTACCTGGCCAGCTTTTTAGAGCACAAAAACCCCATCCCATATTCTTTCCCATTAGATCCATTTGAGTTTTCCTGGATCACTGCAGTAGCCTCCTGACTGATTCTCTGCCTCTGCCCTTGCCTCCTACACACTTCTCCACTGAGAAGCCCAAGAGATCCTGTTACAACATAGGTTGAGACCTCCCCAAGGTTCCCCATATCACTCAGAGTAAACACTATTGTACCTACACTGGCCTCTGAAACCTCCTGCAATCTGACCCCCCGGCATTTCCAGCTACTCCTCCTTTGCTCACGGAACATCAGCTACACTGGTCTCCTGGCTGTTATTGAACTGTGCCAGGCATGCTCCCACTTCCTGGCCTTTGCACCGGTTATTCCCTCTGCCCAGAATGATATTCCCCCAGATATCTGCATGGCTAATTCTCACACCTCTTTAAAGTCTTTGCTTAAATATCACCTTCTCAATGAGGTCTACCCTGACCACCTTAACTAATTCTGTACCCTTCAGTCTAGCATCCCCAATCCCTGATCTGTACCACCTTCTAACGTCCTATGTAATTTACTTATGTTATTGTTTATTCATTTCCTCCTGCTACTGTTAAGTCCATAAGGAACTTTGTTTTGTTCTCTGATGTATCCCAAGAGCCTAAAACTATACCTGTCACACAGACCACAATGAATTTTGGTGAATGAACATAGAATTAACACAGCTCTTTCCAGCTGCCCTGGCTGCAGGGAGAATGGTGTGTGAGAAGGGTGAGCCTGGAGGTAGAGGAGCAGTCAGGAGACTTCCAGAGTCCTCCCTGTGTGGAGGACGTTAAGCCTAACCAAAAGCACTGGTTGGGAGAGAGGCACTGAGGAGAGGCAGGATCTATGAGAGCAGGAACCTAGTCCTGCTTGCTTGGCGATGGCTTCCCAGGGTCTGGCTCTGTGCCTGGCAGAGTCCAGGCTCAATGACCATTTGCTGAGTGAGTGATTAAAAGCACGAGCCATTGCAACATTTGCCAACTTGATTGGATGTGGAGGAAGAGGAATAATCCAAAGATAACACCCTCAGCTTGAGCCTGGGTAACCAAGAAAGTAATTGGAAATGTTCCCAAGCACTGGAATTAGAAACTCAGAGATTTCACACACATCACACCTTCAGACATGAACTCAAACATCTGTTCCTCTCGGGGTCTTTTCTGTTCCTCCAGATTAAACCAGCCTCACCTGATTGAGTTTCCCATGGCCCTCTGAACTTGGCCTCAGGAATGCTGACCTCACTTGAATTTATTGCATCTCTAGGCATCACTAGACGAGTGTCTCAGGGCTCATCCAATTGGCTCTCCATGCTCCACTCTTCCTCTCCTCCTGTTCTTCCCCCTCCTCTTCCTCCTCCTCCTCTTCCTTCTCCTCTTTCTCCATTCTCTCCTCCTCCCCCTCTGCCTCTTCCTCTGCTGTCTCCTCATCCCCCTCCCCCTCCTCTTCCTTCTCTCTCACTGCCTCTCCTCTACCTCCTTTCACTCTGGTCATCATAAGCTGAGTAGTCAGAGAACTTCAGCTGCTGGTTTGGATTAAACCACAGTAACTGAAGGAAGACCTGATCTGCAGGGTGGGGGTAGGGTGGGAAGTAGGACAATGTATACAAGAATTTGGCCCCAGTTCACCTGAAATTGGAGACTCTCAGGTCTGAGCTACAGGCACTGGGAACTGGATTTGGGGTTCATAAATTCATGCCACACAGATTGCAGCCTCCCAACAGACATACACACTTAGTGATACACAGCATGTCCTTACTACACACCAGCACTATGACCCCCAAATCTCCCAGCATACCCATGGCACACTTGCAGCTAAACGTGATGCATCCCCCATAGCACCCCCATATCAGTGAGATAACACACTCATCATAGCATCTACCAGACTCCAGGCCACTGACACAGCACACATTACAGCCACAGCATGAACACACACAGGACACAGTGACACCTAACACACACACCACCCCCAAAGCATGGCAGCCCTCCAACCTTTGGCACACAAAACACAGAGTAAGTGTTTAGCACTTGCACAGCACAGTGACAGCCCAACAAACACCCATGACACCCAGCAGTTTCTGACACAGTGACACAATACATGCATCACCACCACCCTTGCTCATCACACACACACACACACACACGCGCGCGCACACGTGCGCATGCACGCACACACACACACACACACACACACACACACACAAAAGAGAGGAAAAGAGCTGTCCTTTCCTTGCCCTTCTTTCCCTCCCCATGTCTTGGCCACTGGGCCATGCCAGGCCTGTCTTAGGATCCTGGATCCAGAGCACAGCTTAACTGGTAGGTGCAATTTCCTAGAAGGCTATGGATTTGGCCTTAGCTGATCAAACACATGACAGGAGGTCCACATTTGAACCTCAGCTCCAGAGGTGCCTGGTAGGTGGTCCCCACCAATGAGCTGCAGGCAGCAACTGGCTACTGTGAGATGCCCACAGGGAGGGACCAATTAGACTGAGCTTTGTGGGTGGGAGCCAGGCAGGGCCCAAACTGACTTCAGGTGAGGAAGCGCCTAGAGTTCAGGCTGCTCATGTTGACAGAAGTATAAGAATGCATCACCAGCAGGGGCCTGAGATAGGAGCTGAATCCTGAGGTAAGAGAAGACACTGTGGTAGAGAGACAGGAAGATGAGTGGAGGGGAAAGAAAGAGTGGAATGAGAATCTCCAGGTTCCTCGGGCCTGCCCTCAGGAAAATGAAAGAGGCAGACATTGGAACTAGAGACCGGAGGGGCCAGAGCTAGAGGCTGGCATGCAGAAAGGGTTGGAACTGAGGCTTCCAAAAAAGAATGAGAGGCTGGGGAGGGGTAACAGGGACAAAGGACAAAGAAATGCACTTGACAGCTATGTAGTCAGCCTGGGGCATAGGACAGGCATGGGCATCCTTGCTGTCCAGAAGTGGGGGTGGAGAATTAGACTTTGGTCAAGGAGAAGAGGACCCACTGATCAGAGCTTAAGGTGTGCAGAAGTTGGCCATTACTGTGAGAAAGAAGAAGAGTGAGATATTGATGAGGAGAACACAGGAGGACATGTGGGAGAAAGAAGACCATTGGTGAGAGCTATCAGGAGGGAGACACTGGGCTCATGGTAATATAGGAAGAGAGCACCATAAAGATCCACACCTCATCAGAACTCCCAACTCAGAAAAAAATTTCTTGGACTTCAGTTCATCCAGAAGGGCATGGCCCACAGTTTTCTCTGCCAAGTGGGGAAGGATTGGCCAACTTCAGATACTGATCAATTTCTAACCTCAGTAGAACCAGAAGTTCAGTGGAAGAAAGACAGGAAGTCCTTTGACCTTTTGGGGTTGTCATATGGCAGAAGAAATCCCCAGGCAGTTGACTCAAACCTCATAATTGGCATAGTGACATGTGACTTATACTAAAGGACATAAATGAACACCCCCTGTCCCCTCTCCACCCAAGCTGAACATAGATGGCTTTGTGTCTGGGTTCTAATTCCATGTCCCCAGCTAATGTGAACCCATGAATACTTTGGCCTTGGTATCCCCAAGGGGGAAAATCCCCTGAGTTGTGTACTTAGTCTCCAGGGACTAATCTTTCCCTCCATCCCTCCAGGACTAAGTTAATAACCCCCACGTGTATCCAGCATTGTGTACTTCCCAAAGCATGATCTCATTTGAGTCTCATAAGAATCCTGCAAGTCCAGAAAATCAGGGATTATTATCCCTATTTTCAGATGAAGAAACTGAGCCTCTGAGAAGCTAGGCAATGGCTAAAGACACACTACTAGCCAGTCCTCTGACTCTAAACCCAGCGCCCAGGCTAGAAGGGGTGCCTTCCCCTTCCACCTTACATAGAATTTCCCAGTCTCATGGGGAATATGGGAGGAGACTCAGATGGTATAATTAGATGGGAAGGGTTTATACCCAAGGAGCCTGGCAAGAGAATTAGGTCATGCTTATTCTCTCCCCTTGTAAAAGAGATAGGGGGTGGGGAGTAAACTAATGCTTCTTGAACCTCTACTCGGTGCCAAAATATATTAGGAAACTTACATACATGATCTCATTTAATCCTAGTAAAATTCTGTAAGGTAGATCCTCATTTTAAAGAGGGAGAGACTGAGGCTCAGAGAGTGGTACCAGTAGGCCTAAAGTCACACAGTGATTAAACTATTTTTTTAAGTTTATTTATTTATTTTAAGAGACAGAACAAGAGTGCGTGAGCAAGTGACGGGCAGAGAGACAGGGAGAGAGAATCCCAAGCAGGCTTCTTACTGTCAGCATGGAGCCCAATGTGGGGCATGATCTCATGAACTGTGAAATCATGACCTGACCCGAGATTATGACCTGAGCTGAAATCAAGAGCTGTCCACTTAACCGACTGAACCACCCAGATGCCCCTAAAGTCACACAGTGATTAAGTAATAGAGTTAGGACTTGGCCCTGGTTCAGACTCAAAAGCCCATTCTGTGCCTCCTTCCCTTGGTATGTTAGCCATTTCCTTGGTACCCATCCAGCTGCTACAGGAAACCTGTCCCTGATGGCTTTTGTGAGTGGCCTTCAGGAATCAGGAAACTGAGAGGAGGGAGGAGAAAAGAGAACCCCGGGCAAAGTATGAGCTCCAAGAGCCTGTGGTAGAAAGCAGATTCCTCCCCAAGAACTGTGATCAGTGTCCCTCCCTCTTTCCTTCCTCTCCCTCCTTCTTAACCACAGCCTGGCTGGGGGATGGGTGTCATGGCCCTGAAGGGCAGCCTCTTGGCAGATGTAAAGCTGGAGGCAGTGCCACAGAGGCCCACATCCTGGGTCACCTCCCACTCAGAGCCACAAGGAATATGGATGAGAAAGCTAACATTTTTCTAAACCACCAGATTTCATTGCCATTTCCTTCCAAAATCTCCTCTTCTCATCTCCTCACCATTAGGTTCAGAGATGGAACTCCAGGTTTCAGTAGACAAATCTACTTTATTTCTCTGACTAGCAAGCCAAAGAATCAGGCTCCTGAAGTTGGTCCTGACCTACAGAGATTATTATGCCCATCCTCCTGCCTTTAGGTATGATTCATTTAGGCCACCGGGGGGGTCTCCCTCTTGTTCTGTGTCATCTCAAAGGTATTCAAGACATTCCATAGCCTTCCTGAGGTAATTTTTTAGCATTGTATTTCTAATTAATAGGATGCTCTTTATAATACCTAACTTTAATTCCTGGTGCCAAATCTTTGCTGTTTTGACTTTAGTGGAAACAGGGAAAGTCAGCTACTCTTCTGGAAACCAATAGCTGTACAGTGTCTTTATTGGTTGGCCCAATGTTTGAATTCCCCAGAAATAGTGAAGGATAAAGGATAAAGGATAAGGTAAAGCTAAGAAGGGAGGGTATTGGAGTAAAAGTCACAAATAATGTAGAAAATTATAGACCTAGTGAGTACACCTACTAGACCATTGGCTATCATATTGTCATCTCCCTCACCATCATCAATTGTTCCAGTCTTCATCACTATCTCCATTACCACTGCCACCACCATTTACATCCTTAACTGCCATTTTTATTGCTGTCACAACTATCAGCATCACCATCCTCACCATCACTTTCTCTACCACTATCAGCACCACTGCCTCCACCATTACTGCCAACATCATTGACACTTCCATCAATTACTACCATCACCACCTCTAATATCTCAAGAATATCTACCATCATTACCTTCACCACCACCATATTACCTCTACATTACTATCTCCACTTCCAGCAATGTTATTACTATTACCACCTCAACCATCATCATCAACCTCATTCTCTTCCTTGCCACCATTTCTATCTCTAACATAATTCTCCTTACCTCCACCATCATCACCTCATTATCATTACCACCTGTACCACCATTACCATGTCCATTAACACCATTGTCATTACCACACTTATCATCACCACCACCACCTTTATTGTCACCATCTCTATTGTCTTTTCACCATTACCTTTACCACAAACATCACCATCAATACTATTATTATTAGCACCTTCATTACCACCACTGACATTGTCACTATCACTATCTTTATTGGCAGTAATATTATAATCATCACCAGCACTTTCATCATTTTTTAAAATTGTTTAATGTTTGTTGATATTTGAGAGAGAGAGAGAGAGAGAGAGACAGAGACAGAATGTGAGCAGGGGAGGGGCAGAGAGAGAAGGAGACACAGAATCCAAAGCAGGCTCCAGGCTCTGAGCTGTCAGCACAGAGCCTGACACGGGGCTCAAACCCACAAACCATGAGATCCTGTCCTGAGCCAAAGTTGGATGCTTAACCCACTGAGCCACCCAGGCGCTCTGACCACCACTTTTATCATTAATGACATGTATTGCTGTGGTACTTGCTTTCAAAAGCCCATAGAAAATTCATAGGTACTCAGGCAGAAAGCAAAGAGGTCTTACCATTCAGGGGTGCAGGTCTACCCCGGAGAGTGCAGGGAAGTGGGCAGGACGTCAAACCTACAGTAGCAGATGGTAAGGGCAACCAGCCATCTACTCCCAGAGTATATGACATATCAGCCTCAGCTGAGCTTCAGAAGTGACTAAGGGCCAGGCTAGGCTAGATGGTGTTCTGAGAGATAGAAGCCAAAGGAGAGGGCATAGGGGTAGGCTGAAAATGCCATGAAAGGGAGCTAGGGAGCTGTAGGGTGTCTGGGTTTTAAACTCAGTCCCATGTTGAAGAGTATCCTGAGGTGTCCTTGCATCACCCTGGAATTTTGGTCACCTTCCATATTCTCAACTACAGGCCCAGTCACTGAGCATGAAACCACCTCTGTGATTCACAAGACGCGGCAGTGCCTGGACTAAAGGAGATTCCACTAGGCCTAGGGAGAAGGAGAAGGTGGCTTTCCCAGTGCTACTGCCTTCCTTTTCTCTTCCCTTCCTTTCCTACCCCCCTGTTCTTTCCCTTCTCAAACTTACCCTCTCCTCTTCCAACCCCTTCTTCCAGTACCCCCTGCAAACTTGCTCTACTTCCTGGTCTCCTCTCCAGTCTGCTTTTCTGGCTCCCTTCTGTCTCTTCCTCACCTCTCTAGATTTCTCCGTCCCTCACTTGGGCAGGCAGGGATTTGAAATGCCTTGAGTGAGAGGCCACAGAGGGTCCTATGAGAGACTGTTTCTTAAGCTAAACAGGCTGCCCTATCAGGGAGTGTTTCCTAAATCTCCAGCTAAATTGTCCTTTGCCCACTTTCATCCCATTAATCCTGCTGCTGAGAGGGGAAGAGGCTCATTAAGTCATCATATCCATACACCCAAGTATAGGCTTCTCTCACCTTCCTCTGTGCATGCATGTGACCTTTGCTCCTGCTTTCCAGGCTTCACTTCTAGGTGGGCATCCCCAGGGTCTGGAAACACCTCCAGCCTCTCCAGTTGAGTCTTCCTTTACACACTTGGCCGCACACTGGCACACACACACACATGCTCACACTCTGCACACAGCACATACACCCCTGACAGCCAAGCTCTCCACTTACTTATCATCATCAAAAAATTATCAACTGTTGTGCACTCACCATGTGTGAGGTCATGTGCTAGTTTTGCCTACATTAGCACATTTCGTGCTCTCTACATCCCTGTGAGTTTGGCATTGGTTCCCCACTCCGACTTTTTTATAGGTGAGGAAATGGGAACTTAGGTGAATTCAGGGACCAAAGTAAAACCATGAGAAAGTAGGGAGCTGGGATTCAAATCCAGGTCAGTCAGAGCTTATGCACTGAACTCTAAACTACTGTACTTTCCTACCTACAACCACTCCCATGTACACATACACAGCAGCATGCCGTGCACATTCGTGCCCACATACCCAGCACATGTAGTACACACGCTCACAGAGCACACACTCCATACCCAAAGTGAACACATTTCATACACTACACACAGAAACACACACACAGATGAAACACAGAACACATTCCAGAAAGAACACCCCTACTTAATCTAGTTATTTGATAAACACTGATTGAATATCTACTGTGTTCCCACCTGACTAGCACTATGTTAGGCACTATGTTAGGCACTATGATCACCCATGAGAGGAAGAAAATGAGTACGTCTTGAGTGCCTACCATATGTCAAAGGGAGTTCATGGTTACAGGAACATCTGTGAGCCTTCACATGCATGTGTGCACATGCACACACACATACATGCGCATGTGTGCACACACACACACACACAGTCACTTGAGCTAGAATCAGTCCTAGGCCTGCCACTCCTGTAGCTGTGAGACAGCTGGGGAAGATGTCAGGGACAGAAATAGTGTTTGATATAGGCACTGAGGGGATGTGGAGAGGCTGGAGGTTACAGTGGTCACTAAAATTATGTCTCAAGACTCGCAGATTGCCCAAGTTGGGATGAAAGGACTTCAGAGGTCTCACCTCCTTGCCCCTACCTATGATTCATACTTGTTAACGGAGGAGGTTTAGACTGGGAAGTGGTGTGTCTATGAGCCTTCATAGGCTCTGGAGTCCAAGCTACCTCTGTGGGCTCCAAAGACCCTGGGTGAGACTCTATGAGATTTCCCACGCTATCCCATAACTTTTGGCCTGACTTAGCTCCACTTAGCTCCCAAATAAGGGAAATGGACAGGAAATTAAAGATAACTAGGCAGTTTGAGAGGATTAAGGATAAGGGAGAGCAACATAATTATGTCATAGTTGCTATTGGATAGCAGAGCAACCAAAGGAAATGTAAATGTCCTAAACCAGCTTATTACAAGAACAAGGGCAAGGCCAGCAAGCAGATAAGAGTCCTGAATGTGAGACAGAAACATTAATCACCCAGTAAGCCAGCCACCACAGCCCAGCCTACTAGGGCAATGGACCCAAGGACAGAAAGCCAGAGAAGGGTCCTGATGGATCTGCATGGACAAAGAAGCTGTTCTGTGCCAGCTGATCTGGCAGAGCCTCTGACACAGGGAGGGAGGAGTGTCCATGGGATTTGCAGCTGGCATCCCTTGGCCTGGGAGCTAAGCCAGCTACTTCCATGTCCTGAAGGAAGAACTTTGAATCCAAGGACTCCAAGCACAGGGGATCCTTGGTCAATGTTATACACTAGATAGTTCCCTGGACTAGGAATCAAGAAGCTTGGGTTCTATGCTCAATCCTGTGCCATACTAACTGTGAGGTCTTGGACAAGTCATTTCCCCTCTCTGGACTCATACCCCCATATTTACAATGAATGAGCTTTTATAATAATGAAATGAAATGAAATAACAACAGCTCCCATTTATTGAACAATTCCTCTATGAACTGGCACAGAGGTTGGCAGATAGTTTCTGTAAGGGACCAGAGAGTACAGTCTCTATTGCATCTACTCAACTCTGCTGTTATAGCACAAAAACAGCCATAGACAATGGGTAAACAAATTAACCTGGCTGTGTTCCCAGAAAATTTTATTTACAAAGACAGAGAGGCAAACGTGGCCTGCAGGTTGTAGCTTGCTGACCCTTGAATTAAGTAAGGTGCTACATACTTTATTCACATTATCTCATTTAAAACTCAAATAACCCAGAGAAGTAGATTCTACTGTTATTATTCCCATTTGATATATGGAGAAAGTGAGGCACATAGAAGTTAAGAAACTTGCCCTGTGTTGTACAGCTGGGAAATGGCAGAACCAGTATTGGAACTCAAGCAGTTTGGCCTCTAAACCCATGGTCTTAACTTTTGTGCTACATGGCTCCCAGGATAGGAACAATGGTAATTATTATAACAATACTAATCATTGCTTGCATTTCTGTAGGACTCTACACATTCACAAAAGAGCTATCAGAAATACCGGCCATCCTCCCTGAGGAGTCATGACCCACTGGTGTGTCACAATCAATTGTACAGTGTGTTGAAAGTCATTTGGTGCTAATAATAGTTTAAAAAATGATTTACTACTGTTTTAATAAACTAGAGTTGACCCAGTGTAATCCCTCTAATAATGTCCCTCTCATTCACTTGCATTCAGATATGTTTCCTGGAAAGAGAGTAAGAGGGCTGGAGTTCCAGCCACTTTGCCAGGAATGCCTGGGGAGGATGGTGGTCAGAGGCACAGAGTCTGTCAATCACTGGGAGAGAAGCAGGGGGAAGGTGAAGGACTGATGATATAGCCCATCACCCTGGATTGGCATCAAGGTCAAGGGAGTCAGAATAATTATTCCCATTGGACGGCTGAAGAAACCAAGACTCACAGCCATGTAGTGAGGTGCTTGAGGTCACACAGCTAGAATGTCAGACACAACCTATTATGAATGGTACAAGTCAAGTGTTACATTAGAGCAAAAGGCCAGAAGCCAGACAGAATGGCATAAAAATTCTGCCTCTAGCACTTCCTGTGTGACCAGAACCTCTCTGCTTGGGTGTCAGTTTCCAAATCTATAAAATGGGGTTATGGACAGCCTTACACTTGACAGGGCCTGTTGTGAAGATCAAATGAAATAATAAGGAATGTCTGCAACTGCTGGGTTGTTCAGCCTGAACATGAGAAGACTCAGTAAAAAGAAAGGGGGAAAGAACTAACATCTGTGGGGCATCTACTGTGTGCCTGAAAAGCTTCCAAAGCTATCTCAAAAAATCCTCCCAGTAACTTGGAGGTAGGAATAGCTATCTCCACTTTACAGATAAAGAAACTGAGTCCTGAGGCCACCTAGCTAGAAAGTGATTAAGACCAAAATGGAAACTAGCCTTGTGTATGAGACCAGAGCACTCTGAGCACCGCAGCCTTCATTCATGTGGGTGGAGCATCAAATGGGAAAGCAGAGGGGTTCATAGAGTCACAGATATTTTTTGAGCAATTGCTATATGCCAGGCATTGTTCTAGGCACTGAGGATGCAACCAGAAACAAAATAAAGTCCCTGCCCCCATGAGCCAAAACTAAACTCCAGACAGCAACTAAGCACACTTTAGGGGTTCCTTCCATTTTGTGGTGCCATTCATACTCTGCCATGATCCTGTGCCAAGTGTCTGCTCCCTTCCTCATTCTACCCCCTATAAGCCCTTCCCAAAGGAAACAAAAAGAGTACTGTCTTCTCCAACCCCTCTCCCCACCAAACCATGTTGTCCTGAGTGGCTGCCGGCCCAGCCAAGAACAAAGGCTGGAGGAGCCACTTCTCTGGGACATCACGTGCCTCCTCTTTGGGTGTGGAAGCTCAGGACTCTGGCTTGGCCTAGACCTGACCCTGGTGAGCTGTCCCTTGGAACAATGGTTCAGAGGCGTCTCCCCCAGGACTCCCACCAAGGATGGGAAGTAGAGCTTGGGACAGGCTGGTCTGGGTATTGTTTAGCAGGCACATTTCCTGGATGAGTTGGCAGTCATAGCCCCCAGGGTACTGGAGTGGGCCTAGAAGAGCCTGCATCTTTCCTCCTTTCCTCCAAAACAAAACCATTATTTCTGCTCCCATGTTCCTTCCCCCGGAGCAAGCTGCAGGCCTATAGAACTAAATTCTACTTACTCTGGCCCAGGACAGAGAACGGGCTTGCAAAGGCGCACAGCACCATGCAGGAGTTTGCTGCCCTGAGTCAAGAGATTGAGAGGCTTAGACCCAGGTATAGCACTGGAACCTTCTCACATACACTGGAGGCTGGTAAGCCCCAGGCAGTGGGATACTGGAATGCCTCACAGTCTGGACATGGGCAGCTTGCAGGCAGCCCAGTCCTCTGATAGTCAACCTAAGAAGCTTGTACCCCACGGCTATACATGCAAGAACTAGGTCAGTCTGCTGTCAGCTAGGCAGGGCTCAGACAGGTGGACAGGCAGGTGATCCACCAACTTGCTCACCAGTGGCCAGGCAAGCAGCCTGCTCTTTACTCACACTAGTCCTGAGTGGGGCTATGGGCATAGGCCCAAGATAGATACTGAGGTTGGCAGGTGGAGGGGGTGGTGGTGCACCAAGGCATCCAGGCAACCAAGAGAAAGCACTAAACCATCAGCAATGCAAAGAACTCACCCACCATCTCCTGCCCTACCCCACCCTGTGCCTTTGATCACAGACACAGGCCAGCCCTGGCCCTTCCCTCCACATGTCCATATTTCTTCTGCCTTCCCACAACCCCAGCACATCTGGGAAGAACACTGGGCCTTTGGGCCTCACCTCTGTGTGAACCTCCTCTTTGAACATCACACCAGCCCCAGGGAAGGAAAGAGGTTGGGAGAGGAGAAAGGGAAGGAGAAATTCTCCCTTTCTTTCCCCCTCTGAATACAGTTTGCTGAGGCTCAGAAAGTCAAGCCTCTTGCTGAAGGTCTTCCAGCAAAATATGCAAACATCTTTCTGAGCCCTCAAGGAATCTCATAGTATCAAGTGGAAAGAACTGGGGAATGTGCCCCCGGATGACAGAAAAGCAGAAAGACACCTGTTTCTTCTTCTCCATCCTAACCATGTAGATAAATATAACACCCCTCCTGTTACAGTCCCTGACTGTTTACAAAGCATTTTCCAAGTGTTCCTTCATTTAATCCTCTCAACAACCCTAGGAGGAGGGTTTTATTCTAATCTCCATTGTACAGAGGAGCAAACGGAGTCCCATTCAGTCAAAGTGACTTACTTGTCTAAGGTCATTCAGCTAGGAGGAGGCGGCACCAGGATTTTATGTCATGCTGGTGATCCCTAGAACCCTTGGTGGCCCCTCCACCTTCAGTGGAAAACTTTAAGGCTTTAAGGAAGACGGCCTGGCCTGAAACTTAGTAGGTATCTATTGATCCTTTGGTTCCTAGGATACTATCATGTCAGAGCTAGCCTGCCAGGTCTCCCAGCAATCCTCAGCTCTGACACCTTGTCTGTAGTACCTCCAGTTCCCATGAATGCTGTCTTGTTGGCCTGAGGAGCAGGGTCCTGGGCCCACCTCCCCCTGGCACCTAAAGTCAGCAAATCTCCCTGCTCAGTCTATGGCATGGCTCAGGGGCTGGGGGTGGGGTGGTGCTGGGGAGGGAAGCCTGAGTCATCCCCAGGCCAGGAAGCACAATGTTTGGCAGGATTCCTGGGCCCAGCTAAGGAAGGAGCAGGAGCATTGAGTTACAGAGACTGGCTACGGCAGGGAAGAGGCAATGGAGAAGGGGGTGTAGTTAAGTAAGTCCATGGAGATGGGAGACTCACAGCAAACTGGGGGCCACAGGCTCCAGCCAGGGGGAAGGATCCAGGGAGCATTGAGGGCACCTGGTGGGGGAGGGGCACAGAGAGACCAGGGAGACCTTTGTTCTGTCCAGCCCTCCTTCCCAAGCCAGGCCCCCTAGCCAGAGGGTTCTCTCTCCTTGAAGAGCTGTGTGACAGCTGGGGCAGTTCCAGGGAGGGATCCTCCTCAACCCCACAGGGGGAGGGCGTCACCTCCTGCCACCTCCCTCCACCTCTTCCTGTCACGTCCTTGGCCACCAGTGTTTCAAAATATACTGGTTCTTGGCTGGCTGTTTATTTAGGAATCAAAAACATCAAGTTTTAAATTCATTCCCATATCTTTAGCTCACACCTCTCAGCATACTGGCCCAGTCCAAGCTGCTCCTCGAGCTACAGGCCCACAGAGTTGACAGTTTACTCAATATGTCCTCTGGGGTGATCCTCAGATACCTCCAGTTCAACGAGGCCTAAACTAAACTCATCTCTCTCCACCTCCAAAATAAAATCCATTCTCTGCCCCTAGCAGTAATATCACCATCCTTCAGCTGACCATCATTCTTGACATATCCCTTTCCTTTCTTCTTCCCTTCCTTCAACATGTATTGAACATGTGCCAGCACTGTGCATGGAGGTGGGTAACAGTGGTGAACAAGTCAGTCAAGATCCCTGCCCTCCCACAGCTTACAGAAAATCACCATCCAGATTATTAAGGGCCAAGATGGGAGCAGTCCAAGGGGCCAAGGTGGGTGGGGATTATGGGGGACCTTCCAGAAAGCTGAGGCCTGAATGGTGACTATGGCCAGTGTGTGGGGGTGTCAGGTCAGGGTAAGGAAAGATCAGGGAGAGTACACACTGGAGTATCCCAAGTAGACAGGAGCATGTGCCAATGGAGAGGCAAGGAAGAGCCTACAGCTATCAAGCAACTGAAAGAAGCTGCATATGGAGCCAAAGCTAAGAACATGGAAGTAGAGGCCACACCTGGTAGTAGAAGAGGCTAGAGAAATGGCTATACACCAAGACACCTGGGCCTCAGAGGCCACTGGAAGGAATACAGACTTTATCCTAAGAGCTATCAGGAGAAAGTGGAACTATGATGTGAGTTTCCAGAAGATTGTCTAGTCTTCCTCACCCTAATATTCAAGTGGTATAGCTCCACAGCAGCTTAGCCTTCTTTTGCCTTCCATCATCATCCACATGGGCCTACACTTAGACCATTGCACTGACCTCCAGATGGTTCCCCGTCTTTAGGTCTTGGACCTTCCTATGCTCCAATCCAGCCTCCAACTAGAATGGGAGGAACTGTCATAAATGTCAAACACGATCATATCACTTACCCTGCTTTGAGTACATCCATAGCTCCCCATAACTATCAGGATGAAGTCAGTTTCTCATCTGGGCAGACACACAGACCTTCCCATTCTGAGCACACCTACTGAGGCCCTCAGTTCTGTGTCTGGCCTACTCACACCATGTGTTTAAGGCCCAATGCAGTGTGTCCCAGATAAAACACCCCTCCAGGCATTTGCCTCCACTGTATCCTCCCTCTTGATTACTCTTCTTTGTCTTCTGTAATTTCTCCTTTATGCTTCAAGGTTGGCTCCAATGTCACCTGCCTATCACTTCCTAGTTGCCTTCTTTTCACCTCCCCAAAGTAGGGCAGTTAGTATCTTGCTCCCCCTCCAGTAGTCTTGGGAGCCTCACCTGTCATTTTCAGTTAGTCCCTGCCAGGATTTACTCTGTGCAGCAGGAATCTGCTGCTCAGCTTCACTGTGTTT
The DNA here is from genome assembly GCF_014898765.1 of Herpailurus yagouaroundi. NCBI lineage: Eukaryota > Metazoa > Chordata > Mammalia > Carnivora > Felidae > Herpailurus > Herpailurus yagouaroundi. The sequence continues at coordinate 1,022,345 of NW_024420375.1, read as the reverse complement.
GTGCTTCTGCTCTATCCCTCTGGCAATGGCTTCCCAGCTTAGACCCCAGGAATCTACCCCAAAGCCCAGATCTGGCCTAGCTTACTCACTTCCTTGCAGGCTTACTCTCAGACCCTGGCTGAATTGTGGCCTCTCTAATCTTGAATTCCAGCAGCCTCTGAACTGTAGAAGTCTTCCTGGTTCAGAGAGTGCCATGGAAGCCTGGCTATGCTCTTTTAGGCCCCCCTTCCTCCCAGCATTCAGTGGCTAAGCAGCTCTGACTAGAATTGCCTAGACTGGGATCAGGGCTTGCCTAGCCCAGGAGAAAAGTGGAGGCTGGTGAGGGACTCTCCCTGGAGAGGAAGGCCTACACTCTGGGATGGGTACCCAGTTCCACCTTGGGGAGAGGATCAGGGAGCCAGACACCCCATAGAGTTGCTGTTTTAGAGGGAGAGGAAAAGTTCGTCCCATAGTAGAGGAACCTACCTTCCCTCGTTCATCCAGTACCTTCTTTCCAGGGCCAAGGAGCCTGCTCAGTCCCAGGAGCTGATTGGATTTAGGAGGTACAACAAGCTTTACACACATCCTCCAAACTAGGGCCAAATAAGGTAGGAGCTTTTGTCCCTCCTCCCCAACTTCCACACTGCTGAGCCCCTCTCTCCACATCAGCTTAGGGCCTCTAGGTTGCTTTCAGGAAGGGAGTGCTTCTCTCTACAGCTCAGCTTGGAAGGGGGAGAAAGGAGAGAGATGGCTTGATATGGATTTTTGTGGTTGGAGGTGATTAGAATACCAGCTGTGCTCCCTAGCCCCTCCCCTCTCCTCCACCACCACCCCCTCCTCCTTCAGTGACAGGCATGGAGGGATGGGGAGAAAAGGGATCTGCTGCCCCCTCAGTGCTCAGAGATACCCCATAAGAGCAGCAGATTTTCTCAAACGACCAGCTGCCCCCCCAGGGCTTATCAGTGGGATCAAATGTTTGAGGCAAAGACTGTCCTAGGTGATTTGGGACTGTGCGGATCAGTCTTTGGAAACTTTTCCCAGAAAGTAGGTTCTATTCTGGAAGTTCTCAGTGCTGGATTCACATTAGAATCACCTGAGGAGATTATAAAAGTGCTAATACCTGGGTCTCAGCCCAGAGATTCTGTTCTAATTGATCTAGGCTGGAGCCCAGGCATCAGGTGTTTCTAATGGGCATGCAGTGGTGAAAGCCCTTGCTTTTGAGCAGAATTTCGCAACCTCAGAATTATTGGCATTTTCAGCCTGATATATTTTTGTTGTATGGGAATGTCCTGTGCATTTGTAAAATGTTTACCAGCATCCATGGACTCTACCCACTAGGTGCCACTGGCAGCTAATTCCCTCCAGCTTCTCATATGTAATAACTAGGAATGTCTCCAGGCATTGTTAAAAATTCCCTGGGCAGGGGGGGCAAAGTTGTCCCTGATTGAGGTCCACTGCCTTAGTGTCAGGGACAGTCTTAAGATGGAGGTGCACGTCTTTGATGTGGGTGTAGCCTCTGCAGGGCAGCCCCAGGGCCCTGTTGTTCTCCCCTGAGCCCTTCAGGTAGCCAACAGCAACATAGTTTCTTTATCCTCTGGACCTGGCCCTGCTCTGGGAAAGACTGGGAATACACAGGCAATCTAACCTCATTCTTGTTTCCTGGGGATACAGATTGAGAGACCAAAGGTTGGAGCCCACTTGGGGCTGCAGGGACCGTTGGTGGGCTGCAGATTTACCCTGTGATCATATACACTTTAAGCACTAGTTGGCAAGTGTTTCTAGACCACCTGCCAACCACTAGCCATTATGTTGGGTGCTGAGGAACCAGCAATTAACCAGGTGGACACTACCCTTGTCCTTGTGAGGCAGATGATCTAGAGCAGGAGTTAGCAACCTTTTCCATAAAGGGCCACATAGCAATTATTTGGGGCTTTGTGGTCTGTCACAACTAGTCAACTCTGCCATCATAGTGTCAAAGCAGCTGTAGACAATATGGAAGTGAATAGGCATGGCTGTGCTCCAGTAAAATTTTACTTACAAAAATAGACAGTAGATCAGAGTTTGCCTGGAGACTGTAGTTTGCCAGCCTCTGGTCTATTGGGCGAAATGAACAAGTACCCAAGTATTTACAATCCATGATGAACTGTGCTGTGATAGGAGATCTATCTGCAGGGGAGAGTCATGGAAGGGGATCCAAGCCCACAGGATGGGTGTCTAACCCAGACATGAGGGGAAGAGCAATCTGGGAAAACTTCCAGGAAAAGGTGGCACTTGAGCTGAGTCCTAAAGGACACATATAGAGTAATGAAGAACCTGAGACCCAAAGGCTAAGAAGGAATTAGCCACGTGAAGGGTGAAAGAACAGCTGTTCAGGCAGAAGCAGCAGCCTGGGCAAAGTTCAGGAGCGGAAGATAGACTAGTACATTCAATATGACAGGGGAGAAGGAAATCAGGGTGAGACCCTTTAGGCTCTTGAATTTTATTCTCTATCCCTGGGGTTTCTGAGCATGGCACTAACATGGTCTGATTTGCATTTTGAAACATTCCTTCTGACTATCTTGTGGTGAATAGGCTGGCAGACCCAGGGACAGAATGGAAACAGGAAGGCAGGAAGGAGGCAACCCCAGGCAATAGCTGAGGTCTAGACCAAGGTGGTAACAACGGAGCTTTAGAGAAGCAAGTGAATTCAGCATGTGTTGGAGGTAGAATGGGTAGGACTTGGTGGTTAGTTGGATGTGACAAGGGTCAAGGAGGAGGTATTGGAGGATGCCTTCAAGATTCTGGTGGAGATGTAGTGATGCCATCCATTGAGAGAGGGGATACAGAAACAAGGGCAGGTTTGGATAGGTTGGCACCTGATGGATTTAGTTGTGACATATTGAATTTGAGGTGAGTATGTGACATATTGAATTTGAGGTGAATAGTAGGGAACATCCTGGTGGTGATGACCTGGAGGCAATTACAAATATTGTCCTTAAGTTCTCATCATAGATAAGCTCCCCTAGGGAGAGAAAGGGAGGAGAAGGGAGGGGAGGGGAGGGGCAAGAGGAGGATCTAAAGCCTTGAGGACCTCCAACAGAAAAGAGACTGTGAATCAGTGTCAAAGGGTTGGGAAGAAAAGCAGGAAGGTATTGGAGCCCCTTCTGTTCTCTGGTTCTCTTAGGCTCCTTCACTGAGAGGATTTGCCTCAATGATCTCCAAGATCTCTCTTGTTCTGTGGGCACAGCAACTAGCAACATAAGACAAGAGTAAAACAAAGCCCTCTGGCAACACAGGAAATCCTTCAGCTTTCAGGAATCAGAAAAGGCATTACAGCTTTGAAGAATAAAGAGGATTTTCACAGGCCCAGAGGGGAGAAGGGGTAGGGGGAAGTGGGGGTGATGGGGCAAGGCAGGGCACCGTGGACATTCTAGGCCAGAGGAGCCTTTGAGGAGAATCACAGAGGCAAGAAAATGCAGAAAGTATTATGGAGGTCATGAGTAGTCAATCTGTCATGGCTGAGGCCTAGGATGCTGGGGGTGGGATAGGGGAGGTAGGGGGATAATAAGGATTAAAGGGACAATGGGTCTGGTCCTGGGTCAATCCCATAGCTGTGTGACCTTGAAGTCACTAAACAGAGCTTCAGTTTCCTCATCTGCACCAATGCCTGCCTTCCACTATGGGAAGGGGATGGAAGAAGAGTCTTTTAGTCTGTGGAGTTGGTGTGTCACTAGCCCCTGGCTATGTGCCTAGAAAGATCGCATATGTGGGGAATGCCAAGAATACCCAGGAAGAAGCTAGACCTGGCCACAGAGTCAGAGGGACTCTGGCTGCTGCCCTATTGCCCCTTCCTATCTTCTATGACAACTAGTTTCCCCAGTCAAGGGGAAGAAGTCAAGAGAAAAGACACTCTGGACTGGGCTCAGGACATACCTGACAGAGACCCCCAAGGCAGTTCCTATTCCTGCCTTTGCAAGCCACCATCTGCCTCATGTTCGCAGCCTTAGAGAAAGGAAATGGCAAGAGGGGCCTTCCATTTCCTAGGTGTGTATCCTGGGCCTGACCTGGTGTTTTCACAACATCCCCACTTCACAGCTCAGAAAATGGCCAGGCAGCCAGGAAATAGCAGAACAAGGACTAGAACCCAGGTCTGTCTGACTCCCAAATCCATGTTTGCCCTTGCCTCTCTAGCAACCACAGAAATTGGCTCTGGAAATGCCCCATCCCTTTCTGTGTGTCTGTAAAAGTCTCTGCTGGCTCCCTTTGCTCAAGTTGGCCCACGGGTTTCTTCATGACTCTCCCCATCTTTCCCTTCATCTGCCCTGTTCTTCCCTGCACAGTCCCTCCAGCCAGCCGTGAAGCCAGTAACCACTGGCTTGCCCACTTCACTGAGACCCTGAAAAATGATGGTAGAATAATTGAAGCATCCTTTCCTTGACCTTGAGCTCTGGCAGGGCCAACTTCCCTTGTGGTGATTGGAGCTGATGACAGCTGAGTGACAGGAGGACACATACAGAGGGAGAGAGAGAGAGTGAGAGATGGACCATGTCAGGGTGGGCATGGCCAAGATACCCCAGCTGCCTGCCAGGGCAGCTGTCTCCTCTTCTTCATGAAGACAGCTGGGAATACCACTGTCAAGTGATAGCCACTGTTCTCCTCCACCTCAGACAGCCAGGAACACCCCTGCTGACTGATGGAACATATTTCTTGCTGCCTCAGATGGATCTACAGGTCACTCCTGCCAATGGATGGGATACAGCTTCCTCTTCCTGCTTCTATAGACACCAGGGGATACCTCCAGCAGCCACACACACACATGTGCACAGCATTGTCAAGTTGTACACAGAGCTGTGAGAGAAGGCAGGGCTCCCAGGAGTCCTGGGAGGCCGCAGATACAGATATCAGCTTCCCTGAGGCTCAGGCAGTGATGAACACCAGGTACCACAAGGCCCACATGCTGGGCCCTCCCTGTGGGCCAATGTAGCTAGTGCAGGGATGGAAGGAGGCTGCTTAAAAGTATATGCATAATCTAGGCCCTTCCATGGACCAGCCCACTCTTCCAGTTTGGGCTTCATCCTCACATGCACCTTTCTCTCAGCTATCTCAACACACAAGCTATGATGCCAACTCTGAGCAAGGCCCCCGGCTGAGCCCTTGGGTAACAGAAAAGAATCAGAAAAGCCCCCCACCATCACAGAGCTCACAGGCTAGGCGAGACCCTGTAGGTACTAAATCCAATGGTATCTTAGGTTTAACTGCATGAACTATTTCTTGTGAAAGGAGCCAGGGGATGTTCTGGTCCAAGATCCCACCTGGGGGACTGTGTCCAGTTATGGGCTCTACACATGAAGAGAGTCTCACAAGACTTTGTGAGAATAGTTGTAAATCAAGGGGCTGTTTGGTCTGGAGAAGAGTAGACTCAGGGAACTTGAATTCTGAATTCGGACCTCTGAAGAGCTGTCACAGGGAAGACAGCCCCAGGAGACAAAGCTAGGACCCATTCATGGAAGCCACAGGAAGACCAATTTCAGAAGAAACATCTAACAGGTGGCTATGCTGAGATCAAACAGGATGCCATTGGAGGAAGTGAGCTTCCAATCATTGGAAGTATGCAAGCAGAATTTGGACGATCATTGTGAAGGATGCTGCAGAAGGGAGTCAAGCTCTGGGTATGGGCTGAGACTAGGTAGCTGATAAAGGTACTTTTGACTTGAGAGTCCATGATTCTGGGATTCTAATCCAACCCCTTTATGCTACAGGTGAGGATACTGAGGACCAGAGAGAATAGGGTCATGTTCAAGGTCACACAAAGATTGGCACTCAGAGAACTAGGTTCAGAATTCCTCATTCCCCATCTTGGATCCCCACCCCCACCCCTAGTCCTCAGATTGCCTCAGAACAAGCCTCCTTGGCAGATCCAGAGGCTCCCTCCTCACCCCATATCTTGGGTAGCCTGATAACTCATGGTCTTCTTTTCCAGCTCCAGCCTGGACTCAGCTGATGGAAGAACTCCTTGTTAGATTGCCTTTGGCTCCACAGACAGACACTCTCAGGCCTGCTGGTTAAAGGAAACCCACACCTGACCTGGAGCTAAATGTAGAGCAAAGGGGAGTGGGGAAGTGGGATCTCCAGGGTCTGCAGGGGCACTGGGGCCTGAAATTAGGCTTAGGCTGGGACCTACAGACCTCAAAAACCCCTCAGTGCCTAGGTTTCCAATAGACCACTGCTGAGTGAGGCAGTAAGCTTCTTCTGGATCAGGAGCTTTGGAAAGTCCAGTGAGCAACACTAAGGTCCTCATAGGTCCTGAGAGAAATCCCAAGACATGGGAAAACTTTCTTATTCATTCCAGCCCTCTCTAGACCTCACCAGGGACACCTCCCAGGCCTTTCTCTCCCTGGAGAGAACCCCACAATTCAGCCCTTTTCCTGTGTCTTCATTATGCTAAACACAGATGACTTCTGTACTACCTATCAGGACACAGCAAGGCAACTTGCCAAACTGGTGAATTATTTTTGCAAAAGAGGTTCTTCTTGTTGTCATTAAGAATGGTACAAAAAAATAAATAAATAACCTATTGGGACTACACCAAAATGAAGAGCTTTAGCACAGCAAAGGAAGCCATCAACAAAACAAAAAGGCAACCTAGTGAATGGGAGAAGATATTTGCACATGAATTATCTGATTAGGGATAAATATCCAAAATAAATAAAGAACTTATAAAACTCAACACCCAAAAACCAAATAATCCAATTAAAAAATAGGCAGAAGACATGAATAGACATTTTTCCCAAGGAAGACATCCAGATGGCCAACAGATATATGAAAAGATGCTCAATATCACTCATCATCAGAGAAATACAAATCAAACCACAATGGGATATCACCATCCGCCTTTTAGAATGGCTAAAATAAAGAAGACAAGAAATAACAAGTGTTGGAGAGGATGTGGAGAAAAAGGAACCCTTGTACACTGTGGCAGGAATGTAAATTGGTACAGCCAGTGTGGAAAATAGTATGGTGTTTCCTTGAAAAGTTTAAAATAGGAATACCATACAGTACAGTAATTCCACTTCTGGGTATTTACGCAAAGAAAATGAAAACACTAGTTTGAAAAGTTATATGCACTCCTATGTTTATTGCAGCATTATTTATAATAGCCAAGATATGGAAGCAACCCAAGTGTCCATTAATAGATGAATGGATAAAGAAGTGGTATATATATATACAATGGAATATTACTCAGCCATAAAGGAGAATGAGATTTTGCCATTTGCAACATCATGGCTGGACCTAGAGGGTATCATGCCAAGTGAAATAGGCAGAGAAAGACATATACCATATTATTTCACTCATATGTGGAATATAAAAAACAAAACAATCAAAAACAGTCTCAAATACAGAGAATAAACTGGTAGTTGCCAGAGGGGACTTGGGTAGGGGAAAGGAGAAAATAGGTAAATGGTATTAAGAGGTACAAACTTCCAGTTATAAAACAAATAAGACACAGATATGCAAAGTACAGCAATAAGGACTATAGCCAATAATATTGTAATAATGTTGTATGTTGATAGATGGTAAATGAACTTTTCTTGATGAACAGTGAATGTATAGAACTGTCAAATCACTATGTTGTACCTCTAAAGCGAATAAAACATTGTATGTTAATTATACTGCAATGAAAAAAAAATAATTTAAAAAATCTATTCCTGTACGCCACCCTTCACATTTCACAAATTATAAAATGGAGGTTTGGGCGTTTGAAAAGTAGGAAGGACTTGGCGAAAATGAGCCAGTAACAGGATAGAACACTGGCCTCTGGTCTCCAGATCCAGAGATAGTTTCACATCATCCCTTTGGCATGTTCAAGTTGACAAACTACTTTCTGTGATCTCCTGGGCCCTTTCTAATTAGCGATGAGGCAAGCATAATTACCCTCATTTTAAGAAAAGGGAAACTTGGGACTCCTGGGTGGCTCAGTTGGTTAGGCGTCTGACTTTGACTCAGGTCGAAAGGTTCGAGCCCCGCGTCGGACTCTGTGCTGACAGCTCAGAGCCTGGAGCCTGCTTCAGATTCTGTGTCTCCTCCTCTCTCTGGCCCTCCCTGCTCATGCTTTCTCTCTCTCTCTCTCTCTCTCAAAAATAAATAAACATTAAAAATTAAAAGAAAAAGGAAACTGAAGTAAGAGACTCTCAGTGACTTTCCAACTACCTTTATCTTAACAACCAATAATGTAACACATGTTAATGGGAGGGGGCAGCAATACTAGAGATGATGACTTAGAAAAGTGACCCTGATGGTAGACTTTCAGGCACCATTTCAGGCCCATGAGGAAGACATTCCAAAACATCACTCTATAAGTAAGTGCCTGGGAATCATCTAAGGAATAAACAAATTCATGTTTCTGTGTGTGCATGTATGTGAGCATATAGGTATTCTTGGTCTCTATTCCAAATGATTCTGATTCTATTGCCATTTGGTAGGCTCAGGAATCTATATATTTTTTTTCAACGTTTATTTATTTTTGGGACAGAGAGAGACAGAGCATGAACGGGGGAGGGGCAGAGAGAGAGGGAGACACAGAATCGGAAACAGGCTCCAGGCTCTGAGCCATCAGCCCAGAGCCCGACACGGGGCTCGAACTCACGGACCGCGAGATCGTGACCTGGCTGAAGTCGGAGGCTTAACCGACTGCGCCACCCAGGCACCCCAGGAATCTATATTTTTAACAAGCATGTCAGGATAATCTGCAGTGTAGCCTGGCTTGGAAGCAGCTACTTTAAGAGAGCCTTAGATTCTAAAGGCAGGGCTGGTCTTAGAAGGAAATCTTTGGAGGACACATGTTTTCATGGTATTAAACCTCACTTCTGGTGCTAATGTGAGACAAAGGGTGTGTGTGGACAGTGGGTAGCTAACAGCCACTTGCCACTACTTCTTCTTTTCTATCAGAACCAGCACGTGGTAGGCTGGGCTTCAGAGGTTGAATCCTGGTTAGTATAAGCATGTTTGACTCACTTGAAGAGCTTTTAAAAGATACTGGTAATCAGGCCCCACCTCCAGAGATTAAATTGATCTGAGTACAGTCTGGGCACCGGTATTTTTTTTAAAAACACCCCAGGAAATTCTTTTGTATAGCCAGTGTTGAGAATGCTTGTCTAAGCCAGTCATGATAATGCCAACCTCTTTGCCATGTGGCTGGGTTCAGCTTGGGTATGTGACACAATTCTGGCCAATGAGAGAAGCACAGATAGAAAGCTGCTGTGGGACTCTGGGGAAGGCTGCCTTATTTCTGAAAGGGGTCATAAGGAACATAAGGCAAGGTTGTTACTTCTTTCAGTCTTTAGGTTTTGTTGAATTAGTGTGTAATACTCAAAGCCCCTACAGCCACCTTATGACCATGAGGGGACAGGTCCAAGGACAAAAGTGAAGAGCTAAGAATGGTGGAGCAAAAAGATGGAAAGAACTGGCGTTACCGATGCTGGGTAAACCAACCATTGAAGTACTCTTCTTTAGGACTTCCTCTGTGGGATAATAAATGTGCTATTGTGAAGGCACTTTAAGTGGTTGTTTTTTGTTGTTACTTGCAGCCAAATGGTATCCCCCATTTAATGGAGGAGGAAACTGAAGATCAGAGAGGTTAAATTACAAACCAAGATCACAGAGCTAGTTAGTAGCAGAGTTGAGAGAAAGGCTATATATACCCTTTACCACCATCAAACACACACACACACACACACACACACACACACACACACACACTGGCCCTCAAACCCTAGGTGGTGGAGTGTAGTGGAAAAAGCATTCAGCTATGAGAGGTGGCCTGGGGTGGAGAGATGGGGATAGAGGCCACTTAGTGATGATTATCAGGTCAAGCATCCTGTGGGTGTCCCTTGCCTCCCAGTAGGGGGATGGCAGCTGGTGCCTGCTCTGGTTCCATCAGCCATTAATTAAAACTTGACAAGAAGATTAATACACAGGGGACAGTTTTAATTAGAGATTCCTGGAACACTAGCACTGGTGCAGCCCTAAGAGACCAGGTTTGCCAATTTCCTTATTGTATAGATGGGGAAACTGAGGCCCAGAGATGGGGGGAGACCGGCCTGAGGTTCCTCAGGTAGTCTGTGGGTCAGGAATCCAGGTGCCCTGTGTGACTCTCTGGCCAAGCCTCTTTCCTCTGCCCTGGGATGCTTCACATATGAGAGAGCTTTAATTAACTTATTATCCCATTCAATTTGTCACTGATTCCCAGGGCCACAGCAAAGGCCTACAACTAAAGCTCCCTTTTGTGCAAACTCTGCCTGGCCCCAGGGAACTGATGGGATAAGAGTAACCATTGAGGAGCCCAGGACAGCTGAGTTTGACCACTTACTTCCCAGGGTTTGGCCCACCTAGGGCTCTGCACCTGGGAATGATCAGCCTGAGACATTTTGCCCTTTCCTTTTTCACAGAGGGGTGTGAATATCACTCATCAGTCATCCAACCCCTCAATTTGCAAAGTGCTGTCCATTATCTCAACTGATACTCGCATCAACCCTGAGCATTGAGTTTTTATTGCCTTTAAAAGTACTTCTATTAGTATTTCAACGTTTATTTATTTTTGGGACAGAGAGAGACAGAGCATGAACGGGGGAGGGGCAGAGAGAGAGGGAGACACAGAATCGGAAACAGGCTCCACGCTCTGAGCCATCAGCCCAGAGTCCGACACGGGGCTCGAACTCACGGACCGCGAGATCGTGACCTGGCTGAAGTCGGACGCTTAACCGACTGCGCCACCCAGGCGCCCCTCTATTAGTATTTTAAACCAAACTTCTTCAGACAGATTATTCTCATGGACAAAGCAGATTATGTCGCCCCTAGACTAAGCCCCTCAATTACTTCCTCTTGCCTCAGGATCAAGGCCATGCTCCTTAATGATGGCACTTGAAAATTTCAGAAATTGGCTCGGGATAGGGGCTCTGCACCAGCTGGCTTGGATGTGAATCCTGGCTCTGCTACTTACCAGCTGATGACCTTGAGTAATCCATTTACCTCCCTTTGCTTCAATTTCCTTATCTGGAAAATGGGAATGATGGTAATAATAATGATCTACCTCATGGGATTGCAGTAAGGAATAAATGAAGTGATTCAGGTAGTAGAGCTCTGGATAATACCTATGCGTTGAGGTCCCAGTGGTACAAGAGCACTTATGGATCAGGACCCAAAGGAGTCTCAGTTCCATGCAAGTCAGAAAGGGAGAGGAGAAGGGTGTTGTGAGTGAGGCTGAACATGGCCTCATTTCTAGGAGCTGAAAGATCTACCTCTGGCTGGAAAGTTCATGGAGGGTGTCCCAGAAAGGGGACTGAACTGTAAGGACAGGCTCCCAAGGCCCCTACAGTCCCTGCAGGCCCTGCACTGGGTCCTAGGAGGGAGGGAAGCCAGCATGCCCTGAGCCTTGGTTGACTCATCTGCACAATGAGGGTTCAAATTACTTCGTGGGGGTAGCTGTGTGATTAAGGGAATAATGCACAGAACCCCCCAGCCACAACACCAGGGACATGATAGGAACTTAATAAACCCTTGGGGAGGGGCACCTGGGTGGCTTAGTTGGTTAAGCATCCAACTTCAGCTCAGGTCATGATCTTATGGTTTGTGAGCCCAAGGCCCATGTCGGGCTCTATGCTGACAGCTCAGAGTCTTGACCCTGCTTCAGATTCTGTGTCTCCCTCTCTCTCTGCCCCTCCACCCAGTTGCACTCTTTCTCATCTCTTTCTTTCTCTCCTAAAAATAAAAATAAATAAACATTAAAAAATGTTTTAATAAAAAAATAAACACTTGGGAAGGGAAGAAAAAGGGAGGGTACAGATAGGAGCAAAGGGTCAAATCCTGCCTTCCTGCCTGTCCACCCACCACATAGCAGATGACAAGATGGGATGCTTCCCAGGTTACTGCAAGAGTGCTTCTGGCTTTCTGTAGGAGCCAGAGGCTAGGGGAGCAGGGAGTTCGGCTTCACTTCAATGCACATTAGGCATCAGAAGGAGGGCAGTTGGGCCCTCCAGGTCTCTGAGCCTCAATCCTCTTATCTGTGAAGTGGGGATAGTATCATCAGGCCCACAGGGCTATTGTGAAGCTGAAATAAGCTAAGGTATAAAGGAACACATTATGTAAATTGTGGGCAGTTACTGTTTGATCATCTGCACTAGAACCAATTTAGAATCAATGTTCAGAGCACTGGCCTTGAGTTAGACTGATCTAGGTCTCCTCTTCCTACATATGTAGTCTCAGGCAAGTTACTTGCCTTTCTTTAGTCTGAGTTTCCTCATCTATAAAATGAAAATAGTAATAGTATCTACTTTAAAGGATTTGGGAGGAAATTCAGTGATATCATTTCAATATACATCCCAGCCAAAATTCAATACATATCATTTTTAAGATAATATTATTCCTCAAGTACAGAACCCAGGTCTGAGACTTCCAAATGTCTTTCCCCAACCCCACCATTTAGCTGCAGGGTCTGCATATAGCTGGCACTCAGTAAACCCCTGTTAGCTAAAAAATCCTTAGCTTGTAGCAACTTTATGGCACTATGGACTATCAAATCTGGAGGGACTGTTGAAAATCATTTACTCCAGCCATGTCAGTGGGTGGTGGGAAAAGTGAGACTCAGTGAGTGGAAGGGACAGGCCTCAAACAAAGCACATGAGTGTGGCAGCTAGACCTAGGACCAAGGCCTCCTGACCAGAAGCCACCACCCTGTGCCCACTAAGGTATCCCCTTCTCTGGAATTATTTCTAAGTGGAATAGACATCCCCCAAAGGCAGGAGGAGGACACCTGCTATGGCCTCCCCAGAATCCTGCCAGCCTAGAACCTCTTCATCTTGCTTCTTTGGCCTTGCCCCAGGCCACACCTAGCTGACGGCCTATCCTTGCCTCAGCCTGCCTCCCTCCACCCTGAACAACTCAGCAGCCTAGGCCGGGTGGTCCGTAATTGCTTCCTGTCCTCACAGGCTCTGTTTGTTTGCTCTGTGGCCGCTTCCTCACACCCCAGCACACCGGAGGCGCTGACCAGCAGTGCGGGACTCCTGGGGCCCAGCCCCCAGCCTGCTTTCAGATGTTCAGCCAGCCCTCCTCAGACCCACCACCTGGAGCCCAGGAACCTAGCAAGGCCCTGGAGACACCCCCCCTCAGTACTTCCCCCAGCTTCTGCCTCCCGCCCCCATCCCCCAGCAGCTGGTCCTGCCCCCAGTTGGGGGAGAAGCCAAAGAATCAACAGGTGGCAGTCCATAGTGAAGCCTGGGTAGGCCTTGTGCTGAAGGGGATGAAGCCCCCCCTTCCTCCAGCCCACCCCCACTCCCAGCCACAGTCCAGTGGGACTCTGGCAGTAGGTCCAAATGACACTGGCTTATGTCAAGACTTTGAAACTGTTGAGGTTGGAATGCATGCAGGGAAAGAGATTGGGGGGTGGGGTGGTGGTTACTAAGTTTGTCCCTGAAGGTCTCTGAGTCTAGGGTAAAAGAACTCAATTCAGTGGAACAACAGAACTTGGCTTCCAACCTGTCACTCACTGTGTGCCACTAATGTGAGATATTTAAATGTTCTTAGCTTCCATTTTCTCATCTGTAAAATGGGGCTAATACACTCCATGCAGGGTTGTTGTGAGGTTGACATGAGCCATCCTGTTCACACTGCCTGATAGGTAGGGTGGGTAGGTAGGTAGAGTGACCAACCAATCCGGCCTACCTAGGACTGAGGGGTTTCTCAGGATGTGGGACTTTCAGTGCTAAAAACTATACTGTCCTGAGCAAACCACGATGGGTTTGCTAATAGTAGGTGTTAGATGAATGTTTCTTCCTAGAAACTGTCCACCTCTAAAGACCCTCTCGCTTCTCCTTATGACTTCAAACACTTGATGTTCTTCAGTCTGAAAGTCTCTTCTCCCAAATCTGCCCCCGATTCTTCCTCAGGAAGCCTCCTGGATTCATGCCATATAGTTCCTTCTTCTATGGTTCCTTCCTCAGTGTTTGTATCCACAGAGTCTTGCCTCCTTCAGTGCCTCTGCCACTGGACCCCATGGTCTCTCCCCTAGACTACTGTACCAGCCTCTCCTCTGAGCTCCCTGTATTTTGTCTCATTCCGTACCACTGCCACAACTCCAAATCAATGATCCCTTCTCCACTCTCTCTAGGCTCCTGGCCCCACCCATACCCCAACACATAGGCACCATACACCATACACATCATAGACATACCCATACTCATCTGAGTTGCAGGATGAAGGATTTCTGATTTAGGATACTTCTGACAGACAGTAGGATCAGGCCTCAGAATAGGTGAGAGGGAAGGTCAATAAACTTTTCCTTTGAGGGTAGGGATTTTAAATATAGAACAATTACAAAGGACAGGGTGTTGTCTGGGGGCAGAGGGGTGGCTGCAATGACCTCTAATGGGTTCTTTCATCTACTACCTCACACCAAAGGCCCCTAGGGTTATTTTCCCTCCCCACAGCCCCTGCCTTTGAGGCTTAGGCAGGCCTGGCCAGAAGAAACACAGGACTGAATTCCATTTAGTTGGCTCCAGGCATAGATACTGGAGGGAAGTGTGTGCATGGTGTGTGGGGAGGGGGTTGGTGGTGAGTGGGCTAGGCTGGGTGAGTAGCCCCTTGGGGCCTATTCCTTTTTTCCAGGTGAGGAGACACTCTGAGCTGGCTGAGATGCCAGGAAGTCAGGGGTACAGGCATGGAAAGGACACTGTTATCTCTTTGGGCCCCCTGGCCACCGGCTCACACTACGCCTCCTCAGCCCCTGAGGAAAGCGCCGTCAGCAGAATTCCTCACATCCTGCTGCTGGGGCCATGTTTATCCAGTACAGCAAACCTCCCCAGAAGTGTCTTGTGGCAGCCTCAGAAACACAGACTCAGAGCAGGCCACAGAGCCCAAGCAAGGAAGACAGAATGACTCAGAGGCTCCATGTAAGGGAGGCCTAAGGGAGAGCAAGCGCTGGAGAGACTGAGGAAGAGAGACAGAGTGAAGTTCAGAGACAGAGGGTGAGAAACAGAAGCTAAGAGGGTGACTCTCCAGGACAGCAAGATGGTGCTGCAGCAAGACGGTGCCTGAGGGAAGTAGGCAGGACTCCCAGGACTCCCGGCTGAGATGAGAAACCAGATCACGAAGAACCAGGGCTGCTTGAGAGATGAGGACAAAAGCTAGAGAGAAACAGAGCCAGGCTGAGAGAAAAAAAGGAAAAGGAGTAGGAGAGAGAGAGAGAGAAATAAAGGGGATGGGGGTAGGAGGAAGGGTGGGGAAACAAAAACAGGGATGGGGTAGTCAGAGGGGTGAGCCAGGAAGGAGGCAAGAGGCAGCATGAGAGGCTGCAGGACGGTCTGGATACGGGCCGCTGCAGTGCCCCCACATGCACATACACACTGCCGGCCCAGGCCCAGCAGTGCTGTTTGCAGAAGGAAGCCAGCTCTGTGGTCAGGGCGCCCCAGGCCCGGCGGCGGCCGCCCCCTGCACTTAATGAGATTCTTGTTCAGAGCTGCGGGAGATGGGGCCAGGCTTCGGAGGCCCCGCAGTGCCTCTGCTCTCACCCGAAGGAGGCCTGGGCTGGGGCTGGGGCCCAGCAGCTAAAGGGGCTATGCAGGAAGGCGACCAGACAAAGCCTGGCCTGCTGAGGCTGCCCAGGCCTTGGAAATAGAGGAGAGGGCAGTGCAGGGGTCTTGAAGCCTCTGCCGAGCTCTGGGGAAGAGGGTGCAGGGGAAGGGCATGTCAGCAGGCAGGAGGCCTGGGTTCTAATCTTGGCTTGGCCCCCCACCCTGGCTGGGTGACTTTGGGCAAGTGTCCTCCTTTCTTTCTTTCTGAACCTCAATTTCCCCATTTGCTCCTGTAAAGGGTGAACTCAAGCAGGTAGGGACAACAGAGAAGCAGAATATGTGTCCTGGCTAAGGGGACAGCTGTCGTGCAGCTCCAGCTGTTGCCCTGTGAGAATATGGGCCCAGTGTTACTAGACCTTCAGATTTTTTAGAAGTTATATATCTGGATTTTTATGTAAAAATCTGAATTTTAAATGATGGAAGCTAATTTCTTCTTAATGTAGGCATTGTGTGAGCCAAAGAAAACGCTTTTGAGGGTCTTAAGTGGCCCATAAGTTGCCTTTTTATGGCAGTCTCAAAGGCCCACATCGGCTCAATCACCACATCTATGGCTCCACCACCATCCTAAGGGTAATCCAAACCTCACCCAAATATCATGCCTTTGGGGAACAGGCAGAATGTACCACCAAAAGTGGTCTGCCTTACATTGGCATGGGGGGGAGGGAGCGGATATGACCCAGGATGCTAGTTTTCCAGATGACCTGTTTACTGGCCAGTGATCTTGCTCTCAAAGCCCCCACTGCCCACTACCTCAGGCCAGCCCTCCAAGACCTTCTTCTGTTAACACATTCTGCCTGGGCATGGACCAAGGGCCAGGAAGATGCTATGCAAAGCCACAGTAGTATACCATCTGCCCTTAGGCCCACACTGGAAAGAAGCAGCACCCCAGATCCAGGTCTACCACTAGCCCTGTCCTTTCTCTCACATTCTGACTTCACTGCCCAGGCTTGGTAAGCACAACCTTAGCATGGGGACTGGGGAAGATGGAGTGGGGAGGAGTGGAGGGAAGGAAGGGGTGGAGTGTCCCGGTTTGTGCATCGCCTCCCCTTCCCGCTTTACAGCCCACAAAGCCCAGTGAAGCATGACAAGGGTTAATTGGATACCCCCAGCTGGAATCATAGAATCATAGGGCTGGAACAGACCTTGGAGGTCATCTGTCAGGGTAAGAGGAGAGATTTTAATTACTCAATTCAGCTGGGTTGGTAGCACCCTCCAGCCCCCACCCCTAGCCCAGATTTTTTATCAAGAAGGTGAGTCTGGGAAGGGCTGCTAGGCTGGGAGACTCTGAAGGGTAGGGCCTGGCCACTTTGGCCACATTCCTGCCAGTGCCACCCCCACCCCTAGCAGTGCCTCACTCTGGGATGGGCACACAACCCTTGGCTGAATAATTGACTAACAGGCAGGAGTAATGTACCAGGAGAGACTGTGAGTGACAAGACCCTGAACCAGAAGGCAAATGACCAGGACTCTAGGACTGGCTCCATTCAAGGTCACACGGCCAGGAAGAAGCTGCACTAAGCCCTTTCCCATCACCCTGTGATGCCTCTCTTTTTACTGGGGAGGAACCCCAAGAGCAGCCAGGAGGGAATGGTCAGCCATCTCAGCTCCCACTCCAGCAGATCCTGAGCCTCTTCAGGCTTCCTGGTTCAACCACTGCTTCCCAGTCCTCTAAGCTCTGCACATAGTGTGATCTTAAACAAAAAAGTTTCCCCCATGATTCTCTAGACAGAACTAGAAAAAAAAAAAAAAAGACTTAGTTACAGCAGGAAGGCTTAAAGTCAGACACCAGGAAGAACTTCCTGAAGGTGGAACCCCACAGAAGCAGCAATCCAGGTAGACTCTTGAGTCTCCAGCCCTGAACTGGAAGCCCAGTGGGGGAATGAGGAAGTAACACTCAGAGCTGGGCAAGGGCTGGTGGAGTGACTTTTCCACCTGTATCCCTAAGCCTAGAGGTCAGCATTTGGAAGTGGGGGGTGTGGGGGGAGTCAATTCGTCTCATTTCCTGCCTACTGGTCTGAAGCTAATGGCTCCTAGGAATGTTCCCACTCTAGGGCTGAGGCTGCTGATGAGAAGTGGAAGCTCAAGGTCACTATAGCCTTTATCTCCCTGGAAGCTGCCCAAGGAGGTAGAACCCAGCTGAGGCAGACAGACCCAGGCCTACCCTCTGTCACCACTACAGAGAAGCTCAGAAATCAGTGCTGACCCTTAGGCTCAGAGCCGAAGATAGGGCTAGGCTGGAGGATAGAAAAGGGGATGGCAGCCATGACCAAAGACACAGTGCAGGCGGGGGTGGGGGTGGAGTGGGGATATGGGAAGGCCACATGTCTCCATCCCAAGGCAAAGGGGAGTGAGAAAGACACAGAGCTCCCCTGGGAACTCTCAATACTGCTTTAAAGGGTGTTCATAGTTACCTTGTTCTCTGCTTTAAAAGTCCTGAGGGTTTAATAACACTTTTAAGTGGCATCTTCTGTGGGCAAGTTCCCATTGGCTATAGGCCCAGCCTGTGTCATTTCCATCCCAGCCCCTTTCCCACAGCCAAGCAGTACATTTACCCAAGCCCGGGAATCAAAACTCAAGCATACTGGAAGTTCCCCTTAATATCTATCTTCCATCCTACCTGCTGTAGGACCTCACTCTCTTTCTTCCTGCCTTACCCCAAAATGGAAATGCAGTCTTCTTTGGTTCCTGAATGAACAAAGCTCAGATTAGAAAATCTCTTCCTGCTCAGGAGGGAATCCTGGCACCGTGCCACCTGTCATTTCCCACCACTACCATCCCCAGCACATTCTCTCCTGGGAGCTGGCCTAGGCTATGGGGATTAAAGGAAGGGTCTAAGCCAAGTCAGACTAAGGATCCAATTCTGATGACCACAGGAAAAAGACAAAGAAGAAGGGAGGGTAGAACTGGGTGGCCTTTTGGTTAAGTCAGATAATAAACCTAAGCTACTTGCCGTTTGAGTCCAGAGTATAAATCGCTAATCGGTTTGGGACTTACACATCCGTTAATGAATTTCTCTCTATTCCCAGAAGGTCTCTCTGGAGCTACCCCACTGGCAGGGATCAAGCAGGGAGTTCCTGGGGCTGGGGGCAACTGTTGGCATTCCCCACCCTGCTTCTCCTGTCCCCAGCCCCTTTAGGCCCCTCCCAAGATTGGAGCACTCAGAGAAAGGGGAGAGGTGTTGGAAAGGCCGTGCTCCAGGGGCCCTAGACAAGGGCACCCAACCTCAGTGATCTCTTTTCTCTGCCCTACCCCAATGCCCAGCAGCTTTCTAAGTTTCTGTGACAGGCTTGTAGGATCAATAAAAAGAGTACCACAGGCTCTGTCCCAGCTTGGTCTCTTATTTGCTGCATGGCTTTAGGGAAGTAGTGCGACCTCTGAGCTTTGGTTAATTCAGCCATAAAATGGGGACAATTTTTGAGCCGTAAAATGGGGACTGTTTGAGGAGTGAATAAAATCATGTAAAAGAAGCATCTAGTCTAATGCCTGGCATATTATAGGTACTCAACTCATGGACAATATCTTCCTCTTTTCTTCTAATACTCTAATATCATCTAGAGAGAGGGGCCAGCAACTCCTGGTCTCCAAGAAGGAATTATCAAAAAATGGCAGCTAAATGAAGTTGGGTGAGAAATGAAAAGCTTCTTGACAGGACCTGTGACCCCAGCCTCGGCTTTGGCTTTTAATGTCAGAAGTTCCCATTGACACCTGTCTGGACTTCAAAAGGGGCTGTGGGCCCCAGAGGTAAGGGCTAGATGGGCTGATCTCTCTCCCTTACGTGCATCCTGTGGCCTAAGGACTACGGGAACAGTTCAGTGGGCACCTCTTGAGCACATGGGGGCTGCCTAGGAAAGGCTTCAGTTTGCTGCTACTGGGATAGAGCTCCTCCAGTGCCAGGACACAGATGGTCACAGCTGTCAGGGCCCTAACTAAGTGAGGGCTCTGCCAGCTGCTCTGCCCATGCCCCTCTGGGTCTAGTACCCCTTGGTCTTCACCAACTCAGGCAGCCTACATGAAGCTGAGCCCCTGATGTGGCATATGGGGGCAAATAGAGATGCTAAAGAAACAGTAATCTGAATCCCCAGAAAGCTTGCACTTGGGCAGGGACAGGCCAAAGGAGGCTAACTGAAGGACAGTGCATGTCCTGGGAGGGACACCAAAATGGGCAAATTGATGCTTTCCCATTGGACCTTAAGCCAGCTCCTCCCTTTTTTGCAAGCTCAGCCCCAAGGTTCTTTGCAGGTGTGCCTGTGGGTCCTGCTGGAAGAGGGTGCAGGGGTTGGGTCCCCCACCCCACCCACCCACCGCCCAGGTCTCAAGCTATGCAATTTATGTGCCTTTTCTTTCTTCCCGGACACTGGAAGGTTCAATGAGCTTAGGGTCTTGCCAAAGAGTTCATCTGCTTATCTAACCTATATCCCACACATCCTCTCGTTATGGTCATCTAAAATCTCCAGAGAAGTTAAAAACATAATGGATCTTTGTATCCTACTCAGTAACATGGAAGAGATGGGCATTGTGGACTGATCCTTTCTCCCCTCCCAGCCTCAGTGTCTCCATCTGTACAATGGGGAGAATTGGATTCAATATTTTCTGAAGTCCTTCCTTTGGTTGGGTTCCTTCTGTATGCAAGAAGAGAACCAAATCTCAAGGACTGGGAGGATCCCTGTAAGAGATTCTGTCTCTGTCTTTATAAAACCTAATTGAGTATCTGGTTCTGAGCCGTAACACAGTGAGCCCAGTTCTGCCCAATCCCAGCCTCTGCAGGGCTGTCTTTCCCCTCCCTGTGAGTCTCCTAACAAGTGACAAAATTAAATGCTTACATTCTCCAGGGTGTTGATGGATGCAGCCCAGGCCTACAGAATGACTGTCTGTAGCAAGGCAGCTAGCCTTGCCAGGGCCCTGTGAGAGCCTGTCTGGGCCTCAGACCAGGGGGAAGGGGGTCTTCTGGAGGAAAATGCCAAGGACCATAAAGACAAGGAGGTCAGAGGAGGAGAACTTAGCTTCTCCACAGCTAACATGTACTTTCTTCCACCTGTATTCATACAGAACTCAACACAGAGCTGAAAGGGGATGTCCAGTACGGTGCCCCCATAGTACAGATGAAGAAACTGAGGCCATAGAGAGATGAAGGAACTAGCTCAGGCTTCCTGGTATTCCCATAATAATAACAGCAAATTGTTTACAGGGGATTTCCTACAGCTTAAGTCCTGGCATGCTCAGGGAGACCACACAAAAGGGCCATGAAATAGATTCTACTATTATCCCCATTTTACAGATGGGGAAGCCAGGGCTTGGAAAGGAACTGACTGGCCCAAAGCCAGGCAGCCTAGAAGTGACAAAATCTGGATTTGAACCTAGGGTTGTCTGCCGCCAAATTTACACTCTTAGCTATTATCGCTCTAGGGCCTCTCCTGGATTTATTCCCACCTCTATCCCTGCTAAGCCACGGACCTGCTGATGCACCAGGCACCACCAGAAGCCTGGCAGGACCTTGAGGCTCTCCAAGTTCAGGCCCCTGTCTTCAGGGTGAAGTAAGGGTCAGTGCCAAGAATATTTAATGATGTGGAGAAATGCTTATGGTTTATTGATATATGGGAAACTCAGGGTGTAAAACACAATGGCCCTAAGAAGACATGCAGATGACCAACAGGTGCATGAAAAGTGTTCAACATAACTCATCATCAGGGAAATACAAATCAATACCACATGAGATATCATCTCACAACTGTTAGCAGATGGCAATCATAACAACAGCAAAACAAAAACAAAAAATAACAACTGTTAGTGAGAAGGCAGAAAAATTGGAACCCTCATCCACTGTTGGTGGGAATGTAAAATGGTGCAGCCACTGTGGAAAACAGTATGGAAGTTCCCCAAAAACTTAAAAATAGAAATACCATATGATCCAGCAATCCCACTTCTGGGTATTTATCCAATGGATTTGAAATCAGGAGCTTGAAGAGATATTTGTACACCCGTGTTCATGGCAGCACTATTCACAATAGCCAAGAGCGGAAACAACTTAAGTGCCCATCGACAGATACATGGATAAAAGAAACATAATAAACGCACACACATGCACACACAATGGAATATTATTCAGCCTTTAAAAAGAAGGAAACTCTGTCATATGTGGCAACATGGATGAACCTGAAGGACATTATGCTAAGTGAAAAAAGCCAGTGAGAGAAAGACAAAAACTGCATGATTCCACTTATATGAGGAATCTAAAATAGTCAGTCTTAGAAACAGAAAGTAGAATAGTGGTTGCTAAGGCCTGGGGGAGGGAGAAATGGGAAGTTGCTGTTCAATGGCTTTAGAGTTTCAGCCATGTGAAGTAGAAAAGTTCTAGAGATCTGTGTACAACATTGTGCCTATAGTTAACTACACTTATACCTAAAAGTTAGAAGGATAGATCTCATGTTATGTGTTTTCACCACAATAAAAAAAAAAAAAAAAAAAAAAAAAAAAACAGGGGCACCTGGGTGGCTCAGTTAGTTAAGCGTCCAACTCTTTGTTTCAGCTCAGGTCATGATCTCATGCTTTGTGGGATCGAGCCCCACATTGGGCTCTGAGCTGACAGCATGGAGCCTGCTTGGGATTCTATCTCTCTGCCCCTCCCTGGCTCTCATGCTCTTACTCTCGCTTTCTCTCGCTCGAAATAAAGGTTAAAACAAAAACAAAACAAACAAACAAAAAAACCACAATGACCAGTATGATCACTTGGATAAAAAAGGAGGATTGTGCATGTGTACATGCATCCATGTGTGTGCAGATGGAAAAAATGACTAGAAAGAAAGATACCAAAAAGTTAACAGTGGTTTTCTCTGGTTAGTGGAACCATAGGTAATATTTTCTTGGTAATACTCTTCTGTGGCTTTAAAATTTTCGACAGTAAATATGTACCACATTTATCATTCACGTCTCCTCCTTCAAAATGAGAAGGACCAAAATAAACCAAAAAAACCAGCATATGCTTTAGAGCCTGACACACAGAGGGTCATGGCCATGCCTCCATTAGTTATGTGACTGTGGATAAGTCACACCATTTGCTCTGAGTCTCAATGCTTCACTTCTGGGATGAGTGTTGTGATATCATGTTTCTTTGTCTTTATTGTAGAGCTAACTTACCTTTAGCTCCCTTTAGCTCTTTAGTCCCTCCAGGGAGATGAAGAACAAAGGTGGAGAAACTGGCATCCTTATCCCCACACAAAGCCTCCAAGATGTGTGCAAGCACTGGGTGTGGCCCTCAGTCTCAACCAGCCCTTCTTTCTCCTGCCAAACTAAGAGAAAGGGGAGGATAGGGCCTTGGTTTGTCAGTATGGAAAATGAGAGTGTCGTGAGAAAGTCCAACCACTATGCCATGCAGTGGGAGAGCATAAAGCTCCTGGGCTGGGTAAAGCCTTCCTGTGCCCAAAGTGCCTGCCCACTGGACCACAGCAGCTGCCCTGAGGACAAGATCTGTGGGCATGAGAGTGGAGGGCAGGCTTACAAGATGAAGTGAGGAGGAGGAAGCACAGAGCATGTTGGAAAGGCCTGCACAGGGCTACCCTCACTTCTACCCCAACCCATCAGCTGGGCAAACCCTCTGCCATCTTTTTTGCCACAGCCCAGGTTCCTGGTTTTGGGAGCAGTGGCTGGAAAATTTTTGTGGGTCCCAACTCCAGCAGCACAGCAACAGGACTCTGTTAGCCCCTCCCCATCTGGCCTGCTCCTGGGAATTGGCACCACCCCCACCATCTTCCTTTACCATGTTAACCAAGCTTTCAGTTTCTGAAGCTGGGGTCGGAGCAAGACTATGTACCACAGCGGCCAGGCCCCCAGGTGCTGTCTCAGGGCAGCACAGCCATTGGAGTGTCCAAACTCTACCCTCTAACCCTCAAAACACTAATAAGCAGACTGGCAGGAATCTCTGCAATGATTCACACCATTTCCCTCTGTGAAGGCAAAGCTAAGCCCCTCCACCTGATGCAGCCTCTCTCTGTTCAGGACCAAGCAGTCCTTCCTCAGAGCTTCCTTAAATTCCCAGCTCTCAGACACCCAATTGTGTTTCCCCTCAGAGACTGAAAATCTAATTTCTTAGCCTTCTCTACAGAAAAAAAAATATATATCCATATGGAGCCTGAAAATTCTCCACCTACAGGTTTCTGTATTTTGAGGGATCTCATTTTCTCCTGCCTTTCCTTAGATGAGTCCTAGAACATTAGAGCTGGAAGAGATTATTCAATTCAGCTCTCCTCAGACACATCCATTATACAGAAAGGTCTACTGGGGTCCAAAAAGGGAAAAGGCCTAGCCTCATGTTCAAAGCCAAGTGGTGGTAGAACTGGAACCAGAATCCAGAGTTCCCAAGTAAAGGCCCCTTCCACATCTCCCCAACAATTGGGCCCCCCTTCTAGCATGTTCTCAGGCTCTCTCTGAAGCAGCAGGGGCTTCTCAGTTGCTGTCTCTCTTGGTATCTGGGTCCTGCACCCTCTCTGGGTTGCGCTCTCTCTCTCTCTCTCTCTCTCTCTCTCTCTCTCTCCCCTCTCTGCATTGCTCTGTGAGGGCTGAGGATGACCATGGGCTGACCCCTCACTGAAGTGGAACAGACTTGGGCAAGGCTTTCTGAGTGCCAGACTCCTGCTGGGGGCCAAGCCTAGTGGGGGAAGAGCAGGGAATGGCAGCCCTAAGCCTTGCTCTCCTTGGAAAGTGCCCTTACCCCCCACCATGCTAGGTCCCTCCTGAGTCTGGCCCTGGGAATAATCATTCCAATTAAACATTGAGGCTGTTAGGGGTGAGATAATGTCCTTGCACCCTGTTGGCCCTGTGGGCCTCGGAGTTCCTGCCATCCATTCCCCACTTTCCAACTTGCTGAATGCTCTGATAGTGTCTGTGCTCACTGTCATTACCAACCTCTGGGAGGCAAAGCCAGAGAGTCTACTGCCTGCTTCATAAGCAAGAACCCTGAGTTCCAAGAAACCAAAGGACTTGGCCCAGAACATGCAGCCAGTGGATGACAGATGTAGAGCAGGGGTAAAAATGACTGAGCAGAGATCAACCACTCTGCACTGTCCCACCCCAACTCTGCTCCCAGAACCATGGGCAAAGGAGCAGGTAGGTGCTCTCCACTGCAAAGGCTTTGTCAACAAATACTGAGGTCCCGCTTCAGGCAAGAACCTAGGGAAATTCAGGCAGACACAAATAAACTAGTATCTGGCAAGAGTTTTACTGTTTCCAGAATACCCTCCCATACATATCGCATTTGCCACCTTTTTAATAACCAAGGTAAATGGTGATTAACCTTACGGCCAGTGTCTGCTAAAGAGTAGATGGCAGAGAGATGATTAGAGCCTACTCACATAATCCCAGATCCAGAGGTCTTTCTGCCTTCCCCCCCTAGCAGCAGGGGACCCAAATTGCCCAGGCCTTTTATCACTGAGAAGGTTTGTATCAGCCATGGGGCCTACACGAGGGCCAGTTCAGGCTACACTCACAGGAGTGAACCTCAGGTCCATCCCAGCAGGCAGAGCCCAGTGGACAGTATAGCAACGTGCTCCTATTCGAAGATCTAGATGGGAGGGATTGGCCATTACACACTACCCTTAAATTCTGAACCCAGCCCACATTGGCCCAGTGCTGGCAAAGGAGCTTCTGTGGGAAAAGGGTGTAGGGCTCCTTTCTGAGAGCAATACCAGGGAGGAGAGGTCCTGACGTGACCCAGAGACCCCCTGGTCTTACTTCCTACTGCCATTTCCCAAATTCTGGGTTATAGAAGAGACTTTCCTGCTTATTGTCCTTCTCTCTCCCCACTATAATGTTAGCTCCATTAGAACAGGGATTTTTGCATTCTGTTCACTGCTCTATCCCCAGGGCCCGCAACAATGGCTGGCTCACAGAACGAGCTCAATAAGTAATTGTTGAATTCAATAAATTAATAAATTAATGGTATACCAGGGGTCCCATAAGTGGGGAGGGTTTCATATCCTAAGAATTAACCTCCTCCTTCTCTTGCACATATCGGGAAAGGGCATGTCTGTTACGGAGTTCAGACTCTGCCCATCTCAGAGCACCTAGCATATGTACCCCTGTAAGACCCTACTTTCTCCTAAAGGGTCTGCAAGACACCGGAAGTGAGGAACAAGGGGCTTCCCATGAGTTCCCATGGAGCACGGCCAATAGCATATCCTGTCTTAACTCAGATTTGAGCCCATTCCACAGTTAAAGTGGCTGAGGCCTGGAGAGAAGAGTAAAGGAGCAGACCAAAGTCACTCTGGGTCAGTGTGGAGCTAGGCTTTGGAGTCAGGGCTCCTGACTCTCCTGCTGGGTTCTGGGAAAGATCAGGGAAGGGAAAGGAAAGGCAGAAAGGATGCCCTCAGGATTGCCCATTCTGGGCACCAACACCAGGCCTACCATTTTTGGCACATTCACCACTACCATGTCTTTCAGACCTATAAACCTGTAATACCCTTCTCCCTTCTTTAGAAGCTGGCGTGGGGGCCAAAGTGACTATTAATAGGGGCTTCCATCTCTGCTCAGGCCCCAGCCTTGGCCCACTCTTGTCCCAGCCCTAGCCACACATCCCCACCTTTCCACTTCCCTCCTCAGATGGAAACTCTATCTCCACTCACACTTGCTCCCTTTATATCTCTCCCCTCAGTTTTATGGGGAGGCTGTGGCAAGAAAGAATGACGGTGGGGGGTGTGCTGTGGCTCAGAAACTGTCCTTTATTAGTTCTCTCTTCCCTGGGAAATAAGGGGCTGCAGCTGGCCGGGAATATGGGTGGGGTGAGCTGGCCTCTGGCTGCTGAGAAGGCCGCACATCTGGGGGTGGGGGTCTGAAAGGGAAGCTGAGACGAATTACCTGTGTGTGCTGGGAGAATCAATCGGGCATGCGGGCATGCTGCCTGCCCCGCTGGAATTAGGGAGCAGGGCTGGGGGCTCCAGCTGGGGACCTGGGAGCAGGCAAAGCCCCCATAGAAGGTAGAGGGGGGCAGTCAGTGGCAGAGCTTTGGAGAGAAAACCCTCCCTGAAAAAGAAGAAAGAGCCATTTTCAAACTCAGGGAGCTATCTCAATAAATGGAGCCTGCCCTTCCCCATGGTACAACCTTCTAGCCACACTGTCAAACCCACATACTACGCACTCCCCTCTCCACCCATCCCAAAGCCACTTCTAGCTGGGCCCTCCCATCTATGTTCCTCTGCTCAGCTGGCATGAGTGCTCCATGATGCATCCTGGTCCCTTGCCCAACATGCAAACACACGTATACACATGCATTTTCTTCTTTCTCTAAAACACTCCCATCCTCTGCCCCACTCCAAGGCCATGATTGACAACTCTACCACTTATTAGTTGTGCGTGACCTCAGTTTTCCTCATCTGGAAAATGGAATAAATCATGCCAAAATAGAATGTTTTGAGTTTTTCAAATCATTAACAGGTAACACCTGGCTTTCAGCTCTTGCCCATGGCTGGCAGTGGGGTGAAATGGGAAAATCCTGAGCAGGATGGAGTTCAAATACAGGTTCTACAACTTACTAGCTGAATGAGCTTAGATAGGCCACTTTCCTATCTCCCTGAGTGTCAGTTTCCTCACCTATAAATGGGAACAATAATACTCACTTTGCAACATGGTCAAGAGAATCTATAATGAACATGTTTGGAAGAGCAAATCCTTTTGCAGGCTGTGAAATGTGCTGTCAGGAGGTAAAACCCTGTCCTGATGATTCCCTCCTCCCTGCCTTCCCACTCTGGGTTCTTGGAGGCCCTCTACAGGAATGTGCCCTGTGAGCTCCCCAGGCGCCAGGAGAGCTAGGAATCAGCTAGGGGTCAGAAAACCAGGTGGGCTGACTGGGATCTGGGCCTTGAAGGTGGCAGCCTGCCTAGCTGCTGGGGACAGTGGAGATAGCCCCCTCCTTCATATGCCTTTCCCTATTTCTGCAGCCTTTCAGGTCCCTTGCTCTCCGGGAGGCAGCCTCCTCTCTGACATCATCTGCAGTCAATTCCCCTGAGGGCCATCCCCAATTTTCATTTCCTCTCACTAATCCTCACACACAGTCCCTTTGCACAGCCCGGAACAGCCTCTGTCCTGGAGCTGGCTCCACTCACCAGATATTTCTTGCAGCTCACAAACATAGGTTTCTCAGCTGGGAGGGCCTTGCAGAGTTCATCAACTCCAGTCCCCTTCATTCAGGGCTCTGTGATGGGATGGGACCTGGGAGAGTTGAGCCAGGGCCCCTCTCATCCATCCTGTATCTTTGTGCTAACTAGAAAAAAGGCATCCCTTGTAGGCAGACACAGCCTGCACCAGTTTGCACAAGATTGATAAAGAGAAGACAGCCTGAATGTCAGTCCCCACTCACACCCTCAGACAGATACCCTTGTGCAGTCTACAACCTGTACAACTATACATGGTGAGTCTGGGAGACAGTCTGAGCTTTCTAATGCATGCTCAGAAAGCCTAGACTGAGCTCCTGTAGAGACCTTGCTACAAGAAAAGCCAGCATGGTTATATTAAGTCCTAGAAGAGCTCAAGAGATGGAAAAACAGCAAAGGAAGGTGGTCTGCTCACCCCAAAGACAGATATGCACAGATGTGCAGAAGGGAAGGCCATCTCTGGGATCCCGTAGCTAGAAAGGTGATGTAAGACTGAGGGCAGGCTGGCACAATGGGGTCAGAAATGAAGTTCAAAATGAAAACCAAAAATGTCAGGTCTGGGGTTCTATGTAGAAAACAGGAGGCAAGGGCTGAGTTTGGGTTCCATCAGTGTGGTTGGGGCTAAGGATTGATTGAGGAACAGAGAGATCAGTGCTGTGGGTCTGATGAGAGAACGCTTGGTCCTATGTTAGGTGAGATCAGTTTGGGGGGCAGGGGCAGTAGGCAGTGTGGCCCACCAGGACTGCATGCAACTGGGGCCCATTTGCCCCATCTGGCAGTTCCTATTCCTCTGCCTCCTTCTAGCCCCAGGATCCCAAGATTATAAATGATCATTAGAACATTATAACACCATGTGTTTAGTACTTTCACACTCCAGCTCCTTTATGCCTGGAAGGGAGCAAAACTCTAGCCCCCTCCATCTTTATCCTGTCAGAGCCCTATTCATCTTTTAAGCCTAATTCAAATGTCACGTTTGCTGCGAAGCCTTCCCTGACCCCCTACCCTGATATCCTCTCGGCTCCCATGGCTTTTTGGACTCCAACTGTCACCACACA
The DNA here is from genome assembly GCF_014898765.1 of Herpailurus yagouaroundi. Taxonomy (NCBI): domain Eukaryota; kingdom Metazoa; phylum Chordata; class Mammalia; order Carnivora; family Felidae; genus Herpailurus; species Herpailurus yagouaroundi. The sequence goes on along the minus strand of NW_024420375.1, from coordinate 993,578 downwards.
GATCACACTGCACTGTATCTCTTGGTTTTGTTTGTCACTACCACCAGACTAAGGGCCCCTAAAACCAGGGCCTCTGTCCAATTTGCCTGAGTCCCCGTGGCCTGGCTCTGAGCCTGGTGCTAGGAGGAACTTAAAAAATGCATATTGTCTGGATGAATGAAACAAAATGGACACATGTCCACACACAGTACACTGGTTGCTGGGTCTGGGAAAGGCAGCAAACTTAACAACTGGGCCAGGGAATACAGGTCCATGACTGTTCTCATTGCAGGGCTTCAGGCCATGTCTGGATGAGGATGAAGGCATGGTAACAGGGGCAGGGAGACGATGGGATGGGCCTGCAGGAAGTAATTCCTGCTCATCCTGGGCCTATCCTTCTGACTGTTCCTCCCTCAGTCTGGCTTCAAGCTCTGGACAAAGTCCAGGAAGCTGAAGCAGAGGATATCCAAGTGACATCTGAACCTACCCTTTTGGTGGGCACAATGCCAATGTCCTGTCTTGCTTCAGATGCCAGAACAGACCCAGCTGCCCCTTCTTCTCTGGTCATCTTAGAGGGCTCCATCTCTCCCCACTAGTCACGTTCCTCGAGGGCTCTGACTGGAGGCCCAAACCCTGCTTTGTATTATTCCTACCACTCCTCTCCCACCAAGGTGGGATGGGGACAGCACGACTACGCAAGAAGGACTTGGGGCAGGGGGCCTGGACTCGACACAGCTTTGCCATAAGCCATCAGGCAGCTATGGTGGACTGTCTTGCCCTTGACGACCCAGATTTTCCCTGCTGGGGTCTGTAGGCTCCCAGGAAGGATAGCAGCTCCTGGAAGGGCCAGAAGAGGACTGACTTGGGGGCAGAAGCATGGTTCTCACTACCCAGAGCATCTGGAGGGCTTTTAAGGAAGGGCTCAGGACTTGGCATGGTCCCACGGGCAGGACGTACGCAAGTGGCGTCCGGCGCCCGCTGTCCACCTGCCACCCGCCTGCCGGCCTGAGCCTGCACTCGCCTGGCCACAGGCTGAGGAAGCATAATCATGCTGGGCTATTTCAGACGCATTATCTCAGCTCAGCTCCTGCTTCCTGAGCAGGCCCCGAATTAGCCTGGTGCTTTGTTCTCAAGTGCATTTGTCAGATCACTTGGCCTGTACCTCGAGAAAGAGGGAAAGGAGGGAGGGGAGGGCAGGGGCGGGGAGGGGGCGGAGAGAGAGCCAGAGGAGGAACTCGATGCTAATTAAGTCTCATTAAAAAAAAGAAGACAACAATGAGGAATACGGAGAAGAAGAAAGAGAAACGAAGTGGAGGGGGGAGGGAAAAGCTTGCTAAGGAAGCAGAACAGCCGCTGGGAGACACACACACAGAAACACACAGGCAGACACACGCCCACAAAAAGACACACAAACACACACAGCTCTCCATCTTGGCAGCCTGTGCCCTTCTTCCCCGCACCCAGCCTGACCCCAGCCCAGCCTGCACAGGTCAGACATAGGCACATAAACCAGAGCTTTCTTTCCAGTGCCCAGGGCTGTCAGGCTGAGGACAAAGCACAACCCAGCTTGCAATCCCAGCTGGGCAATTCAAGAGCTCTGTGGCCTTGGGCTAATCCCCTCTCAGGACCTCAGTTTCCTTATTTGTTACATGAGGAGAATCCTCAGGCCCACTTCATAAGGCTGCTGGGAAAAAATCAGGGGCCCTCTGTTCAAACAGCCCACCACAGTGCCTGGGCAGAGAGAGGCTCCTCTGCTCAGGAGCATCGCCACCCACAGTAGGCCTCTGCCTCTGGTCAGTACCCATCCCAGGTCAGACCTGGTTGAGCTCTTCTCAGAGCCAGGGGTAGCTCTACACAGAGACTGGAGGCCGCCTGGGCTCCTTCCCCTTCTGCCCCCACACCACCAGCGCAAGCTGCTTTAATGAAACATTGCTTGGGCAACAAAGCTTCCCAGGGCAGGGAGGCCTCTGCAGCTGCACAAAGGTCCCAAATATCCGTAATGAACTAACCCTATCTCTCTCTCTCTCTCTCTCTCAGAATTCTTGGTTTCTTGGTAACTCACATCTCCCAAGGCAGGAGCCCAGCTCAGTGCCAAAGTTGCCTTCCACAGCACTTCAGCCCAGCCATGGATGGAGGAGAAGACCAAGATTTGGAATGTCTACTCCATCCCTCACTGGCTGACCTCAGCCTTCTTTGAGGTCCTGTGAGAAATAGCCTACACTATCCACCCCCACCCCTAGCCCCACTAGGCAAAATAGTACTTCACTCCACCCAGAAAGAGAGGGCCTGCACTAGATCCCGAGAGGTCTTTGGAAGATTTAAGTTCACCCTGTTCTTTGGGGGCTGGCATTTACATCCCTGACTGGGTTCAGAGCATGGATTAGATGATGCTTCGAAAGCTCTCTCAGCCCAAAGCATTCATAAAAACAGCATACTGGCAAGAACGTTCATCTGGGAGTCAGACAGTTCTGGATTCAGATCTCTGCTCTGCAAATCACTGGTGTTGACACCTTGAGCAAGTTGCCTCTTTTTCTAAGCCATAGTCTCTTCCTCTAAAAATGAGGTTAATGACCACAGCTACCCCTTAGGGTGCCTACGCGGATGACATGAAGTCATGTGCACAAAGTGCTTAGCACTGCACCTGGCACATAATAGATGATCAATATGTTGGGCTACTATTTTTTTTAATTGATATATAATTGACATATAACATTGTATTAGTTTTACATGTACAATAATGATTTATATACAAATATATTGTGAAATGATTACCATAATAAGTATAGTTAATGTCCATCACCTCACATAGTTTTCTATTTTTTTCTTATGATGAGAACACATTGGGCTATTATTGTTACTCTTCCTGCCTCCATTTCCCCACATCTACCCCTCCCTATCTGGCCCAGCCCAAACCTAAATCCCCTCAGAACAGCTCAGGTGCTCCTGTGCCTGGCAGGGCAGAGGGTGTGGGGTAAGTCTCTGCTCAGAGGAAGTGAGGCCAGGACTTCAGGAATTCATGTCACCCCTGGGCTCCTCCCTATGCTTTCTGGCAGGCCTGGGGGTGCTGGATTCACAGGGGCCCTGGATGGCCTGGGAGCTGAGGCCATGGACTGGGACTTCAGCAGGGCGGAGTCAGCTGTAGGAGTGGGAAAGGCATGGCTGGGGTCCAGAGGCCTGGATACCAGTAACAGATTTGCCAGGGACTCTGTGCGCCCTTGGTTGAGTCTTTGTCCGTATATAGGTGTCAGCTGGCAGCCTCTGCCCCAACAGTGGAGCTGCAAGGGGTCCAGGCTACCAAAGTGAGGGTCACTGCTAAGACCCTGCCTGGCTAAGTGAGGTCAGCTGGCATGCCTCCTTCCTGCTGCTCTCCCCTGCACTTTTTCACTCCCCTCTCTGGCGGAGCTTTTTCTTGCAGCCTCTTCTGCAGTGCACCCTTTGAGCCTTTCCACCCCACATTCCTGTGCAAGCTTTCAAGCAGTCCCAGACTGAGCTGGGGCTCAGATGAGATGCACTGTGAGCTGAGTTCCCATTGTCCGCAAATCGGGACCAGCTGTGAGCAGCCTCAGAGCCCCGGGCTCGTGGCCACCCCCACTCCCACTGCACTTACAGAAGAAGGGAGCAGGGTGAGCCCACTGCCTGCCTGCCTGCCTGGGGCTCCCCCCGCCCCAACACACACAGCATGATCAGCTCCCTAGCCAGGAACAATCAAGCATTATGAATAAAGATGTGCAGCTGGACAGAGAATTTCTCCACACCCACCTGGCCCACCCGGCAGCTCACAGTCTTCCTTCCCTGCCCAGGCCCTCTCCACCTCAGGGGTACCCCACCCTGGCATGCAGGCATGTAGAAGCCAGTTTCTAGGGGCACAGGACTGCCTTAGCCTGGAACTGCCCTCAAAAGAGTACCCTGGCCCTCTGGAAAGAGGTTGCTTGGCCTTGTCATGTCAGAACTAGGGTGGGCTTTTGTAAAAGGTATGCTGTGACCTCAGCCATCAGGATTGGTGAGGAAAAAGGAAGTCAGAGCCTGAAGAAGCTGAGGCCAAGAACCAATTCCAGAGCAGGAAGCTTGGTCCAATGGATTATGGCCCTGACCTTGGTCAGACTCACTGTTGGGATAGATCCAATGACAAGAGGCCAGAGGGTGGGTGACTATTTGTTGGTATCAGAGTGGTAGAATTCTAGATACTCTGCATTGACCAAAGCATTGTAGCCAGGACCTGAACGTCCAGGAAATAGCATCTAAGGCTATGGGTAAAGAGGAGGCTTTGGACAGAGCATCAACTCTGTGAGAAAGAAATATGCTTTTTGGTCACCAAGTCATACAGTTTAGACCCATGTATGGCTGTAGGTGGCAAGAAAGTCACAATGGACACAAATTTGGCCCAGGATTCTCTCCCAGCCCCAGGTTCTACAGCCTATATCATAAGAGAAATTCCAGACACCTTTCCCATTACACCACCCCTCCCCACCCCCACCCCCACCTCCTGCAAACCCCAAGGTCCACTCCCACCCCTGCTCCAAACACTTGGTGGAGCTGAGGTGGTCCAGGTCAGAATCAGCTTCAGGCCTCTAGTAGTCTCAATCCTAGCTGCACGATGGAATAACCTAGGGAGCTCTGAAATATCCCCATGAACCAGGCCATATCCCAGCCCAACTGAGTCGGGATGTCTGGGGATAGGATCCAGCCATCAATAATTTTTCAAAAATTTTTTGACATTTATTTATTTTTGAGGGAGAGAGAGAGAGAGAGAGAGAGAGCATGAGAAGACGAAGGAGATAGAGAAAAGAGAGAGAGAGCAAGCTGTCAGCACAGAGCCTGATGTGGGGCTTGAACTCACAAACCAAGAGATCATGACCTGGTCCAAAGTTGGACACTCAACTGACTGAGCCACCTAGGTGCCCCGCCATCAATAATTTTTTAAAGCCCCCCCAAAATGAGTGGAATGTATAGCTAAAGTCAGGACCACTAGTAAAGGTAAGCATATAGCAGAGTGGTTAAGAACAGGGGCTCTGCAAGTAGACAGGCCTGATTTTGAATTTAAGCTCTACCACTGACTTGGCTGTGTCTCACTGGGCAGATTACCTAGACTAGTGGTCCTTTTTTTAGTTTTTTTAATTTTTTTTTTTTTCAACGTTTATTTATTTTTGGGACAGAGAGAGACAGAGCATGAACGGGGGAGGGGCAGAGAGAGAGGGAGACACAGAATCGGAAACAGGCTCCAGGCTCTGAGCCATCAGGCCAGAGCCCGACGCGGGGCTCGAACTCACGGACCGCGAGATCGCGACCTGGCTGAAGTCGGACGCTTAACCGACTGCGCCACCCAGGCGCCCCTCAGATTACCTAGTCTTGTCAAAACTCAGTTCCTTATCTGTAAAATATGGCCTCCACAGTTGTTGTGAGGATGAAATGAAAAAACACATGCCAAGATTTTGGCATAGTACACACAGTAAGTGCTCAACAAAGGATGGCTATTATCGCTGTTAGCTAGAAAGGCTGATTCAAGCAGAGGCTGGCACATAGGTCAACAGCCATCCCTCTCTATCCAAAGGCTTGTAAACTTAGGCTACAGGTTGGCAATGGCACTGGCTTCCCAGAAGAGTTAGGTAAATTCACCAATGATGGAGGTATAAAGTATCAGCGCTGAGGCATTAGAAACCATCAGATATCATCCCCTCATGTTACAAAAATGGAAACTAAGTTGCAGGAGGGAAGACTAGAAACTTGCCCTTTTGACTTTCTGGCCCATGCATGTGTCCAGGTTAATATGCGTCTATCTCCTAATATAGATAAACACACAGTAGGGCACCTACTGTGTGCCAGGTGCTGTGTTGGCACGGAAAGGGCACAGAGGTGAATATGGCAGAAACCCTGCTCTCAGAGGGCTCAGAGCCAGGCATATTGATCTGTTATTCACAAAGGGTGGGGAGTGCTCAGTTCCATCTGGACAGAACAGTTATACCACTTCAAAAGCTCCAGAGAAGGCTTTGACAGGCAGAGGTGGGCAATGGAGAAGGCATACCAGGTAAAGGAGAAGACATGGGTAAAGACACTGAAGGTTTTTGAGCAGAGGTTAACCTTTCTAATCTTTAGAAAGAATAATCTAGCTTCTCATGGAGGAAGGAGAAAAGGTAAAAGCAGAGAGGCCTGTTGAGGATTGTTGCAGTGGCTCAGGGGGCAATTGATGGGGTTATGATTCCATTCTTCTGTTTCTTCCCCAACCCCCACCCCTCTCCACTGATAACCTCACCTCATTATGCACTGAGAAAATTGCCATGAGGCAGAAACTTCATCCCCACAAATTCCACAGCCACATTGTTCCTTCTCCTCCTGGCCCCCATCCCTCCCACCCCATCACAATGGAGGATGAGGACTTTCTCCTATCTCAGACCAGCCCTCCAAACTGTTCTCCAGAGACCACCATTCTCACCTTCCCAAGGCTTTTTTGGGTAGTTCCTACTCTCTGACTCACTCCCTTTAACAAAGACACAAGTTCAGTGTCTTTCTTCTTAACAAAAATAAAAAGGGAGAAGAGAGGAGAACAGGAGAGGGAAGGATAGGGAAAAAGGAAAAAATGTTTAAAGACAAGTCTTTCCTTTGATCCACAACTCCCTCCAGCTATGACACCATTTCTATGCTTTCTTTCACAGGGAAATTTCTGGAAAGAGTCATCTATATATACTCAGTCTCTGCTTCCTCACCTTCCATTAGTCTGTCAACCCCTACATTCTAATTTCTACCCTTACCCCTCCACTAAAATCACCCTTGTCAAGATCACCAACAACTGACAGATTGCCAAATTCATCAAATGCTTCTAGGATCTGATACTATGAGAAGCCAGTGTAGTGGTTAAGACAGGTTTTCTGGAGCCAGCCTGCCAAAGTTTGAACCTCAGATCTACCATTAACCAACTGTGTGACTGTGACCTTGAGAAAGATACTTAACCTTTCTGGGACTCAATTTCCTTATCTGTAAGGTGGAGGTAATACATGTGAAGTACACAGTGCTTGACACACAGCAGATGCTCCATACCGGTGGCTTCTATCTGACTTCACTTCCCAGCAAACTTCACTAGTGTCAGCCAACTTCCTCCTGTACAATGTACCTTCTCTCAACCCTGTGACCACTCATTCTCCTGGTTTTTTTCTACTACCTCACTGCTCCCTCTGTTCACTCCCACCCTATCTGTGCTGTAAGTACTGAAATTCCTGAGATGCATTCTGGGATCTCTCCTCTCCTCTCTTCACTCTTTCCCTAGGTGACCGCATCCATTCCCATGACTTTAAGTACCATTTATATGCTTGGGATTCCCAAATGTGCACGTCCTTCCCAAACCTCTTTGAATCTCCAGCCTCATTTAACCAACTACCTACTTGGTATCTTCACCTGAATGCTTAAAGAAAAATCCAAATTCAACATCCAAAGGAAAAATCCAAATTCAACATCTGAAGGAAAAGTCCTAATTCACCATGCAACCTATTCCTCCCCCAGTCTTTCCATCTCAGTAAGTGGCACCATTTACTAGTTGCTCAGACCCAAAACACAGGAGTTAGCCTTGAGTCTTTCCTTTCCCTCACACTCCCTATCCAATCTATTAATAGGTTCTGTTCTACCTCAAGCATATCTTGTCCATTCATGTCTCTGCACCTGCCCCACCATTACCATCACCATCCTCTCTCTCATGGACCACAGCACAGACCTCTTCTCCACCATCCTGCTTCTTCTCTCATCCTTCTGCAATCTGGTCTGCTTACAATGGCCAGAGTAATTGTTTTACGAAATGTATATCAGACTATGTCTCTCCCTAAATGAAAACCTTCCAGTGGTTGTGCTTTGTGCTTAGACTAAAATGCAATCTTCTTACTTTGGCTTTCAATGCCCATGAAGATGTAACCCCTACCTCCCTCTCTGACCACATCTTGTCCCACTGGCCTCCTTGTTCTCCCCAATTCACAAGCATATAAATGGCACTGGCATCCTTTCTGCTTCTTAGCACACTTGAGTTCTTTCTGGCCTCAGGATCTTTGCAGTTGTTGTTCATTCTGCTTGTAAACTTTACTCAGTGGCTCTTCACACTGCTGACTCTTTATCAGCCTTCAGGTCTTAGCTTAAATAGTGCCTCTTAAAAGTCCTTCCTTGAACACTATATGTAAAATAGGTCTCCCCTACCACATTGTTTTATATCACGGCCATGTAAATACTCCCTTCATTTCTCTTTATGTATTTCTTTGTTTCTTCACTGTTTCCCTCACTAGAATATAAGTGTCATGAGGACAGACACCTAGACTGTCTTGTTAAACAGGTGTCCCCCAGAGTCTGACATAGTGACTGTCACAAAGAAGTCAACAATTTCTGAATGAATGGATAAATTAAGCAAAACAGAAAGTGGGGCTGGAAAGAAGGGGACAAACTGGAGAGATATTGAGGAAGTAGACATGATAAGACTTGGTGATGGGCTGGATGTGGGGGGAAGAAGAAATAAGGCAGTGATGACTCCCAGGTTTCTGGCTTTATTAACTGAGTGGATAGTTGTACCATTTATGAAGCTGAACAATATGGGAAGGGGCCAGCTGGGGGGGAAAATGATGACTTCAGTTTGATGCATTGAGTTTAAGGTCCCTATCTGGCCTAAAATGAATATACCCAGTAAATACACTGGGACCTGATTTTGGAACTGAGTAAATGATCAGGGCTAGAGATAAGTAAGGGACCATGATCAGAATGGTTGAAAGCAGGAGAGTAGACTTTACTGCTCTGGAGATAGCACAGAGAGAGAAGACCAAAGACAAAAGCTAGACCAAAACTGACCCATGCATGGCATGAGAGGAGGGTAAAAGAACTGTGATATGCAAGATACCTGGAGCCATTCAGTGTCTCCAAAGCCAAGGGAAGAGAGAATGCTGAGCAGGAAGGGACATGTGGCAGGGTCAGATGTGAGGGTGGAAAAAAGCCACTCAATTTGGTGATAAACAAGTCATTGACCTTTAAAAGAGCAATTTAAGGCAGAGGGAGATAGTACATGAAGGAGTAGACTAAGGAGAGAGTGGGAGGTGAGGAAGCAGAGACAGTGAGAGTAGACGATGCTTCCAAGAAGTTTGGCTGAGAAACGAAGGTAAGAAAGAAGATGATAGCTTAAGAGGGAGGAAGGGTCAAGGCAGGGTTTCTTTGAAAGATTGGGGGAGAACTGAAAATCCTTGAAGGCTGAGGAGGAAACAGCACTCAAAAGAGGGGGAGAGATGGAGATACAAGAGAAAGGGAATAATTGATGGAGTTAGAGGTTAGGTATGGAGAGGAGGATAGACATGTCTTCCTAGGAGACAAAAGGGAGAGGGAGGAAGAGAGGGAGGGAGGGAAGGACAGAGGTTAAGGAAAAAGAGAGACGGGGAGGGGGAGAGGGGATACAGAGAAATTCTGAGATGGACAGCCTTTATCTTAGCAAAATTGGAAGCCAAGTATTAGGAATGGTGTAGTTGTGAGGTTGGAATGTAAGAAAAGTGGAAGATGGGAATGGCAGTTCCCATGGGATGAGTCAAAGGATTGTGGAGCAGCAGGAGCAGCAAGGGCCTCCTGTTGAGGCTGGCAAACTTATAAACTGGCCAGAGCTAGGGGCAGCATAAGGCAAAAATAGCAAAGCTTGAATGGCTTCAACTCATGAAGGTCATGGCTGGCACCAGGGTCTATAGTAGATAAATCAGGGAGGTGAGGGGGGCTTGAAGAGGACTGAAGGCTAGGAGAATGAATAGGGGATGAGGATAAGGGACTAAAGTGCTGAGGAGTGGAGGGACCAGTTCATTTTTCTCATTTATCCAACAAATGGTTACTTAGCTCAGTACCAAGTGCTAGAATCAAGACAAGGTTCAGGAGGAATAAAGTAGCCAGTCATCTGAGGGATGGGATAGAGGAGACGAAGACTGGAAATTTTAGAGCTAGAACCCAACCCAAGTAATAGCAATGCTCCAGATGTGGCCAAGCCACATATTCAATAGAGAGGATATGTAGATGATGTCATGGAGGTAGGATGGCTGGGGGTCAGGCTGAGGAGAAGTCCATGAGGATGCTAAAGTCAGTAGAGAAGGTAGCAGGGGCTAAGCTAGAGAGACAGGCCTGGTGCTGTGGGAACTGAAGACCAGCCAATATTCTGATGGGTAGTGGGGCTGACAAAGGGGAGAGGGGCTTCTAGTCAATAGCATGGGTTTCTATGGAAGAAGGGGAATTGGAATTAGGCACAGGAGCCTTGGGCCATAAACAGCAATTGCACAGCAAACTTGGGCTATACCAGTCTTCCTACTGCTCCTAGAAGCCAATCTGGGCAAAGAAAAAGCAGGGCATTCATTGGAGAGAGTTGCTAAAGGCAGATACTATGTTTCACTCCTGATCTGAGGGTAAAGGGAAAATGTTTTTGGACAAAATCTGGATGCTGGTGGCCTTGTTTCCAATACAACAGGCTTTCTTGGAGAACACTCAGGGAGGTTAAAATGTGAGGTCAGACTTGGGAGAGAAGGATGAAGGACTGGGGTGGCACCTATGAGAGCCATTTGTCCTTGGAGCAGTTCTATGGGAGTACGACCACAGAAACTTGTCTAACCTCTTCCCAACAAAGCCAGATGCAAGAGACAACAGACAGCAAAGCTGCCTGGGTCCCTGGGGCTGACCGGCACAAAGCGTGTCAAGCCTCCCAACTTTTCCTGGAGTTTTCTCAGCTGGTCCAGTCACTCCATTTCCTTTGTCAAGAAGTTGGCTCTAATATCTCCCAAACAGAATTAAGGTCAGGTCTTTGGTGGAATCCAAAGACAGGGACAGGACACTGTAAGTAGGCCTGTGTGAGTTCTGTCTTTGCTTTGTTCTCTGAACCTCTTCAGTTTCTGCACCTGAAAAATCAGTGTAAGAAGGCTTTCCTCACAAGATGGTTGTGATGATTAACTGAGAATGCTCGGGAAGTCTTTGTAAGTCATTAGTCACTACAGACATGTCAGATAAGAGAATCTCATTACCCCTGGGAGGAGGGCTGTGGCCTCAGGACACTCTGATTGAAGGCCAGAAGACCCATCACCTTGTCTGCTTGTCCAGTGGCCCACCTCCCCATTTGTCAGTACAAGAAGCACTTGTGCCAAGCTGGGAATCTGCTGCTCCTGGCAGGTAGTAGTCCAGTGGAGAAAAGGGCGGGAAGCCAGAATGCTGAGGAGAGGGAAGCATGGAGAGGATCCATGAGGACATATTCATCCAGCTGTCATCTAACCCTGCCCCCTGGGAACTCCAGGACCTGTATGATTCTTATTTCTTGCCGTTTGGGTGGTTGTGTTCTTGGCCTGAAGTTGGCCAAGTGGATGCTGAGCAGGAATCCCAAAAACACAGCCTCAGCTGAGGATGATTGCTACAGGGGACCCTATGGGACCTAGAGAATGAGGTGGGAGAAGCACTAGACAGAGCAGGGGAGTGGCCTGCAGCCCCAGGCTGATTCTGCCCGGGAGGGAGAGGATGTGAGTGAAACAGCTGAGCTGGAAATTGGGGAAATCAAACATAAACCATCTCAATAAACCTGTCAAGGCCAACAAACTCCCTCCTTTGTTTCCATTGCCTGACCTGTACTTGGCTTCTAAAGGGACAGCAAATTAACTCTGGTGTTTAGGTGAGGCCTCTGGCGCCACTCTGCCTGGGTTGGAATTTCAGCTTTGCCGCTTATTAGCTGTGAGACCTTGGACAGGTAAGTTAATCTCTCCATGCCTCAATTTCCTCATCTTTAAAATGGGGTGTTGTGGGATTAAATGACTTAATATTGGTAAAACAGAATGGTGTCTGGCATACAGTCAGCACTCAGTGTTTCTAGAGCACTAAAGTCTGGGCAGCAGAGGTTCTATGGAAAAGGCAATAAACTTGGGTTCTGACAGAACTGGGCATAAATCCTTCATTTCTGGTTTGACTTCTCTAAGTCTCAGATTCCTCATCTTTTTTTATTTTTTAAACTTTTTAAAAGTTTATTTATTTATTTAGAGGGGGGAAAGGCAGAGAGAGGGAGATAGAGAATCCCAAGTAGGCTCCTTGCTGTCCATCCAGAAGCTGATGCAGGGCTAGATCCCATGAACTGTGAGATCATGACCTGAGCTGAAACCAAGAGTCAGATGCTCAACCGATTGAGCCACCCTGGCACCCAAGATTCCTTTTATTTATTTATTTATTTATTTATTTATTTATTTATATAATGTTTATTTATTTTGGGGAGAGAGGTGGGGAGGGCAGAGAGGGAGACACAGAATCAGAAGCAGTCTCCAGGCTCTGAGATGTCAGCCCAGAGCCCAATGCAGGGCCGGAACCCATGAACCAGGAGATCATGACCTGAGTTGAAGTTGGATGCTCAACCGACTGAGCCACCCTGGCTCCCCAAATTCCTCCTCTTTAAAGGGAGTGGTGGACTAACTCTTAGCCCACCAGATGGTCTATAGATTAGATGAAAAAATGTCTGTGATTGTGTCTGGCTATCCCTAGCACATAGTCAGTGCTCAATAAATGACAGCCTTCTGAAATCTCCCAAATACCTAGCATCATTTCTCAGAGACTACCCTTATATGACTGAATAGTAATCAGGACATTGCATGATCCCCTTCAGATGCTGAAGCTTGCCTGGTACTCATCTTTGTTGGGGTTAGGGCAATCCAAGGGCCTGACACTTACCTGTGAGAGCTTCTTACTTTATGTATCTTAGAGAAACAGTGCTTCTTAAACTGTAAGGTCTATTAGAATCACCTGCAGACCTTGTTAAAACAAAGATTGCTAGGCCCCACCTCTAGAGTTTCTGACTCAGTAGAACTGGCATGGGGCCTGAGAATTTGGATTTCTAACAAGTACCAGGGGTGCTGATGCCAGTGGTGTGGGGAGCACACTTTGACAACCACTGCCTTAGAGTAGCAACTACAATGTGTTTGTGGAATTCCTGGGGAGGATGCATGACTGTGGATTCTGATTGAGTAGGTCTGGGCTGGGGCCTGGGATTCTGGACTTCCAAGAAGCTCCAGATGCTGCTGCTGCTGCTCTACCCACCACAATTTGCATAGCAAGGCTTAGAGGAGTGGTTGATGGTTAATTACCCAGCTCTTCCCAATCAACAGGTTGGAAGTTTAGCAGAGGTAAGTGGACCAGAGAAGGGGAGTGCAGGTCTCAGGAACCAAAAGTTAAGCAAAAAGGCAGCATTGGAGAGAGGTGAGAATGTAATACTTTGCTGGTGAGGTGAAGATAACAGCGAGGGCAAGAGGACTGGATTCCAAGAATGGCAGGCAGCTTGTGTGCATTTAAGTCACTAACAGCAGTGTGCACGTGTCCATGCATGCATATGAAACGGAAAGCAAAAAATTTTGAAAGAATTTGATGCATTTTTTCAAGCATCAAAGTAGTATCTTGGGAAAAATCGAAACTTTGTTGGACTTCCTTACATGTATTTTATGGGTTAGTATTGTTTTTAATTTTAATTATATATGGCCAACGGGGGGCAGGGGCTGTGCAGTCTGTTTAGAGCTCAAGGCCTCTAAAGGTCTTAAAACCCAACCCTGGTGGCCATTGAAGTCTTTGTCCTGAGCTTTGGGGCCTGAGGTTGTGGCTCTGCTGGCTCTCCTCCTTTTCCCCCAGGATCTGCAGAGGAGATTCAATTTTCTAGATGGGATATAAGATGTCATACAAAAATAAAGAGGGTTTGAGGGCCTGGAGGGGCATCAGTGTCACGGGATCGAGGAACAAAGGAAGGGCACATGTCTTCCGTGTGCTGCCATCAGCACACATACACACCAGCAGCACTTGCTCATCTGCACTGTGAGGAGTACCCTGGGCCCTCCCAAAGACAAAGGGGCCCAGGATACAAAGTTACACAGATCTGCATGTGAAGCCCAGCTCTATCTCTTCTTACCTATGTGACCTAGGAAAAATTACTTTTCCCTTTGTTTCTTTGCCTACAAAATGGGAATAATAATTAAACGAGTTACTATAAATGAAGTGCTTAGAATAATGCCTGGACATAGTGCACTCTCAAAAACAGTGGTTACTATAATGATCGAGTAGTTGTCAGTAGAAACAGAGATGAGTTTGGGCAATGGGAAACATCTGTCCAAAGAGACAAAGGGGCACATGTGAGAGGTGGGTTGGATTCAACATGTGTCTGAAGGAGCCCACCAAGTTTCCTCAGGGCCACCTCCCACCGCACAGTCCTGACAAGTCATGCAGAGGCCAATGAGGACTATCAGACAAAACCCAGAATGAGTCCTAAGTGGCCTGGAAACCCTGATTATGGAACTGAAAACCTTGGGAATGTGGGGTCTATTTTTACCTCTTTTTTAAAGTTGGAAGTCATCCCTTGTTAAAACAGAACAGCAATGGGGGTTTTCATGTTGGCATTCCCTCTCCTGACTGTTGCCAGCGTCAGGCCCCCTTGATGACCATGAGCCTCTCAGCTGGCAGAGGGGAAGTTGATGCCAGTGGCTTCTCTGAACCTCTTTGTGGCCCACAAGAAGGACCTGATTGGGGAGGAGGAGGTGTTGGGTCCTGTAGGAGGAAGTGAGCACGTAACACATGACTGGATCCCACTGTGACAGAGGGCTGGGCACGGGCATGGACCCAGGGCACTGCAAACACAGAGCTCAGAGAAGGCAGAGAAAAGATTGAGGGACAGTGCCACAGGGAGGAAAGAGGTGATTCCAAGATTCTATGAAGAATGAGAGGTTTGTGTGTGGCCTGAAACAGAGGGAAAACCAAAATGGAAGCAGGCATTTCTTTTTAAAGAACAAGGAAGAAGAGGCTCATAAACCAATGTGAAAGCAGTGAATAACAGGAGCCTCTAAGAATAGTATCTGATGCACTAGTCAACACCAAAATGCTACCATAGATCCAAAATGCCAAGGCCTTACTTTTCCAAAAGAGCACATGTGTATTTAGATGTCCTTGGGAGCCCTGAATCAGCTGAACCTTTCCTATTGCCCACAAGGGCAAGAATGTTGGTTGCGAGGATGGTTTTAGAGTGTGATAAGAGGTGGCTCCCAGTCTCTGCCTCCTCTCTACCTATGCCAACCTACCTAGGCAAGTGGGTCTGCCTTAACATCACTAGGAATTTCTTTTGTCACCTTCTTCAAGCTTTGAAAGATCTATTCTCCCAAGCACAGAATTTGTGGAGTGACAATTCATTTGTCTTCCTAGTTTTATTGTATAGACATCCTGGGCTGCCAATGGAAGCTTCTGGCCAGCATGAAATTGGCTAAGACTAATCAGTCATTGGCATGACAGCCCAAACCCAGGACAGGATTTCTGAAGCAATATTGCTGACTTTCAGATGGCTCCCCAGTTATTCTCTTCATGGACACTGGCTTGGGATGGGGAACCACAGACCTTGCCCCAAACCTTCATGTCTTGGAAAAAGCCAGTGATGCAAGGGCACACCAGATTACAGGGAAGAAAACCCCGATCTTGGGCCTTCTGGCTCTGTCCCCTAGCCATGTTACTGGATTGCCTCAAAGTTTCTCAATGCTTCCTTCAAGTGTGCATGCAGTGCCTATTAAATCAGCCTTCTTGGCCTGGCCAAAGCCCTTCCCCCAAGCCCTACATCCTGCACCATAGACCCCCTCCCCTCCAGCTTCAGGGCCTAATCCCAAGTGTCCTTTTCACATCCACACCCCGCCTCCCTCCCCTAGCATGTTCTCCAAAGGAATGGGCCTCCCCCTGCCTTCCCATCTCCTGCTTCCCACCCTGCTCACCCCCAGCCCTATAGAGTGTCATAAATTCTAACGAAACCCCATCAGGGGAAGAAAAGAAGCAAAAAGTGCCTAATTGGCAGGGGCCTCGAAGCTCTTGGTCCCTGTGGTGGGATTGATAAGGTTCCTGGGAAGCGGTAGGGGTTTGGAGAGCGAAGGGGAGGCTGGGGGCCTGCCTGCCAAATGTAGCCAATTAATGTCAGTGCTGCCTTTCATGCCAGCCAATTAAGTCTCACATACTTGTCACCAGCCCTGGGAAGGGGGGCAGGGAGGGCGGGGCAGGGGGTTTCAAGGGATCAACTAATTTCCCTGCAGCCAGGATAATGCAGCCTTCAAAATGGGGAGAGGTTTCAGGGGGAGCTAGAAGGTGGCTGGAGGTCGCCAGGGGCAGGCAGCAGGGGAGGGGACAAAGTGCAGAACACTGGGGCTCTGTGGGGACTTTGTTCAGAGCCCTGGGAGAAATGGAAGATGGGATTGGCTTCAGAGGGCAATAGCTGCTGAGAACTGGGAAGAGAACTCACTTTCCCACTTTGTGCTCTGCACTAGCAGAGCCAGGCACTTGCCAAAGTTATGTCATTTGGTCTTCACAATAACTCCTAGGCAGATCAGAGAGGTTAGGGAACCTGCTCAAGATCACACAGCTCTAAATGGCCAGAGTGAGGAGCTATAAACCAGTCAAGGTCCCATGGTGAATGTACCTTAAGACCTTTGCAAAGCAGGGTTGGTGGCTTAAGCATCCAGGAGCCCTTGCCACATCCCTCCCTACCTTTGTCAACCGTGCAGAGCCTCCAAATGGAGGACAGCACAGCCCAGGCTTTCAGATAGCAGGTTAGGGTCGGAGATGGTGAAAGACATTTCAAGGCCTGGAGAAGTAGATTAAGAGGGGGACAGGGGACAGTGTCTCAGGGAAGGAATATTATGGCGAAGCCAGGGGTGCCCACTATTAGCCTCCAAGGATGCAATGGGCTACAGATAGAAGAGACATTTCAAAACAGTCAGGAGTACCAAGGGGGTCTTGGCAGCTCTTCCCTTGGAAGTCCGAATGCTTACAGAAGTCGCCTTGTCATGCTGGCTTGGGGGAGAATACCAAGAACTCCCAAAGGAGGATCCTGGAAGAGGCTGGGGTGGCCAAGGAGCTGGCAGAGGGTTTCCTGGCCCAGAAAAGAGGTCCCCCCAGAGGCCCCTGGGAGCAAACAATGCTGCTCAGGTAGCCTCTAGCTCAACATCAAGCACTCACCCTCAGGAGCCAGTCTGTTCCCAGGCTTACCATGAGGATAAAGTGAATGAGTGACACAGATCTGAGTATCAAACCTGTCTCCACCACCTGTGAGCTAAAAGTGATCTTAGTGAAATCCGGGCTCCTCTCTAAGCCTCGGTTGCCTTATCAGTGAAATGGGGATAAGCAGAGTACCTACCTCCAAGGTTGTGGTAACGCTCACAGATGAGACAGGATGGGAAAGGGTTTGTTGGAAGTGCTTCTGATCAGGCAGTTAGGGTAGGGGCAGATGTGCCCAGGAGCCTGGCCACACAGTGGCACCAGCTGCCCCTCTGCCCTGGGTGCAGGCAGAGGAGCCACAATATGTGCATTGTCATGCAGATGTTTTGCCCACCCACCCTCCCCCAGTGAACCCACTAATGACCCTGAGAGCTGGTTGGAGGCTGGGGCAGGCTAATTACATGGCTCCAAGCCCGCCAAGACCCAATAATTACACAGCAAGTTGTACAGAGAGGGTGGCTAATTGTGTGACAAGCTGTGAGGGGAGGGCCAGGGCACCCCCCAAGCTAATGAGCTTCCCTCAGAGTCCATGGGGCAGGGGCAGGGCAGGGGATGTGGCAGGCAGGCCCTTCCCATTCCCAGGCCCCCATGGCGCCCAGCTCCTGGGAGGGTGGCAGGGTGTGCAGGAGGGAGGGAAGCAGTCATTTAGAGCCAAGACTTGCCTCAGACCTGTCTCCTCTTGCCAAGTCTTGCTCAAAGCTGCACCTGGTTGGGTACTATGAGCCTGGCTGTCTCATGAAAACTACCCCCCACACCTCCCTCATCCCACGGTGGCTCAAGCTCTTCTACGTTTGCCTTCCTGTCCCCAACCCAGACTGGCTAGCAGACTGGCCATCACAAGGAGAAAAAGACAGATATGGGGAATCCTTGACCATCGGAGCTGGCAGACTTTTCCAGGATACTCCATTCTAGCTCTTGCTTTTCATAGGGGCAGGAAACCAGGTCAGGGCCAAAGTCCTAGAAAATTGGTGAGCTACTCTCTCACCTGCCTGACTGAGCCTTTTTGTTTCTTTGTAATCCAAAGCAGTCCTAAATACTCTGAAGGCCTTGGAGCTGGCCAGATCTATGTTCAGATTCAGTCCTACCAGTTTCAAACTGTGTGACTTTGAGCAAGTTGCTTTACTTTTCTGAGCCTCGTTTCTCCACCTGTAAAAGGACAAGGTTGTGAAGAGAAAATGAGTTAATTCCAGTGAAACCTGAACTCAGTGCCTTATGCAATGTGATCCTATCTAGTTTTCTATTCATGCAAGTTCTTAAGATCTCATCTGAGGCCAAGCACCACAGAACAGCATGAGACCCCCTAGCCATCTCCAATCTCCTTTCCAGGCCCAGTCTCCACCCCTATCCACCAGAAGGCACCCTGACTGGCTGCCCCCACCTCAGCCACCAATTCCTCTCTGGATACCTCTCTTTCTCTGAGACTAGAGCAAAACTGGAGGGGGCAGGGGTGTGAGAGCAATAGATTAATTATCCCATCTCTCTTCCCTTCAGACATGGCATCTTATGGAGGTAAGGCCCCAAGGTGGAGAGAGGCTGGGCACCCCCTTCCTCAAAAGGTCTGTTTCACAAATGACCTCCTCCTTTCTAGGCTGCTCCTCAGCTCTTGACATTTTTGGACACCCCCCCCCCCCAAAAGCAAGCAGGAGGCAGAGGCATTGAAGTGGCTGCTGACAAGTTGGAATAGTTTAACAAATTACTCCTAATAAACTACTGGGGACTGGAGGAAGGGAGGCCAGAAGCTAGCCTGTTCCCAAAGTAGTACCTCCTTCTGTGCCCTGGTGGGCCTGGCCAATCCCAGGACAGCCATAGGCCTTCTAGGCCTACACAGAGTACATCTCTAGCCACACCCCCGCCCCACCAGTCCTAGCCCTGGGATCTGAGATTCCCCGGGTTTCAGAACTATGGGGGCTCCCCAGGGCCAGAGGCTCTCATCTTCACTGTACCTCAGGGGCTCAGCCCAGCTCTGCCTGGCATGGAAGGAGACATGGCAAGGCCAAGCACTCCCACCTGCAGCCTATTTGGTTCAAGAGCTTGGGCTGGAGGCCCCCAACGTACTTGGTACCTGGCCATCCATCCTTTCAGCATCTGTGTGGATAGGATTTTCTCTGTGGGCACAGCTCTGGCCATTGACTGAGACAAATCATCTCTGCTCTTGGCCTTGCTTGCTTTCTTATATTTACATGGAGGCTCTCGATCTCCCATCACCTGCCTTCTAGGGCTATCCTAGGTATTAAATAAGGTTGTGGACAGGAAAATGCTTCCTCAACTTTGAAGTGCCAGACACATGTTGGTTTGAGGGATGGCTGATGATTATTGTTAGGTGTTTTTCATGTTTATCTATTTATTTTGAGAGAGAAAGAGCAAGAGTACATGTGCATGCAAGTAGGGGAGGGGCAGAGAGAGAGGGGGTGAGAGAATCCCAAGCAGGCTCTGCACTCTCAGTGCAGAGAAGAACACAAGGCTCAATCTCACAAACCGTGAGATTATGTCCTGACATGATATCAAGAGTCAGACGCTCAACCTACTGAGCCACCCAGACACCCAGATTCTTGTTTTTCTTGTTATTAATTCTTGCCCCTTCTGTATTCTTCACCTCTGGCCTCAGCTAGACTGAACCAGTGGGAGGATAGGGTTGACCAACTCCACCAGCAGTAAGGAACTCAAAGTGCTTTCACTTACATCTTGTTTAATTCTCACATCAGTGCTTCAAGGGAGATGTTACTATCCCCTTTTACAAAACAAAACAAAACAAAACAAAACAAACTGAGGTTCAAAGAGGTTGTATAACTTACTCAAGATCACACAGCTAAGCAGTGGTGGAGCTTAGCTTTGAACCCATTTTTGTCTCAACTGCAAATACACACCCTTTGAATCAGCTCATTTAGTGGTCCTGGACCTGGCTAAACTGGATAGATAGGAGGTCTCCATAGTGGATGCTCAAGATGCCAAGCTTCAGAGTGAGTTCTGACCACAGGGTGTGGGTTCCATCCTGGAGAGCCTTGGAATGTGGATGCTTTTGAGGGTGAGCTGGGTACTGCTGGGACAGACCAAGTGCCGAGGCCTATAATCTGATTAAGCCATTAGAGCCGCTACCCCAAGCATGCTCTGCCAGGCCGACAAGCCCTTCAATTAATCCCCAGATTAATCCATTCCTCCTCCATGTCCCCTCCCCTGCACCTCCACCTCCCCAGCCCCAAGAAGCTCCTTCAGGCCTATAGATGGAGGGAGACCAGGTCCTGAGGCTTGTGGAGCTGCAGCAGGGGCAGCAGACAGCCTCCCTGGTTGCCATTACTGCTCCTTCTCAGAGAAATGTGTACAGTCTTCTCTGGCCACCTTACCTTGGGTCTGTCTTGCCCTTTAACCCACCACAGACCATCTACTCTGCAAAGATCTGCATTCATTCAACAAGTGATTGAGCACTTGGTGTGTGGCATGTACTGATCTTGGGGTCTAGTGGTGAAGACAGACAAGGCCTTGTACAGGGTTCCCAGTACAGGGTAGAAGAGAAATAAATGCACAGTTACTGACAGTTCTGTGTTTTCCGTGCTGCAGCAGGGGACCTGCCAATTGTTGAAGGAGGTCAGAGAAAAAGAAGATGATCACCTCAGGCAGAGGAAATGTGCAAAAGCACAACGATGCAGTGTGAAAACACACAGCCTGTTTGAGGAAGGTGGCTTGGTTGGAGTGGGAATGGAGAGAGGCAGAGGCTGGTGGACGATGCGACTGGGAATGGGTTGTAGCCCATGCTGAAGATTTTGTATGTGTATATGAAAGCGTGAGCCATGCATACATTAGTGTCTGTGTGTGCACATCTCTAAGCATGAGTTATTATATATCTCAGCTTGTGTGCATATGCAGTAATGGCCACTTTTGTGATGGGCATTTGTATATGAATGTGTGCTTCTATGTGTGCATATTTGTCAGTAGGAGGGCCCAAAGCCACCTCCTCCAGAAAGTCTCCTTATATTCTCCTGAGCCATCTCCAAAAGCCTTTTTTTCTCCCTGCCGTTTCTGCTGCCAGCAGACATTAGGGCTGGGGATAGGCTCTTCCTTAGCTGGCGTGTCCATGTATATTTTCGGTGTCCTCAACCACACTGCCAGCACCCAAGGGACAGGGACTGTGAATGTCATTTATCCTGTAAATTACTCACCTACCAAGTGCCAAGGACCAAGCCCTGTACACCAACAGTTTCCAACAACAGCATCCCCAGACATATTTCTCCATCAAACATGCCCAATTCCTGATGAATTGGGACTGGAACTGATGAAATGAGGACTGGAACTCCTAGACCTAGATTCATATTCTCTTCTTAGACAGGGCTCTTCACTCTGCCCTGACTAACCCCAGCCAGGGCTAGGCAAGCACAGGAGGCTGGCAATGATGAGGTCTTCTACCCACCTGTTTATTGCCATCCTGGCTGAGCCTCCTTTCTGTCTCACCAAGATTACTTCAGAAGCTCCTCACTGCTCTCTGCCTTCTCCCTTGACCCTGCCAAAGCATAGTCTCTACAAATGAGTCAGAGGGGTCTGTTAAAACTAAGTCAGGTGCCAACCCTACAGTAGCTCCCATCTCAGAGTAAAAGCCACTGTCCTTTCCATGGTCCTTACCATGCCACTACAAGATATGCCCTCCCCTGCCCACCATTACTTCTCTGACCTCCTCTTCTAACTTTCCCCATTACTCACTGCCCTCAGCCTCACAGGCTTTTTTGCTGTTTCAACTTTTTTTTTTTTTTTTTTTTTTTATTTTTGGGACAGAGAGAGACAGAGCATGAACGGGGGAGGGGCAGAGAGAGAGGGAGACACAGAATCGGAAACAGGCTCCAGGCTCCGAGCCATCAGCCCAGAGCCTGACGCGGGGCTCGAACTCACAGACCGCGAGATCGTGACCTGGCTGAAGTCGGACGCTTAACCGACTGCGCCACCCAGGCGCCCCTTTTTTGCTGTTTCTCTAGCAACCAGACACTCTCCTGCCTCAGGGCCTTTGTACCTGCTACTCTTTCTGCCTGGAGGGCTCTTCTCCCAGATATACACAAGGATCACTCCCTCCCCTTCATTATTTACTCGCATGCCTTCTGTCACCCTCTCAATGGGGCCAACCAGAACCACTCTATTCAAAATTGCAGATCACTGCCCACCCCACCCTGGAACTCCATATTTTCCATAATCTAGTCCTTTTTCTCTTCATACTACTTAATCATGTTCTAGCACACTGTATGATTTTCTCATTTATTATGTTTGTTATTTGTCTCCCTTCAGTAGAGAGTAAGCTCAATAAGATCTTTGTCAGATCTAATCACTGATGTATCTATCCCAGCTCCTAAAACATTTTCTGGCATCTAGTAGGCACACAATGAATATGTATCCTGGAAAGGAAACCCCAAAGGCCAAGTTCTTCCTAAAGCTTGTTTTGGGATCTAGGAGTTCTAGTCCTCATTTCCAATGCTACCCAACCACCTCTCCTCCTACCAAGATGCCATTAAGTTCCTCACAGCCCCAAATAGGATTAGATCGACCATGCACATGTGTGTGCATACACACACACACACACACACACACACACACGTACACACACACTACCCAAATGTGGGCACTGGGGTCAGGTTCTTTGGTTCCACCTATGGCTCACCACACTCCAGAGAGCCCCCAGGCCCTGCCCTTCCCCTCCTAAATTTCTCTCACCTGCTGCTCCTGTTCCCCCAATAACTCCCTTTTCTTCTCCAGGCCCCCTAGCCTCTGTCTCTGTACCCTCAAGGTCATCTATTCCCTCCTCTTGACCCTATTCCCTGTGTCCCCAGACCTTGTCCCCTCTCTCTCAGTGCCATCACCAGTCCCTTCTTCCCTCCGCTTGGTGTTCCTAGATCTTGATCCTTCCCTTCACTGGCTGCCCAGCTGCCATGCCTCTGCTCTCAAGATCTCTCCTGCCCCTATCACTTTCAGTGACCTTCCATTACCTCTGCCCCTCTCTTCTTGGTGGCCCCAGGTCCTGCCCCTCTCCTTGCAATGCTTTCCCTTCTTCATTGTTGGCAAATGCCCACAATCTGGGCTCTCACCACCTCTATGTGTTTCTCTGCCTGGCCTTTGTGCCACCTGCAGGCCAAGAGTCCCCAAGGACTCTCTACACAGCCACTCACTAATTAGATCAATTATGAGGTCAATTATCTAACCCTCTCCATTCCAGCTCTGCATTGCTCCACACACTCACGTCCTCAGGCACTTTCAGAGGCCCCAGGCAGCAGATGCTCTGGCCCTTGTTACCTCCCATGCAGATGCCCCAAGCCCAGCCTCCTGGCTGAACAACTTCTGCTCATCACAGAAAACTTTGGGAGTTTTAGAAAGCACTGAACGGTAGCTAGAAGGACAGTGATTCCCAAAAGTAATATGTGGGGAGCACATCCCTAAGCGACACCAATATCACCTTCCCAGTGATGTGTGACATCACTGGAGTAAATCTCCAGTGTCTGGATTTGTGTGTGTCTGTATATATGTCTGTGTTGGGTACCAAAGGGTGGATCCTGCCTGAAGACAAGGAGAGGGACAAGAAGACTTCCAGAACAGGCCTTCTTAACCTTTCTCTGAAGTCATGTGCCTATTGAGCATCTTGATGAAAAGCCTGGACCTGGAAACACACACCCACACCTGTTTGCAATTCATTTCAAAGAATTGATCCCCAGATCCCTGGAAGTTGTTCAGAGATCCTGGTCACGAACTTGGATCCAGAAACTCTGATCCAATGGCTCTTTCCTGTATGGTGCCACCAGTCTTGGGAAAGATTACCCCTCTAAGATAAACTCAAGAAATCCTCAACTTTTCCTGCCCTTTCCTAGAGCCTCAGTTTTCACTTCAGGAGTGTCTTGCCTGCCCACCCAGTTACCTGACAGCCAGTTCCAGGAAAGTGTCACTGTAGCCACTTGGGTAGCAAGAAATGTCCAGGGCCTTGGCATCCATGGTAGGTCTCTGCCAGGCAGGACTGGTGTGGAACAGAGGGGTTGCATCAGCAGGTCAGCTGGGAAATGGCCATGACACACTGGTAGTTTGACCCAGTAGGAGAAACAAGGAGAAGTGGACAAAAACAGGGGGTGAGGAGAAGTGAGGAAGTGAAAAAAAGGAAAAAGGGAGCTCAGAGAAGGAAGGCGATGGAGGCCAAAGAAAGATACTAAAGAGAATGAAAGCAAACAAAGCACTCAGAGAGGACATTGCTTACATTGCCCAGGAAAACCCAAGAACTTCACCAAGTTTAATCTCCTCCATTGCACAGGTGGGGAGATTGAGGTCCCAGAGAGAGAAAGAGACTTGTCCAAGACCCCACAGCCTATCCTTGGCAGGGTTCTAAACACCCAAGCCCAGACTATCACTACCCCACCTCAGCTAAAGGGTCCTGTGAAGGGAGGGGGCCAAGAGGGATAGAGTTGACAGCCACCAAATCTCTGCCTCACTGACCACAATGATATTCATTACAACAATCATTTTAATGGGGACACTTTAAAAATATCGTGAAGGTGCAACAATAGGGAACTGACTATATGCATTTAGCTTACTCATCGTGTAACAAAAGAAAGTTGTAGATTAAATTTAGTGTCAGAAAATTTTTACAACATACCTCAAAGATCACTTTATAACAACCAAACCAATAGACACATACAGGGGAAAAAAGACCAGAAGGATGAAATACACCAAAATGTTAATGCTTGTTCTCTCTGGCAGGGATATTGCAAATTATTGCTGTCTTATTTTTGCTTGTCTACATTTGCCATATATTTTTAATAAGCATATATTGCTTTTGTAATAAGAAAAAGCAATAAGAAAGTTACATGTAAAATATTTTTTTAAAATCTTCATCTCTGGAGCACCTTGGTGGCTCAGTTTGTTGAGCATCTGACTCTTGATTTCAGCTCAGGTCATGATTTCATGGCTTGTGAGTACAAGCCCTGCTTCAGGCTCTGCACTGACGGTGCAGAACCTGCTTGGGATTATCTGTCTCTCTCTCTTTCTGCCCCTCCCCTGCTTGCTCTCTCTCTCTCAAAAATAAATAAATAAACATTAAAAAAGTCTTCATCTCCAACTCAGACTTCTCTCCTGACTTCCAGGCTACAAAACCCACTGTTGGTTGTTCCACAGGGCTGCAGGCATCTCCCCCTCTTATGGCCAAGGCAACCTTAATTCCAGTCTTGACCTCAGTGCCCTTCCCAGCTTCCCCACAGCAACACAGCCACACCCAGATTGGGCTTCTGCAGCCTTTGGCCTGCTCCCTCCACTCCACCTTCCTCACACTGCAATCTGTACAACTTTTGTTAAAAGGTTCATCCAATCATGTCTCTCCCACCTGTAAAATAAATCAGTGGTTCCCAAGTGCCCATATAAGAAAAGAACTATGGGCTGTCAGCCTCTCTGAAAACTTCATTTCCCAGAGTCTCCTCCCCCATGGAGGAGGAACACGCACACACTTCCCACTTTTGCTCCTATCATCCCATCCCTACTTGGCAGAAGCCCTACCACAATGTAACCCATACCACCCTCCCTACACACATTCTCTTTATTCACTTCTAATCCATTTCTCCTGTCTGCCCTCATTTGGGTGCCAGGATCTTCTTCTCCCCTGACCAACCAGAGGCTGATTCTTTTTGTTCAGTTGTAGACTCTGGGAGAGCCCAGCCTCCTAAAGGAGGCAGTTCCTAAGGGCAGCAGGGCAAGTTGCAAAGTAAGGCCCATGTGTGGGGCAGAGAGATCACAAGACTGTCTCATGTGACTGGTGAGCTCAGTATACAGTTGTAAATACAACCCTTAAGTATCTGTATATGCCTTCATAGTAACCAACCTGCATTTCACTCAGCCCATGGAGCCCTCACACCACACAGTAAGTGCACAGACCTGTACCTCACACAATGAGTGCATTTTCTCTGTTCAAAGAGACCTCTCCCAAGCTCTGTATTTTAGGATTTAAAAACATGGGGTGCACATTTACAAACAAAATCACCACCCTCACATCCAAGGGTATAACCATACTACAGTGAATGCACCCTACTGTGTACCAGGGTGAGAAGTGTTTGGTACAGTAGTGAAGAGCCTAAATGCAATCTATCTACATGTTCTGCCTCCAGCTACCTATGTGGCCTGGTGGTAAGTTATGTCACCTCTCTGAGCCTTCAGTTCTTCAACTATGAGATCAAGATAATGATAGTATCTATCTCATAAGGCTGCTGTGCAGATGAAATAAGTTAATATATGTAAAGTGCTTAGAACAGTGTCTATCATAGAATGCTATGTGTTTGTTATTACATGTCATTAAAATGTATACCTATATACACACAATTCAGAATCTTTTTGCAAGAGTAATAGAGATGTGTGTGTGTTTTTGTGCGTGCATGTGCGCATGTGTGACCTTATGAATAAGTGATTACCTAAGTGGTATGATTTAGAGGGGACTACCCACACCTCCACCCACAATCAACACCATTGCCTGAAATTCCACCAATATAGCATATATCATTTGAGTCTTGAAGGCCAGTCCTTTTCAACAATCCCCTATTAAAATGCATATACCCCTTGGGGGGTGTTAAGCCTTATCAACTAACACCTTAGTTGTCAACTAACACCTTAGTTATCAGGTAACACCTTAGATATCAGTTAACACCTTAGTTGACAGCTAACACCTCAGTTGACAGCTAACACCTTAGTTGACAGCCAGATGAGAGCAAGACCCTATAGTACTGGCTTTTAGAAGAAGGAGGACAGAAATAGTAGAAATAGAGGGGTTTTGAAAGGGTCGAGACCAAGGCATCAGGGCCAAACCCCACCAACTTCCCAGTTCTACCAACCTTCTCCTGCCCTGCAGTGTATGGAAGGAACAGAGTCCTTCCTTCCAGTTGACATCATCAGGTGCAGGTGAGGGTGAGGCAGAAGGAAAGAGAGATCATACGCCAGACATTCCTCACAGCAGCTGTGAGTGTTGGCACAGCCAGCCAGAGCCTTCCTGAGAAGGTGGATGGAGATTCAAAGTTGGAATCTCTGCATTCTACTGCCTCTCCTGTAATTCTCACCCTTTCTCTACTTACAAACCATCAGTCAGGGGCTAAGCTAAGGGAATTGAGAGGAAGGGGTCCAGGTAGATGGTCTCACTGACTTCCCCACCCCCAATTCACACCACCCATAACTGCCATTCTGGAAGCCTAGGGCTGGTCTCTGGGCCCTAAGGGGCCACCTTCTTCCCATTGACCTTAGAGGTCATCACTGCCAGCTCCTGCTCACAGCCATCCATGTCTCTGGCATTTATGATTCCATCCAAAGCCATTCCTGTTTCCTGCCTGGACCACTCCTGTGCGTAATGAAAGCCATAAGCTCATTAAATTGGGGTGAGGAAGGACTTCCTTTTACTTGTCCTCAATTTACCTCTCTCAAGCTTCAAAGAAGCCTCCCACATCCAGAGCTAAAGCTCTAGTGGCCAAAGTAGAGACCCCTGTGTTCACAATGCTCACAGTTAGAATGCATAAGCTCAACTCATCTCTACAAAAGTTAGAGATCCAGGATTCCTGGGATGTCAGTGCTAGAAAGATGGTAACAGATCATCCAGTCCCCTCTCTACACTTTCCTCAACCCCCACCCACTATTCAGAAAAGAAGACTGAAGTTCAAAGAGGTTAGTAATCCTTTATATATGTATGCATTGATAGAGTGGGCAAAGCTCTTTAGCACATGTTTCTTCATGGAACCCTCAGAATAATCCTGTAAGGGATACTTGTTATACCCAGCTGAGAGAAGAAGAGATTGGGGGTCATAACTGCCTAAGAATTTGTCCGTGATCTCATAGCAAATATGTGGCAGAGGAGAGCTCTAGCCTAAGTCTTGTCTCAAAGGCACTTTCAGGCTTTGAAGCTAAAGACCTGGGATTAAATCCCCATTACACCACCTCCTAGTGGGTGGCCTAGAACTTTCAATGAGCCCCTTAAGCCCCCAGTTTCTTGCCCTGAAAGCTGGGGGTAACAATTACCATTCTCATGGTGTTGTCAGGATGAAGGAAGCTGATGCATTATAAAGTGCTTATTCATTCAGTCCACAAATATTTAGTGAGCATTTACTATGTGCCGGGTACTATTCTGGGCCACAAGAATACACCAACAAACAAAAACATATTACGATGCTTGCCTTCATGAACTTACATTTCGATGT
Source organism: Herpailurus yagouaroundi (assembly GCF_014898765.1). Lineage (NCBI taxonomy): Eukaryota > Metazoa > Chordata > Mammalia > Carnivora > Felidae > Herpailurus > Herpailurus yagouaroundi. The sequence continues at coordinate 965,445 of NW_024420375.1, read as the reverse complement.
CATGGAGAAGCATGTAGATAAGTAAATGAACAGGACTACTTCAGCGAGTGATGAGTGCTGGGAAGAAAATAAAATAGAGCATGCCTGGGGCAGGAGGTAGGAGGCAACTTGAGACCGAGGCATTGTTTGAGCTGAGACCTGAGGACAAGTGCTAGACAGAGGGGAGTATGTTCAAAGGCCCAAGGTAAAAACTCTGATCCCTTCCATGCCCTATCTCTTGCCCTGACCATTCCACTGGGCTCCAGATGACTGCCAACTTAACACTTCTACCTGTCTAATAAGATCTTGAAGTTAAGATAGCCAAGGTAGAATTTTTGAGTTTCCCCAAAAGCTTCCTTCCTCCCATGCTTCCCAGCTCCATACTTGGTATCACTATCTAGCCAGTTGCTCCAGCCCCAAACTCTTGAATCTTTTCTTTTAGTCACCTCCTATATCTGGTCCGTGAACCAGTCTAGCCACCCTACCCCCAGAATATATCCTAATCCATCCACTATTCTGCACTACCCCTTTCACAAGCCTGACTCAAGCCACCATCCCCACTCACCCCAATGGACCTCCTCTCACCTCCATGGTCTATTCTCAACATAGAAGCCAGAGTGAGTCTTTTAAAAATGCAAATTAGATAAAGCCACTCTCATGCTCACAACTCCCCATTGGCCTCTCAGATGGCTTAGAATAAATCCCCAAGTCCACCTCATGGTCTCCAGGGCCCTACCTTTTCTGGCCCTGCCTGGCCCTCCCACTCAGTCCTCACCATTTTTCTCCTTACTTGCTCACCTCCAATGCCACCAACCTCCTCCTCGCTGAGCCCTCCAACATGACAAAGCTCTTCGAATGTAGTGAGCATTCAGAAGATGTTAGGGGGTGGATAAAAAAGAAGACTAGAGGTGGACAGGGCAGGAAGGAAAGGGAGGGGGAGGAGGAACATTGGAAATTCAGATACAGCAGTTCCCTGAAGCCACAGCCTACAGCCTGGAGAAGCTCAGAGTCAGTCTCTTCTTCTGCACTCATCTCTCCTTACTGAGGCAGGAGTCTGGTGCATGACCTTCCTGGTCTGTCCTCACATGCCCTCTCTTCCTCTGTCAGGGGAGACAATTGAGACCACAAGAATAGATGGGTTTCCCAAGGTAAGGTATTGGAAGAAGAAAAGGAATCCAAAGAAAAGGATGCAGAATCCTGAGGAGGACTATTAGAAAGAAAGGAGGATTTGGAGAGCACAATTCCAAAGAAACCCAGGAAGGGGCACTGCAAGGAGAGGCTGGACAATGGTGTCAAAACCAAATGGATGTTGTAAAGGCCAGGTGGAAGGAGGTGACTTTGAGCCGCACAGACACCACTGTCTTCTGCCTTAAGAGTAGAGTGGGAGGGAGGTCAAGCCAGGAGACAATGCATGTAGATGCTCGGCTGTGACCAGGTAGGTGAGCAGAAGGGTGGCACTCAAAGGGGTATATAGCATGGAGGAGAGGATTTTTTCGGATGGGAAAAACTGGAACGTATTTACAGGCTGAGGGCAGGGAACCAGCAGAGGGGAGAAAATGACTGAAGCATGGTCCCCTAAGGGATGAGCTAGTTGGACTTCGGAGGAGAAGGGCCACTCTTTCCTTTGAGGAGGGTAGGGGTAATGAACAGAGGAGGGCAGTTGAGAAGAAGAAAGAGGGGAAAGAGGATTCAAGCCCATGACCATCAGCCTTCTGCTATATCCCTTCATTTCCCTGTTCTGCAATGCTTCACCCACCAAGGACAATGCCAGCAGCTGTTCTTCAGCTCTTGCCTTCACATTTAAAAGATAACTGGGGGGGGGGGCAGGAAAGAGCAATGAAATGGGGTATTGCAACCACTCCTTTGATCTGCACTGGGGCCTATGGGAGCCTCCCAACATTGGGCTCAGGTGAAGAGGACAAGTGGAGCTTATACCTGGTATGGCCTCTCTCCCTGGCTCCCTTGCCAGATTTCCTCAAGACCCAGACCAGCACCCTCAACAACCAATTCCCAGGCCCACCACCTTAACTCACACTCCTGCTGCAATGTGCAGGGGGAGCTAAGGATGGCTCTGCGACTGGGAACACCATCAGGGATGCTACCACCAGTCCCAGATCAATGGCCTCATGCTGCTCTAGGCTCACAGGCTCTTTGTCAGAACTTCTGTATACATGATCACCCACAGCTAATGCCCCCAAAGACCTTATGAGGTAGATAGTTTTATTATGCCCTATTTAGAGTTGAGGAAACTAAGCTAATCAATTGCCTAAGACCAGCCAGAACCATTGGCCAAGGGAAAAATTCCCCAGGAATTGTCAGTGCTAGAACTTATAGCATATGTCCAAAGGCAAGAACAGTAACTGAAGCAGGAAAAGCCCTCTGAGCACATCATAGGGCATACAGTCCCATTACAAATGGGAAAACAAAGAACCTTTCAGGGTCAATGACAAGGTCACATGGTGAACGAAAGAGAGGTTCTGTGTCTTCTGGCTTCTTCTTGTCAAGCTACCAGAGTGAACTGCCAATACGATGGTTGGCAACCTGCCTGACAGAGCCACGGAAGTGACAAAATATGTAAAGTCATGGAGAAGAATAGCTAAGAACATACTAGTTTGGTGGTCTTGGGGGGGCAGTGACATATCTGCCTGTTCAATGTCCCAATAAAATCCCTGGCACAAGAATCAAGGCTCAGCAAATATGAGTTGAGTACATGGATGGAATAATGACTAGGTGGACACATGTTTGGAGTAAACCCAGAGAAAGGTCCATGCAGGATACCCAACACTGGTCCCAAGTCCTCTCCCAGATCCAGGACTTCACTCCTTTACCCCACTACCCTGGGGACCTGACTCCTACTGGGACAGAGTAGAGTGCAGAGGAAGCACTTCCAAAGTTGTCCTGGGTCTTTCATTGAAAGCTGGACCCCAAAATCCATAGAGGCACCATCAATAAGCCTCTCATTCTCCTCCCCAACCATCACTCCAGGAATGTCTCCTGAATCCCCTCTTAACCATGCTGATGAAGCAAAAGCCCCATTCTTGTACACACACACACACACACACACACACACACACACACACACTCTAGTGCCCGAGTAAGTTGGTAACACTCATGAAGGTAACTCCTTCTTGGTTCCCAGGGCCCACTGGAAACAGTTTTGTGGCTAGCATGGCACATCTGGCCTGCCTATCTTCCAGGCCCCAAAGCCTGCTCAGCTTCCCATTTCCCTCTTACCCAGCTTAGCTGTCATACTTGCCCTCTGGGATGTACTCAGGGAAGGTCTTGTTTTTGTTCAGAAGCAGGGAGCAGTAGGAACAAGTACTCTCACACATGGGCACCATCCCACATCCTTGCTTACACACACACACACACACACACACCTTAGTTACAGACATTCTTTCATATGCCATGCACACATACATGCTACTGTACATTCACATGCCACTATACACACTGGCACATGTAGACACTCATGGACACACAGACACTTGTACCAGAGATAGACCCAATTGGACCTAAGTACATATCTATCCTGCCAGGGCCAGTCTGTGAGTTTCTTCCTGGGAAGACCTGTCTTTATTGAGGTGGGGCTGATAAGAAAAGGTGGAGGCTAAGTGGGACAGTGAATGTGATTGTGTCTCTTGTGTTTGGAAATGGTTCTAGGGTCCAAAGAACCCGAGCCAGGGTTTGGATCTAATTCCCCTAGGCCCCTCATGCCCCAACCTCTCTGTTGTACTTCTTCCCAAAACTTGGCCTTCTTCTTCCCAGTGACCAGCTTGGTGCTCTAGCCTGGCCCTGCCCTGCTCAGTCATCTGGGTGCAAAATATGTGGCCAGGGCTCAAGTAACAGGTCTCCTCTTGCCCAAACTGGGAAGCTGCTCAGTTGTGGAAGAGGGCCCCCCACCCCCACCAGAGGTTATTTAGCGTGGCCACTACTCTGATGGAGTACAGCCCAAGTCCTCTGAAGCCTCCCCAAAAAGAAGGCAGGAGCCTACCTCAAAAAGCAAGCCATATTTCCTAGTATTGACAGGCCTGGTGTGGATCCTGCTAAGAGGAAATGAGAAAAGAAGAGGACACTGGGGCCATCAGAGCTGTGGGTAAAGGGGAGGCAGCACTTCCTGGCCACTGCTCTGCTGAGCCCCATCAGGGATTCCCCAATCCCCTCACTGCCCACTGTCCCTACCCCCACTTGTCTGCACCATCCTTCTCCTGATTCATGAAAAATGGATAGAGCTTTTATTAAACTGTTTTCTCTTCAAAAGAGCTTTCAATTTTTAATGCTTTGCTGGAGTTGGAGAGACAGACTGGCCCAGACAGACTGTGAGGAGGGGGCAAAAGAGGTCTTCCCTGGACTGGGGGAGGGGACATGGAGAAGGAGGGGGGACTCTAGGTCTGCAAGAGGGAGGCAAGAGAAGAGATACCTGCCAAAAGAGGTCGTTAGTCTTCAGAGTGGAAATACTTTCCTGTCTTGAATGTTACTGTCCTATTCCAACCTAGTCTCAATTTACTATGTGTCCCCTTATACTAATCACTTCACTCCTCTGGTGACAGACACCTGAGTACCCCATCTCCTTTTTCGGCTCTCTTGGTAGATGAAGCTCCTGTGGAAAGAGGAGGTATGAGAAGATCCCAGTTATTAGCTGATAGAGTAAGCCTCCATGAGGACACGACTGCACAGGACAGGAACCCACAATCCCAACCCCAAAGTACCCATCACAGTGTTTGGTAAATGGTTTGGGTCTGTGTTTTGAATATGTGCTTTCAATTTCTTATTGTGGGATTTATGTTTGCTAATTACAAAGGTAATACTTGAATTTCCTAATTGTAGGAAATGTAGAAAACACAGGAAAACCCATAAAAAAAAGGAAGAAATCTACTTTGAATCTATAAAGGCTATGGGGTTGATTTGACCTCAATTTGTCCACATGCATCTCTTCTCTGAATTCTGAAGCCAGAGGATCTACTTCAAGATTGATACTGCCATGCAAGTGTATAGAAAAAGGAGGCATGAGGCCCAGCTGAATTAAATTCAAGCATGGACCCAGTGGTGTTCTAGGCACCTCCAAGGAGAACAAGATGAGGACCTTTGTTCCAGCCTATCTGGTCTGGATCCAAGTGAAATGATGGAAAAAGAAAGTTGGTTCTAAATGATAAACTAGAGAAAAATACGTACTCCTAACTGATAGATTTTCCAGTTATTGGCCATTTTGACATATGTTAGATGTTTCCACAAATGTTTTTGACAATTTTAAGCATTTTTCGTGTATTGTTCATGTCGAAGGGAGGAACTTGTTTATTTGTGGGGTGTTATTTCTAATTCATTTAAGCTCCTATTCTTCCTGGTCAGCTGCATTGAAGGGTATTTGTTTCATTTTGGTGGAAGGATCAACGCATGCAGGGCCAGTGGGGCAAGCACTCTGAGCCTAGACTCCACAGTTCTGCTACCCAGGAAAGGGGCCCCAATCAGTTTTTCAGACAGAGCCGGTGTTGGAACCACCAATGCTGAGACAATGTGGACCACCACTGAGGCAGCAGCACGTGGGCTGCAACGAACCATACACCCTGATCCTTTTCACTGGCTTCAGATGCTTCCCTCACCTCACACCCCACCTGGTGTGCTGTGTGTGTGAACAATACGCCTGCTGGCATTTTCCTTGCCAATACTTTCAAGCACCATTACACCTACAAAGCTCAGCCTAAGTCTGTCCCTGTCCCAGATACCATACAGCACTTCAATCCTGACAGCAAGCAGCATTCCTAGTGGGAGCAAACGATTACCATGGCACAGTTGAAAAGATGCTAAGGAAAAGTTGCTTACGTTGAAAAGGGGTGTATGTTGAAACTGGTGGGAGCATAGGTTAAAGATAAAGAACATGAGCATCACTGTCAAAGAAAAAATTAATTTGAAAAACTTAAAGGCAAATCACTTGAAAAGCAGATTGCATCCTGGCTTGCACGGATTTATGGAAACTGAAGTAGCAGATGGAAACATTTCAGTTTCAACTTACTTGCTTTTGGGGCAGTTTATTTAGAACCAGAGGTAAGATTTCAAACTTTTTGAAAATATTGTTGAACAACCGGAGCAGAAAGAGTGAGTTGAAAATGAATCTGCAAATTTTTCTCCCCCAAAAATAAAAAAAATTGGAAAATCCAGAAAACAGGCAAACATGTTCAAAGTGCCTGAACATTATGATTACGTGCAAAACCATTGCTTGGAAATATTTATTTTCAACCAATTTATAATTTAAAAAAATTATTTTTAATGTTTGTTTATTTTTGAGAGGGAGAGAGACAAAGAGACAGAGCATGAGCTGGGGAGGGGCAGAGAGAGAGGGAGATGCAGAATCAGAAGCAGGATCCAGGCTCTGAGTTGTCAGCACAGAGCCCAATGCTGGGCTCTAACCCACGCACCGTGAGATCATGACCTGTGTTGAAGTCAGAGGCTTAACCAACTGAGCCATCCAGGCACCCCATCAGTATAATTTAACTAGTTTGCTGTTGCCACTGACTTTTCAAGTTTGTTTCCTTTTTTCTTAATGTTTATTTATTTTTGAGAGCAGGGAAGGGCAGAGAGCGAGGGAGACAGAATCCAAAGCAGGCTCCAGGCTCTGAGCTGTCAGCACAGAGCCTGATGCAGGGCTCGAACCCAAGAACCTCAAGATCATGACCTGAGCTGAAGTCGGATGCTTAACTGACTGAGCCACCCAGGTGCTCCTCACAAGTTTGTTTCTGATATGCTACCAGATCCTCAAAAATCTCACTGTCTCCAGTCTTCAATGGGGCAGTATAGGGCTAATGAGCAGACACTACATCAAGAAGCAGACAGCACACTTCCTAGCTTCATATCCTGTGGTCGAACTGCTCCCCCTCTCTGAGCCACAGGTTCCTCTTCTGTGAAATAGGGAGAAATGACCCATCTGGGCCCATTTCCAGGGCTATTACAAGGGCCGCATGACCTAAGGAAATGTTAAGGAAAATGGGCACAGGAATCAGTCTGCTTGGCTCTGCCACCTAGAAGGAGTTTACTTAACCTTCCTGGGTCTTGTTTTCCCCATCTACAAAGTAGGGCCACACCTCCTTCAATGACATCTTGACATCCTATGTGTACAGTACGTGGCATATAGTAAATGTTCAATAAATGTCTGTTAGCTATATGTATGACAAAGTTCACTTTGAACGCTTATGAGGCATTGCCACTACTTTTACATCTGCCTCCCCAGACAGTGCAGGAGCAGGGGGTCAGCAGAGGCTAGACTTTGCCCATCCATGTGTGTCTTGCAGAATGGAGACAGAGTAGTCACCATGGCATGAAATTGTGTGTCCTTCTTCCCCATTTACCCTCTGGCTGACTGGATCTCTTAAAGATATCCAAATGACTCCATGCAGTCCCATGAACAGAAAGAGAACTAGAAAAATCCTAATGAAAACATCTGAGCCACACTCTTCTGTCACCCTGCCTGCCCCTGCCCTGGCCTGAACCATGACCCCTGCAAGTGTGACAGATAGAGCTCTGGGTCAGACTGTGGGAGTCCAGCCCTCCAGTATCAGCCCTGTTTCTGACTTCCTGGAAGACTTCAAGCAATTGCTTGGCCCTCTCTAAGTCTCAGTGTCCTCAACTGAAACATGAAGGGGCTGAACCAAATCAGTGCTTCTCAACCTTTGGGTGGAGTCCACAGATCTTCCCTTTACAGGACAAAAATTCCAAGAGAACCAGCCCCTAAAATGATATCTTTGAACAATTACGGCTCTCAACCCGAGATCTGCACGTCCTTCATTTGAGAAATGTCTTCAGAATTGAACATAGGCTATGAAAATGTCTTCCAGTGTGAATTATAGCTGTTGTTATAAATGTAAGAAAAATCATGTTTAGATTACCATCAAAATAAGAACATAAAAGTTCAATTCTCAAAGAACTCGTGACCCCTGAGAATAGACCCCTCCCTACCCCCAAATCACACACACCCCAGGCTGAGAATCACTGGGCCAGATGTTTGCCAACATGCCCTGGACCTACGCCTACTTTTATGGTCTCTTGGCTATGTATATACCTTAATTCCATGGACCCAGACATGCCCCTTCTCCCTGTCTCTTCTTGTTACCCCCAGCCCCTCTGGCAGACTAGATAGGCTTCTCACTTTCCTGCCAGCGCCCCCAGAGCAGCTGTGTGGTCAGAATGGGAGATGGGCCTGGGCAGAAATCAGCTTGAGGCCCCACCTTTCACCCTCCACTGGGGCTGGGCCAACCCCAGTAAAGCTTCCGTATCTTTGGAAGGAAATGGAGAAGGAACTCTGAATCCAAACTTTATGCTGCCCCCAGATCCACTTTTAGGTATCTCCTAGAAAATAGCCACTGGGCCCCTGGAGCCCCTTTTACTTCTGTGGACACTGCTCTCCTTCTTTGCCAGGTGAACTAACCTGGGGAAGAGGGAACTTGTTCTACAGGTGCTGCTGACAGGAGGGTGGTGGTAGTAGGTGGTCAGAAAGCCAAGACCGGCCATCTCTCTACTCTTTCCTTTGGAAAACTTCTGTAGGCAGGAAGAGCCCTGGACCAATACAGGGGGCAAGGGTGGGAGGATCCAAGACAGGCACTGGGTGAATGGAGAAGACCGCCATGTTTAGCATCTGTCAAGGACTAGCCGCTCGCTGTATGACCTCACCTCCCTGGCAGTCAGTTTACTCATCTGGAAAGTGGGCAGGATCCCCATTGTTGAGAGGGTCAGAGGAGGCTATAAGTGAGAAGACCCTTTGGAAACTGTAAAGCGCTGTGCCCTAGGCATGTGTGTACATGTACATAGATGCATGCATCCGAGCATGCTTTGGGATGCTCCCAGCGATATCTAATGCTTACCACTTGTGCTGCATCAGAATCACCTGGAGGGCTTGTTAAAATATAGATTGCTGGGTCCCACCCTGAGTCTCTGATTCAGTAGGACTGGGGTAGGGCCTAGGAATTTGCATTTCTGGCAAGTTCCCAGGTGATGCTGATGCTGCTGGTCCTGGGACCACACACAGTTTGGAGAACCACATGCAAAGGGTTACACATCCACCATGGTATCTGTGCATGTTCTTGCTAAAGTGTGCTGCTCTTCTTAGATGGATAAGGGTATCTGGACATGAAGTCACAGCTATTTTGAACCTCTGGTACCCAAACCCCGGTCTTAGCTTGCCCTGGGCCCCAGACAGCCCCTGTGCAGAGCATGAAAGAGCAATTGGGAATTAGCCAAGAACCCCTCCCAGCTCACAACTGACCATACACAACCATCATGTGTGCACACATACAAGCACACACACACACACTCACACACACAAAATCATCATGCACACACATTCATCTCACATCTGTATAACCTAGTGGCTAAATACAAAGACTCATCAACAAAACTGCCAAAGTTGGCCAACTCCCTCACTTGCTAATGTGTTAGCTTAGACAAGTCACTTAACTGCTCTGAGCTCTAGTTTCCCCATCAATAAAAATAGGGTTAGTAATACTTCAAAAGGTGAGATCAGTGAAATCAAAAGGTGACTCAGTGAGATTATGACTGGAAATCTCTTGGAAGAATGCTAAATGTTAGCTATCATTATAATTTTTAGCAGTGGGCTCCAGGCCCCCAAAGGAAGCCTCAGTGGGGGGGGGGGGGAATAAAGCTAGGGCAGGCTATAACTATTAACAAATTCACTCAGGTCAAAGCAGCCTCCCAGCTCAACCATGACCCACTTGGGAGGCAGGACACCTAGACCCCAGTTCCAGGTGTTTCTAACTCAATCACTGTGTGCCCGTGGGTCATTCCCTTGCCACCCCTGGACTCAGCATCTCCATCTATCCTATATGGGCTGAGCTGGATTATTTGTCAGGGCTTTCTTCCAGCTCTGCCACATGGTGGGTTCATGGCCAGTGGTGCATGGCAGAGGCAACAGCCACAATGCCACAGGCCCAGCCCATGGCCCAGTTTCATCCTTACTGGAGCTGGGGGAAACTGATCACCCTCTCTTGAATAAAAGGCTGTCAGCAACTCTCCCACTGCCATCTCTTCTACTGGCTCCTCAGGCGCAAAGAGCCTTGGGGCTGCCAGAGACCTGGAAAGGGATGCCAGAGAGAAGATTCGTAATAACCCCTTTACCTCTGTGCCCTGCCTGTCAGATTAGAAGGCACCATCCTGTCCATCATCTCACCACAGCCTCAGGAGGCAGGGTGCACAGGAGAAATGGAGGCTCAAAGAGGCAGTTTCCTGCCCAAGAAACTAGGACTTGAATCCAAGACTGTCAGATCCCAAGTATACTGGCCTGGGCTGTGAAAATCTGTAGGAATCAGACATGAGAAGAGTCCTTAATATTATTTCTGCTTGCTTCACATTTTTGGATTAAATGTCATCTTCTCAAAAAGGTTGTAAACCAGGGGCGCCTGGGTGGCTCAGTTAGTTAAACGTCTCACTTCGTCTCAGGTCATGGTCTCATGGTTCCTGAGTTCGAGCCCCGCATCGGGCTCTGTGCTGACAGCTCAGAGCCTGGAGCCTGCTTTAGATTCTGTGTCTCCCTCTCCATCTGCTTCTCCCCTGCTCATGCTCTGTCTCTTTCTGTCTCAAAAATAAAAAAAATAAAATAAAATAAACATTTAAAAAAAACGTTGTAAGCCAGCCCCACCCTCATAATTTCAAGTCTCCTTATTGTGCTGTTTTCTCTTTTTCTATATAGCTCTTATCACCTTCTAACCTAATATGTAAATTACTTATTTATTATGCCTATTGTTTATTGTGTGTCTCCGTGGGCAAGGAGCTTTGTCCATGCTGTTTATTGGCACATCTCCAATGCCTACGACAGTGCCTGGTGCTTAATAGACACTCAATAGGTATTTGTTGAAGCAGTGACATATATGGTAGCAGCTCAGAACTGGGTGGTGAAAACTGCCTCTTAACTGGTTCCTTGTCTCCACACTCCACACTGCTCTATGTGGATGACTTTCCAAAATGCCAAGCTGACCAGGTCCCTGACCTGGCTTCAACATTTCCAGAACTCCCCATCTGTTGCATGATGAACTCCAAATGCCTTGGTCCTTCATGATTTGGCCTCCTTACCTTTCCAGCTTCATCTCTTAGGCCACCCAACACATCCCCTGCCTTTCAACCAGAGCAGATTATTTAAAGCTTCCCAACGTGCCCTGGTCTCCCCTGTCTTTGTGCTTTCATCCATGTGATTCTACCTGTCCTCTGGCACCTCTGCAACGTAGCAAACTGTTAATCATCTTCTATTCTTTGCTCAATCTCCTTCTTGGAAATATTTCCCAATGAGATGATAATTTAAAGCATTTCCTGATTCTCATTGACCTCCTGCTCCCCACCTCTGGCTGCCTCTGTGCTTCCCAGACACCCTGAAAAGGCCTGGGTTCTACCATCTGCATTGTGATCTCTAGTCTTTTTTTAATTTTTTAAATGCCTATTTATTTTTGAGAGAGAGAGAGAGAGAGAGAGAGAAAGCATGAGTGGGGGAGGGGCAGAGAGAGAGGGAGACAGAGAATCTGAAGCAGGCTCCAGGCTCTGAGCTGTCAGCACAGAGCCCGACATGGGGTTCGAACTCACGGACCGCAAGATCATGACATGAGTCGAAGTCAGATGCTCAACCGACTGAGCCACCCAGGTGCCCCTGTGATCTCTAGTCTTCATGCATGTCTCACTCAGTGAATCAGGAGACCCTTGAGAATGGGGACACACCATGTCTTAGTTATCTCTGTGTCCCTAGTGCCCAGCCATGTAGTAATTGCATGATGGATGAATGTATGAATGAATAGGGGTCCACAGGGGCATTAATGAACATCCACAACTATCTCAATTCCAAAAGCCCTAAGGGAGAATGAACATTTCTTTATCATAGGATTGTTCAAGCTAAGACATCAAGTTCTTTTGCCTTGGGCTAGAATTGTATCACCTCGATGAGGCAACTCTGGTTATCTTATGGAAAAACCAATCATATCTTTCATCTCACTGTCTGTTTGCCATGTATGCCTATCATGTCTGCCTATATCTATGTACCTAACCTGTCATCTGTATACATGCATTCCCTAGATACCTACCTGAGTAACTACCTTTCATTTATCAGAACGAGGATACAGCTCTGGACTCGGATGGCACAAGTTCCTACCCAGATTTACCAAGCCATATGACCTGGCATGAGTCATTTAGCTTTTCTGAGGCTCAGTTCTCTCATGTCTAAAAGTTGAATAATAATAATGGCCCCTTTCTCATATGGTTGTTGTGTGATTAAATAAGCTAATTCTTTGTGAGTACTGGTGACAATGCACATTCACTAAATGATGGTGGCTCTTACAACAGTCATTTATATCACAAGTTATTCATCAAAGGATTTGGGACAACTGAACAAATGCTATAAAATATAAAATGATAAAATATGTACTGGAGAGAAATCGAGATAAAATAAGGTTACGAAAATAATAAATCCAGAAGTAAGATTCACACACACACACACACACACACACACACACACACAATGCCTTCTCTGAAATTCTATGCAGATATTGGAGCCTGCATTTAGCTCTCAGCTCCTCTAGTAGTCTCATAAAAGAGGGAAACATCATCAATTATAAGCTTCATGGCATCTGTAACGTAAAAATAAACCAAGTATTCTAGAGAAGCATGGCTTTCCCTAGTCACAAAAGAAATCACATCTTTTCCTTGGTCCTTCACAAAGAGGACCCTGGAAAAATAACCACACAATGTCTTTCAACATCCCTGCAGCCAGTGAGCTCCAAGCTGACTTTCTGACAGTGTTCCCTCTAGCCACCTAACTATGAGGACCCAAAGCAATTTTCTAAGAATAACAATAAATAATAACAGCCACCATTTACTATGTGTCAGGCATTGGAGTCCCTTGAATAAACTCAGGAGGTGAGCAATGTTATTATTCCCATTTTACAGATGAGGAAACTGAAAGGTGAAATCACTTGCTTGAGGACACACAGGCAGGAAGTGGTAGGGCTACATGCAAACCCAGATCGGTCTGTAACCAGAACCCAGATTCATAATCACTATACTCTCCTGCCTCTGAGAAGGCCACAGTGCTGTGCTCCAAATACCCAGCCCTCTGATGAGCTACCTTAAGCTCAGGATAAGACCCCAGGACAGAGGCTGGACATTCTGCTCTGCAGACTGTCCACCATAAATATTAGCTCTCTCAATGGAGCTGTTGATAAGGCTGGGGCATCAGGGGCTTCAAGGCTGGGTTATCTGGAGGAAGATCCTGGAGTGTCGCAATTGTGAGTCGCTGATGCAGGGCAGAGCCGCACGCTTGGCTGGAGAGCTAGGAAGAGGGGAGGGCTTATGTGGATCAAAAGGGCCTAGGAGCGATTCTCACAGAGAGGCCTGGAGGGGTACCCATGTGCAAGGGCAGTGTTCTCCTGAAAACAGTTCTGAATCCCCTCCAATGTGCAAAGTTCTCTGCCATTGAGCCAGGCCTGCAGCCATTTCTGTCTGGAATGCTTTCAAAGCAGGCGTTACCAATTGCCACTGTGGCCATTTAAAAACTCAATAAAACACCCCTAGAACATCTAATTTAGGCAATATAGCTTCCTGGTGAACCCTCCAAGATGAATTAGTTGCAAATTGCACCCCCAGGTAACTAAATGATTTGACCTGCTGTATTAAATTGTTGGAGAGAAACCAACTGAATGCTGGGGGCTGTCTGCCAACGCTGATGATCTGGGTTTTCGGGTAGTTGATCTTAAGGTCTGCTTTCTGATAATAATTGGGCAGTAGAATCAATTGTCTGCTGCAGACAATCCTACAGCATGACAATAAAGCCGTATCAACAGCAGAGAAAAAAATACTGATCTTTCTATTCTCATTTGCAGGGGGCCCAGCCAGGCCTCTGCTTTGCCCAGAAGTCGCATGGAGTCATTCAAACTCAAGCTCAGAAGAAGTGGGGTGTGTGGAAAAGGCAAAATCCATACACCTCTCAAATGTGGTATCTGATTTCCAGGAGACCTGCCTTCCCTGCTAACCCTGCATTATATGTTTTAAATGCAGAGTGTTTGCTAGACAAGATCTTTCAAGGCTTTAGTATTGAGGGCAGGGAGAAGAGAGGAATGAAGAGGAATAATTCCAAAAGATGATCCTAGGTGGTGAAACGGTTAAGGGCTACTGGCACTGAGTACCTTATATAGCTTCATGAAGGTGGTCACACGTGAAGTGTCCCTCTAAGCCTCTCCTGCCGACCACTCCTCCTCAACACACAAACCCTGCCTCTCCAGGTGCTTGCTTTGGAGATGGGTTCAGAATAAATACCTGAAAAGGCAGGGTTTGTGTTCATATATGCAGGATTCTTTTTTGATGGGGGTGGGGAAAGGGTCATTCCAAGTTGAAGAAACTAAGCCAGGGCTGGGGAGCAGGTAAGTGTCATTGAAATTCTGAAAGCAGTCACTCAGTTCACAAGGTGATTTGTGGTGTGAGGAGAAGGACAGGTAAGAGAGCCTTGAGTGTCAGCTTAAAGAATTTAGACTTTATCCCATAGGTACTAGGGAGTCATAGACTGTTTTAGGGGCACAAAACAGCTGAGTGGTTAAGAGGCCAAACTCTGGAATCAAACAATGTGGATTCAAATGCTTGATCAGCAGGTTACTAGCAATGTGAACTTTGGGAAGTTGCATAATACTGCTGTGCCTCAGTGTATTCATCTGTGAAATGATAATGATAGCAGTGATCCCATGTAAAACTGTTGCAGAAACTTGATACACTACGACATGTGAAGTACTTAGAACAGTGCCTGGCACATAGTCACCACTCACTTGGTGTCAGTCTGTTTCATTATTAGCAGATGAGATGATAATATTGAGTGCTTCCTCTACTCCAGGCATGGATGTAAATGCTTTACATCATGCTCTTGGTTCATTTCCACAGCCCCATGAGATAGGACTGGTTTTTATCCCCACCTCACAGAGGAGGAAGCTGAAGCATAGAGAAGGTAAGCAAATAACCTGGGTCTGGAGTTTAAGAAGGTCAGCCTGGCCTCAGGGTGTAAATCATGAATTACAGGGGCAACTGGGCAGTAAAGTGGGACTGGGGAGGATGCAGAGGCAGGGGTTCAAGTGACAGGCTGTGGGGCCAGGGCCATAAGAGCAGCAACAGGAAGAAAACATAGGGATGAGAGAGACCTGGGCCTCTGCTTCCAAGGAATAGATAAAGATCCCACAAGACCTGTGTGGACCTCTATAAATCTTGAGGTGATTGTGTCCCAGAGGCCTCATGGTTCCCTACAAAGCACAGTGGGTCTCAGACATCACCAAGGGGTAGGACACTAGGACTGAGCAGCTCCATGTTTTAGCCCTTTGGCCAGGATCATCCCAGACAAGAAATGGAGTCAGAAGTGCCATTGGAGCCAGGGGGCACTGACTGAGTCAAGTGTTAGCCATTCTCCTCATCTGGAGCCCTCAGTTTACCAGGCTATTAATTAGGTAGGTGATTCCAAGGTGTTTCTGAATAGTGTTGAGCGAAGGAGCACACAGAGGAGGTAAGATCAAGGTGAGAGGCAGAGGAAAGTGCCAGGTGGGAGAGTGAGGGATGGGAGGCACACTCCACTGCCCTTCCCTTCCTTAGCAAAGTCAAACCACTATCTGGCCATTAGGTACTGATAAAGTCTGTGTGTGCCCCACCACTGAGGAGGAAGGGACAACAGGGGAAAATTGTGCCCCTGACCCACAATGGGTCTTGTTTCTTCTCCTGGCTATTGAGAATCATGGTGGGAAAGGAGGGAGCAGTTGCCAAATGGATACACACCCTAAGGGAGAGCTGGATGAAAGCAAATCCTTTCTGACCTTCAGTGGTGACCACAACCCCTTGCCCTGTGTTCCTATCCCACTCCAAGGAAAGACTGCTGTCTTCCCAGGCTCCTTGGTGAAGTCTAACAAACACAAGCAGCTATACCCTTGTCTGGGTGTCTGTGGGTCGGGTCAGAGGATGGTGGCATCTGGCAGTGTCTCACATGTAGCTGTGATGGTAAATCTCTCTCTTTCTCTCGGAGCCATCCACAGGATGGCAAATGGCAAATGGTTTTCACCTGCGTGTTGGAAGACCTGGGGCCAAGTCCCATATTTACCACCACCTTCCCACATGAATGAAGGTGAGTCTTTTCTCCTGTCTGGCCTGTGGAATTCAACTAAAAGGTCTCAGCTCATTCTTTCCTAACAATCCAACTGTAATCTAATGGAAGCCTGGAGATCTGGTGTCATGGGCACTGACTCTGTGTCATATCAGTGGGTCCCATCTTAATCTAAGCATCCAGAGACTGAAATCATCCTTAGCAGATCAGGGTGGGGTGCAGGAAGAAAAGAAGCCTTGGAAGCAGAAAGCTCTGAGTTTAAAATCTCCGTTCTATCATGTAAAGCCTCTGTGATGTGGGCAAGTCCAGAAGCCTCTCAGATGCGCTATGTCCCTGTCAATAAACAGGGATAATATGACCCCCCCTTGTAGGAGATGGTAATGAGAATTTGATGAAATGGTATATCCAGAGCACCCACAACCACTCAGAAATTGCCCTCCCTGCTCAGCCCACCACACACCAGCATAAGATGCTCCCTGGACAAAGAGCCTAGCAAAGCAGAGGTAGATAATGACCAGGGGGCTGACCAAGACTGGGAAGGTGACTTCTACCTCCACAGAGGGCAGAGGGCAAAGAAAGGAACTTGGGTGGAGGTGGAGAGGGGCAGAAAATGGCTGAGGAAGGGGAGGTGAAAGAAATGGGGAGGCTCTGAATGGGAAGGAAGGGAAAGGGGGGCAGGATAAAGGAAGTTTATTATTCTTCCTGCAGACCAATCATGGGGCTCCTGGAGTGTCGAATTCCAGCTCCTGCAGCCAGATGTGACCTGTTCCTGTTATCATGGAATATTAATCAGAGGGGCCCTTGGGTAATTGGGGAGTTTTGATTAGAGAAATAGCCTTTACAATAATAAGCAGGCAGGAGCCTGGGGAAACCTACCCCCACTCCTGGTTGCCCACCTTTAAGCTCCATACTTCTGAGGCTCAGGAACCTGGACTGAAGGGTTTGAGGAGTGTGGAGAGGGGGATGGTATCAAAGCTGGCATGAGGATCAGAGTTGGACCTGGGGGGCTGCTGCAAGGATAGATGGCTACAAATGGGACTAGAGACTGGGAGTTCCAATGGCCTGGCGCTGGCCTGGCTTCACTCACCTCCCCATCAATCATCACATTAGCTGTTCCAAGGCCTTCCCCCTTGCTGGGCCCCTCCCAGCCAGCCCTCTGCCTGCACCACTGCCTCAGGCTCTGGCCCTGCTGGGACCCCAGCTCTGTTGCAGGCTGCACATGGCCCCTGGGCTCTGTATATTTAGATGGTTAATGAATCTTCCTGTTTGGCTGGGGCCAGGCTAGAGCTTGAGATGGAGAGAATGAGGGCAAGAATGAGGAGAGTCAGCACAACTGCCCCAGCCTTGGAGACCCTCTGATCACAGGATCCCAGACCCAAAGCATGGAAAGAGCCCAGGCAGTTCAGCTCAAGGAATCCAGAAGATCCCCAGCCCCCAGCCTCACCCCTAATTCCCCATGGCACCATAATTTAAGTACACAAGACCCAGGATGTAGGCCTAACCCTTGACTTGCCCCTTCCTTGGGCCTCAGCTGCATCTTCTCCATGTTGAGGGCATTGGACTAAATTTCTTTCATCAAACTCACTCAGCACCTACTGTGTGCCAAGCCCTGTACTGGGCTCTATAGATTCAGAGAGAAAAAATATATAGCATAACTTTCACCCTTGAAGACATCATGGTGTAATGACAGAAGCAGTCATGTAACTATCTCGCATTGAGATAGTAATCATCATAATAAAATGAATTGAGTGCTTATGACATGCCAGGCCCTGTGCTGAGGGCCTTAAATGGAATATCTTTAACAGCCCAACACTATTGATAGTATCAGAAGTCCCATTTTCCAGATGAGAAAACTGAATTATTGACAGGGGAAGAACTCAGTAACTGTGATCTAATGTGTCAGGGACACCCATAGAGCTCAGAAAAAGAACTGAGAAGGTTTCTTTTTGTAAAAACACTTATTTATTTATTTTGACAGAGAAAGGAGAGAAAGAATCTCAAGCAGACTTCATGCTTAGCACAGAGCCTGACATGGGGCTCGATCTCATGATTGCGAGATTATGACCTGAGCCGATGTGAAGAGTCAGATGCTTAACTCACTAAGCCACCCAGGCACCCCAAGAACTGTGAAGGTTTCTGAATGGAGAAGACAATTAATATATGCTACCTCAAAACATGTTCATTGTTACTGGAGGTGTGTGTGTGTGTGTGTGAGTGGATGGCGAAAACTTACCAGAGAAGGTGGCTTTTGAGGTTTCTCCCATTTTTCATTATTAGAAAAACACTAAAAATATGTACAAATGTGATGAAAATCCTTTACACAGGCCCTTAACCCACACTGGAATTGCTAAGTGAGAGGGTCTGCACCTCTTTTAGGCTTTTAATATGTATATTATTATCTAAGTGGCCTCAAGAAAGGCTGCAATGACTTAGACTTCACCAGCCTAATAAGTGTAGAAAGAAGCCATTTAGTGTAGCTTCTTTCTTTTCAATGGTACCTGGAAGCCCCAGTGACACTGCTGAGGATCTGAACAAAATAGGCTCTGGATCTCAGGTTTTAGTTACCGGGCTTCTCCTCAACAGGCTAAAACATGCTTCTTGATTTCCCAGAAGCACTGAAGACAACTACCAGAGTGTTCCTGCTTCAGAACTGGACCTCTGGCTGCTGGAGCCTGGCTGGGGATGGGCACAGATGCTGGGTGGGATAGACACTTGCTTAGGCATTCATTCATCAGGTCTTTGCTCAGCACCAGGTTCACTGCCCCAAAGGAACACACATTCTGATGAGAGTTGGTGGCTCCTTACAACAAAGTTCAGTTGGTGCTTTTACCAAGCAGTTTTGCTCACATGGTTCCATTCCCAACAGATGAAGAAGAAACCCAAACCCCAAGAAATAAATTATTCAAGTGTTAGTGGCAGAGTCAGGCCCTGAATGCAGGCCTCCCGACCCTGAGTCCAAGCTCCTGTGGGGGCACAACAGACTAGGTGTTCCTACCTCTGGGCCTTTGGGAGCCAAAGCCAGGCCAGCCAAGCCCTCAGGCTGGGGCCTTGAGAGCTTGCAGCCTACCACCGCTGGACTCGTACTGGAATCATAGTGACCCAGGCTGAGGCTGAGGCCAGGGCTGGTGAGTCCCTGATTCATGTGGCCACACAGAGACCAGCCTAGAGCAGACATGGATGCCTACAGCTGGGTGAGAAGAACCAAAGACTGCCTCAGGACTCAAAGGTTAGTAAGTAGCACTTATTGAGCAATTACCAGGGCACTGTTCTCAGGGCTTGTTATGTGTGTGTTCACTTATAATCCTCACTGCAATCTCATGAATACGGTTGCTATGCTCAGCCCTATCTTATGGAGGAGAAAAGAAAAGCACAGAGGGGTTTAAGTAACTTGCTAGAGAATTCATAGCTAGAGACGGGTAGAGCTGGGGTGTAAACCCTGACAGCCTGACTCCAGGGCCTGGGCTCTTAACTACCACAGCAACCAGCCTCTGAAGCCACATGGCTGACATCGAGAGCACAGGCTACAGGGCCCAACTTCACTCTCTCCCCTTGCTGGCACTACCACCTCACCTCACTAGTGTGGCAAAGTACCTAAGCATTTAGGCTCTGGATTTGGGCTACTTAAGTTCAAATCCTTGCTCTACAACTGTGCTCATGGACAAGGTACTTTCCCTTTCTGAGTCTCTGTTTCTGTATTGGTAGAACCGGGCTAATCATAGTCCTGCCTCAGATAAGGCTCTCCTTGAGACCTCATTGAGACATGAGGTGTCAATGGAGTAATGCATGTGCAGTGTTGAGCACAGTGTCTGACCCATAATAAGTACCCAATAAATGGTCACTGTTATTGTAGGGTAATGTAATAAGTCATTGACTCTCCAGATTGGCTGGACAGTAATGTAAGCAGGCAGGGTCAGGGACAGAGCCCTGGGATGATTGTCCTAGTCCATCCAAGCCCATTCAATTTGACAAACAGTTCAAGTTTATTGATATTGCCTCTGTGCTAAACTCTGTACTGGGCCTCACTCCAGGTGAGTTACAGAGATGAATTAAATAGTTTCTGCCCTCTGGAAGCTCACAATCTAGTGGAGGAAACAGGCCACATAGTGTGAGCAGAAGTACTGTGAGAACTGAGAAGGGAACTCTACCCTTGCCTGGATCTGTGGATCAGAAGTGTCCATGAAGGATTAATAGGAGTTTGCCAGGCCAAGGGCAAGGGGATGGGCATTTCTGGCTGATGGAAGGAAGTGCATCCAGAAAGGCTTAACGGTGCCTCTTGTGGTCAGGGACCAATGGGGAGGCTTGTGTTGTTGGGATGTAAGGTGAGCATGGTGTGGAGGGATGAGAGGTTCAAAGCTTAAAATATGGGTAGGGACCAGACCACCCAGGGCCCTGATAGCCATGCTAAGGAGCTGATGGATGATTGACAAATTTGAAAGGTAAACAGACTGACAGTATCAGGAGTGAGTTTGGGAAGGATCATTTTGGCTGCTGTTCTGCAAGAGATGGGGACAGGATGGAAGCCGGGAGACCAGTTAGGAGGCTATTGCCATAGTCCAGGCAGGAGATGAAGGCAGCTTGAATCAGAGTTGTGGCATTAGGGGTGGTTAGAAATGGTCAGAGTCAAGAGCTGTTTCAGGGGCAGAACTAAAGGATAACCCTGAAGTTTCTAGCTTAGACCCATCTGTGGCAAGACCGAGGCTGAGCTGGGAGCAGACACCTGTGCTCTGTAAACTAGTCTCTTTTTCCCCTTTGCTGTTTAGTTTTGTTTACTTGTAAAGTTCATTTCAGAAAATTCTGATCTTGTTTCAGCTGAACTGAAAGGAAGGGAGATTTTTCCATACCCAACCTGGGGCCTGGGTTCCTGGGCTTCCCAGGGCCGAGGTTTTACCGGTGACAACTCCAGCAAAGTGATGATACACAAAGCTAGGAAGATCTGGTGAGGTTTGGCATGGCTTGGCAGGCCTGCTGGGGCGGGAGGGTGGGGGGGATGTGAGAGCAGTTCAGCCTAGATCGGGGGTGGGGGTTTGGGGGTGACGGTTGTTGCAGAGAGAGAAGTGAGCAAATCCTGCCTATCACTTGTTTCAAAGGAGAATGGCTCCCTTCCCTGGGCAATGCGTCTAAGTCATAGACACCTTTGGCCTTTTCTTCTGTGGATTCAACACTCCCAGGCCCCACTGAGAGCTGCCTCAGCTGAGTGTCTGTGCTAGAGGGAGGGATCCCAGAGTCCACAATAAACAACCCGTGGTGGGGGTGGGGCAGGGGGATTGGGAGCTGTGTGGTGGTTTGAAGCGGCAATGGGCTGGAAGTCAGAAGACCTGGGAGAAGGCCAGTCCTGGTGAACTTTCTATGTGACTGTGGGCAGTTCCTTCTTCCCCCTCTCTGGACCTCAGTTTTCCCATCCATCCAACAAGGAGGCTGGACTAGAAGGTCTCTAAAGGCCCTAACAACTTGAAAGATTCCATTCTCTTCTCTGAATCTGCCCAGGGGGAGGCCTTGGGGGCTGGGGCACCAACAGGGGCTGAGAATTCCATAGCAATTTGCATGTGAAAGCATGTTACTGCCATGGCTATTAGTGTGTGTAGGGGGGCTGAAGACAGGGCAAGGACAGCTAACTGTCAGGCTGTCCTGAAAGGCCCAGGCTGGCTGCCTGGGTGGGGGAGGGAGGGAGGAAGGTCCTGGAGGTGTGCACAGGAGGCTGTATGGCCTCACTAGGCTTCCAGGGAAGGGTGAACTGCATGACTTTTAAGGCTCCGCCCAATTGAGATGCCCAATTCTGGGTCCAGGCCATGAACTACACAAACTAGTAGGCCTGGACTCTACAGTTGTCCCTAAACTATTGTACTGAGTGACTTCAGAGCTGTGTGAGGTACCACAGGAGAGGGGGGCCCTAGGGAATGGGGTGAACCATCAGTGCATTTTCGAGGTCTGCTCTGACTAGGCCTAAACTTCCCAGGGCCATGTTTTCCTCAGGGTTATAATGTGTCATTTTGGTAATTGCCTTGTGTCAACTTACATAGTTTGTCAATATAAATACTGTGTATATATAGATTTGTTTGGTTCACTCACATACACAAACGCCTGGGGATTCTGGGGGAACAAAGCAGCAGTGTGCAAGAAAGAAGAGCACACAACCATGACCTGTGAGGTAAAGGAAATGGTTGTGATGCTTGGCTCTGCCAGCAAGCACTCCCTGTGTGCCCTTGAGTAAGTCCCTTCTGGTGTCTGGGCCTCAGTTTCCCCATAAGTGGCTTGTTCTGGAAAGGAGCTCTCAGGACACTCCTAGCGCTACCATTTCCTGGCCTCTAACCTCTCAGATTCTACTGAACAGGCATGAGGGCAGCCAGGGAAACCACCAGCTAGTACCCCTTGAGAACAAACACTCTGCCCAGCAGAATTCAGCCAGTGTGAAGTCCCTGTGATGTCAGATGGATTCCAGGATCTCCTTGGCTTCTGGTAACCTGGAAGCAAAGAAGCCATCTGGAGCCTCTCTCTAGGGCCCTGGCCAGAGAAAACGGGAAGATTCTCTCTTGGAAGCCAGTGCCTCATGTACTGCCTCTAGGAAGGATGGGAGAGACGAACCCATGGAGCCATAGGAGTAGGCAAGGACTAAGGACACACATCTCTTCTACTTTGGCTTTGGAAGTGTTTATCATGGATATATTTTGCCCAGCCCCCAGCCAGGGACCCAGGATTGGGGCTAGGGAAGGTAACTGGGGATTGGCGCCTCAGGAAAACTTCTGATGAGGATGTTCAGTAACTTTGCAAAAGGCCAGCTTTGGTCAGTGATGATGAGAAAGGCCGGGGCTTGAGGTCCCCAGGAAGCCCAGCTGAACTGCCCATTCCATGCCTCAGGAGGAAAACAACAGGTATTTGGTGCTTACCATGTGCCAGGCCTTCAACATTTTATGGGGAAAAAAATGGATGAATGAATGCATGAAAGGCTAACTTCAGAACCCAAGGTTTTAATCTGTGTATCTTCTATTCTGCCTCTCACATTCCCATGACCCATCATCACAGAAGCACAGTTAAGAGCTAACCAGGCACTTAAAGGCCTTTATAGAATGTGAGGTCCCTGGAAATAGGGACCTTATCTATTCTGTTCACCACTGCATCCCAGTGCCCAGACCACTAGCTAGCATATATTGGCTGCTCAGTAAATATTTTCTGAATGAATGAAGACATCTAGTTCTACTCCTCATTACCCTGACAAGGAAATTGAGGTCCAAAGAAGCAGGGACCTGCCTGCCTCTGGTCAAAAAGTCATGTTGGAGTTGGGACAGGCCCTTAGTCTCTAGCCTCTCAGCCTGGGGCTCTTTCCCCTGTATCATAGGGCCCTGCAGCAAACTCCTCACACCCTTCCATATCCCTTCACACATTCCTTATTCCCCCCACTCCCCAGCTTTTCCTCTTTCCTTTCTCTTTGCCAGCTGGGTAATTAACTATTGGAAACAGAACATATAATTACTGTCTCCCCCATGCCCTTAAATTGCTTTCAGTTTGGGATCTGTGACCCCTGTCCTGGGTGGAGGTTGGTCTCCTCCTCAGCAGCCTCCCAAAGGGGGAGCCAAGCTAACAAGCACCAGCTGGGGCCCCAGCCCCCCAGATCTAATGGCCAGCTGTACAGGAGACCGGCAGCAGATGGGCAAGGAGGGTCCCCAGGCCAGCTGGGGCTGACTCTGCTGGGGTGTCAGTGGGACTCTGACGTTCCTGGGCAGGACAGGCAGCTAGGCAGGCAAGGTGGATTTCTGAGACTGACTGATGCCAGGTGGCCAAAGCACCACCTACGATGATCCCAGTGGGGCCTGGGTCTCTCCTTGGGTTCTTCACCTCCCTCTCCGATCCTCTCCACCCCACCCCACCCCCCCCCACCCCGCCAAGTCCCTGTCTCGAGTGTGCCAGGCCATCCGCATCCTCAGGGAGGCCTCCTATGAGCATCAAATGGACTGGTGCAATAAATCATAAGAGCCCCAGTTCCCCAGCTCCACATGGCCTGTCCCTTTAGGGAAACTGAGGCCTGGCTAGCAGCTGCCCAGCCTGTCTCATTGGTGATCTGGGCTCAGCCTGCAGAGGAAGCCAGGCAGCCCCACCCTCACCTGGAAAGCATCCTCTATCCCTGACTCACCAGGAGCTTGGCCCAGCTGGGACAGGAATTAGAGCTGAGGGTGGGGCTGGTCTGGGGCCCTACCACGGGAGGCTCACACCTCCTGCCTCCACCTAGCTATGCTTGGTCTCTCTCTGACCCACACAGATGGGAAGGTAAGGGGGCAGGGAATGTCTCCTGTTCTTCAAGAGCCCTAAGGAAGCATGCTTGCTCAGTCTCACCAGGGACAGCACAAGGAACAGGGGTGTGGGGAAAAGGAGAATCACCATCAAGAAACTTTTATTTGCTTGTGGTATAGAAAAAGGCCTGGGCTCCAATCCTAGTGCTCTGGATAACTTGATGTGTGTTCTTGGGTAAGTTACTGCCCCTCACAGGGTCTCAGTTTCCTCATCTCAAATATGAGGCCAAAATTCCTCACTGTCCACCCTCACAGGAAGTTTACGAGACTCAATGACATAGTGTGTGTAAGATAAGTGTTTGAAAAAAGTGGCAGGCACTGGCCAGGTAAAGGACACTCTGCCACAAGGAGCTACTGAGCACCACTGTGTGGCCAGCATGGCTTGGATACTGAGCTCACACCAGCACCAGTCACACCACCCAGGCCAGGGCAAGTAAGAATAAGCACTCACAAACCTGGGCTGTTGGAGACTGCCCCATACTTTCCTCTGCTCTCCCCCACAGATTTTTACTTCATACTCCCACAGCTACTCTCAAGGGGCTCCCAGGAACTCAACCCCCCACCGACAGGGTGAGGGTAGCTGATATCTTGGGCGGGGTGGGGGACCACCCAAGGACACTCAGTTATAGGAGTAAGGGACAGCTCACCCAACCCTGGTCAGGCTCCACCTCAGAGATATCAACCTGGCCTGAACCAGTCCTGGTTAAAGACCACCAAGCCAGGCTGAGGGCCCCACTCTGGGCAGTCACTCAAGTAGCAGAGGCCCCATCTGATCCAGGCACTTCCTTTGGTTAATGAGAAACCAAATAAACAGCCTCTGCCCCAGCTGGCTCCAGGAGCACCCCAGCCGGGCCCAGCCTCCCTTCCCTTCGCCCTACAGGTCCCGTGGCTCTCCTCCTCCTTGCTTCTCCATGTGCTTCCCAATTCCTCATAGCCCTGCCTGCTCCTTGGCTGCTTCTCTGAGGCTTCTTGTTCTGGATCACTAACCAACCCCCCCCCCCCCTTCCTTCCTCTTTCTCCTTTCCTCTAGTGCCTTGTTACCCATTTCTAGCTAGTGGGATCTCACATGGCCTCCACTTCTGACATCTGCCTTAGCCATCTCGACAGGGAATCCCCTCAGACTGGAGTGGAAAGGCCCCAGGCCCTGCCAGTATGCATCTCTGTTGCGGGACTGAGGCCAAACCCTCTTCAGGGCCCTTGCCACACTCCTGGACCACGAGCCTTCAGGGGAACTGAGTGCTCAGGGGTGCTCTAGCTCGAGGGCTTCAACTGCTAGCCAGAAGCTCTTAAGTATGCCATGGTGAGGGTTCTGGTGTGGCCCAGCTCTGGAGACAAGAGAGGAAGAATCTTCTGGCTACGAAGTGAACTGGGCAGCCTGAAACCTCAGTACCCAATGGGCCACAAGTGAGGCCCAGCTCTTAGGAAGTTATTTCTATCCACCTTTAGGTGTCTTGAGGCAGGGCAGGGCTGGGCCTGCCAGCAGGTTCCAGATGTAGCTCCAGCCAGGTGGTGGCAGTACTTGCAGACACACCCAGGTCCCCATGGGAACACCTCCTCCCCCATCAATTCTCTCTAGCTGAGCCTAACGACAGACTGGGCAGATGCTCATGGCCTATGCCACAGAGGTGACAGGATAGACAGGGAGAAATTGTCACAGGCTCCAGCAGAACAAGAGGGCAGAGGATCCTGCGGGCAGAAGAGGAAAGACACAGGACAATTGAAACATCTTGTTCCACTAGGAAAGCCACCCTCTTCTTATACCTGCCCAGATCTTCAGTGGTTTGGGCACAGGGAATCTCTCTGTCTCTCTCTGTCTCTCTGTCTCACACACACAGACAAACACACACACACTCACACACACACTCACATACTCACTCACACTTCATTCCACAACATCATGACACAATTTTATACCCAGTTCTCCATGTGGTTAATTTTTTTTTTTAGTTCTCATTTTTTCTAAGAAAAAAGCAACAAGAAAATAATTCAGAGTTTATACAAAACATCTTTACATTATTTTTTCCAAAAAGACTAGTATTTACACAAATGGCAACAGAAACAAAAACAAAAAACCCTTCCAACTTCCACCTGGAAGGGGATGGCTGTTCCGCTCCCTCTCCCACCTGGCACTGGGGTGGGCAGCTGGCCAGGAGGCAGTGTGGAGGTGGATGGTGTAAGGCCCAGCTCCTTCCATGGCCACTCTGGGAGCACCTGCAAGGCGCACTCAAGTGGCAGTCTGTTAGCAGCCGTGCTGGCAAGGAGCCGGGGTCAAAGTGCACGGCATGCTGGCCCAGCCCTGGGCAGCCTCTTCCTCTTGCCAGGCCCCAGCCCAAGATTGGAGGGGCCAGTGGAAGCTGGGTTGAGGGGGGCACCCACTTGTGCTAGAGCCCAGAAAAGGAGCAGACCACCTGGCCTTATACCCGCTTAGGTCTCTGCCCTGGGCCTCTGTTTCCCCACCGGGCCAAAGGATGCCAAAGGTGAGGAGAGAACAGGGCGGGGAGGGGGAGGGGGAACTCCCAGATCTGCAGGGCAAATAGCCACCTGGGCACCTCACCTCCCTCCACCCCCATGAGGTCATCTGCCTGCAGCAGCTCTCCTGTTCCCCAGGCAACAGCCAATTAAGACGTTAATTACCGTGAGAGTGAGGGAGGCAGGAGATGCCCAAGAATCCCACAAGGAAGTGATTTTTTTTTTTTTGGTGGAAGGGTGGCAGCCACTACCCCATTCCCAAGATCAGCTTTGTAGAAGGAGGGTCAGGAGGACAGAGTGAAACACTTTGCCCATTGGCACTCTCATCTTCCCTCATGGGCAAGAAGAGCTCTGGCCTGCCACCCCTCCCCAAAATACCAAGGAGTTTTTAAAAGAAATGCCATCCTATGCTTCCTGGCTGGCCACATCTTGCCCCAGTTCCCTTAAACTGAGCTGGGCCTGGCTCAGAAAGCCTAAGGAGGGACTGCATTTTCCATTTTTCCATTTTCTTTAAAAAACAGATGCAAATGAGTTGACAGCTAAAAAATGAACACAAAAACATTAAAAACAGTGATGATAGCGGACAAACAGTCCTGGGAAGGGGGAAAGGGGGTGGGGGGCAGGGCCAGGGGGGCATCTTCCTGCCTGCTGTCCATCAGCGTCCAACCCTGCCCTCCAAGAAGGGGTGCCCCTGCAGAGCCCAGAGGCCTGGCCAGAGGGGGAAGGCACAAGAGCATGGTGGCTGGGGGCAAAAGCACCCCCCTCCGAAGCCCAGGGGGCAGGGCAAAAGGGGGATTATAAAAGCCAAGAAACTACAAAACTAAATACAAAGGTGGGCACAGCTGGTAAGGGGAGGGAGTGTGGGGGAGAGAAAGGAGAGGTGCAGTCCTGGCTGACTGTCCCTCAGGGCCCGAGGCTGCACTGGGCTCTCAGACCTTGTAGTAGATGTTCGCTGGGCTCTGGGGTGGCATCTCCTGGACGATGTAGACGGGGTGCCCGTAGTCCCCACTCACCTTCTCATAGTGGGGGCAGTAGTTGTTCTCTGTAGTCCGTAAGGGGATGATGATGTCGCTGGGCTCGGTGCCCGCTGTGCCACTGCCCCCCTTGGGACTGGCCAGGGTACTGAGTGAGAGGGCGGGTGCCCGCTGTTGGGTGTGCTTGCGATGCCGCTTGCGCAGCTTTAGTAGCAGAACTGTCAGGAAGATGATGATGAGCAGGAAGATGACGCAACCAGCACCAACGGCCGCAAACAATGCCACCTTGGAGTTGAAGAAGCTGTCAGGGTCTCCACTGCCACCTCCACTCGCACCTGGGCCACTCTTCTCTTCCTGGTTCACAGTCTCTGAGGAAGGAGAAGGGAGGGGAGAAATGGTCAGCCAGGGTCCCAGGGCCCTGTTCTGCCTCGCTTCAGAGACAGGGCCTGAAAAGGTAGCTAAGCAATGGGTTCTGCCCTTTGGGAGACACCTATACACTCACCATGCTTGCCATCAGAGTCACCCAGGGAGCCCCGACCACTGGGGGCCTGTGTGGCCATCTTGATAGTGTTATCTGCCTCCTTGCTCGGCCGGCTGGTGGTCAGCTGCTCAGGTGTCACAGCATTGGGGTCTGGGAGCGTGGAGAGCACAGGTTGATGGGGGACCCCACTAGCATACATGCCTCAATCATCTAGCATGGGCTCATTTAGCATGGGCCAACAATGGCCTGTATATCAGACCTCAGATACTCTAACCCCATTGCCCCTCCCCTACTCCCAAACACATCCATACCCAGACAGAGACATCTGTTATGACTGGGCACTCACCTTGCCCAACCTTCATGACGATCTTCATGGTGCGTGTACGGCACACACCTCCCTCCCGGTTTTCCAGTCCCTCCAAACTCCCATTGGATGTAGCTGTAGCAAGAGGCCAGAGAAGTCAGGGGGAAAGGAAGGTCTGCCCTCATTACCTAGAAATCCTAGTGCTGTCTTAGCCCATGAGAACAGAACTGGGAATTGGGGAGTGGCAAGCAGTGAACCTTTCTACTTATCTCCCTCTCACTGGGAACAGAGTAGCTGGCCCAGCTCAGGCCACATCAGAAACTAGGCCTTCCCCCAAGGGTGCTGCTCCTTTAACATCACCAGGGCTTAGCCCTTCTTTCTCAGTATCTTCTCATTGTGTGATCTCACTCAGAGGCAAAACAGTCAGAACTGGAATCATGAGGGAGGCTTCTATACAGACTAGAAGGAATCCAGTCAGGTGAACTGGGTTAGAGTCCCAATCCTGCCCTTAACTCCATGAGTGATATCAGGGCAGGAAGCTCCTTCACTTCTTGGGGCCAGTTTCCCATGAAGAGAAAGTCCGGACAGCCAGCTGATCCCAAAGGGTTCTTCCAACGCTGTCACTCCCAAGATTGTATCTTAGGTAGGCCAAAGAAATAAGAGAGAGCACCACAAAGTGGAGTCCTCTCCCAGCCAACTCCTAGAGCCAAGATGAGCTGGCAGCCATCCTCTTGGTGAATGTTAGGGCATGCCAGTCTTCAGAGGGAACCCAGATCAAGGTGGCCTGTGTGCTATCTCACTGTACTACTTAGAAAGCTCGTAGATAAGAGAGAACCATATGACGGGAAGAGACTCACAGGTAATGTAGTAATCATGGTGCTTCTTAAACTCCAGGCCCATGTAGTTGGGGCTGAACTCCTGGAACTTAATGGTGAAGCGGATTTCCTGCTCTGGCCTATTGCAGGTGACCAGCACGTTGGGGTCAAGCACAGTGCTGCAAGCAGCTGCCTGCTCAGGCCGCACCAGGTACAGCTTGTAGTACTCATAGGGCCGCCCTGCTTCTGCTCGGGGGCAGATGATGTCCAGCTTGTCTCCAATCTTTGGGTAGATCACCAGGCCCTTCCCACTCAGGAATCTGCCCAGAAGGGAAGAGATGGTCAGCCTCAGGGTCAGGGGTCCCGGACCATCTCCAGAATCAAGGGCACAAACAATGAGGGGCCAGGCTGAGCCTACTGGGTGGAGATGGCAAGAATAGGCATTCTGTCCTCCCTCCATCCTTAGGCTGGGGGTGCAGAGAGAGAATCACACTGCCATCAGGGTGTGGAAGGGGTGGCCCATGGGCAAGGCTGCCAGGCTTTGACTGCTTGGTAGGGTGGGGCACTGCATAGCTGGGGGAGCCCTTTGTCCTAATGTGGCATTTCCACAGGGGGCTGATGTGGCCAATGGTGTGAGGCTTGGGCTGCCTGGAGGTGGCAGCCCTGTCCTCTTCCCGCCCCCATCACACACATTCCTTCAGAGCCACTGCTACCATCTCCCTACCACACATGCATGTGTGTGCACACAAACATGTTGTGCACATGCACGCGTACACACACACACACACACACACACACACACACACACACATACACACAAACAAGCCCACACACAAGCCCATACATGCCTTAGCCACCACCCCTGCAGCTCCCAGAAAACAACTGGGGGAGCTCAACCTATCTGGGACCCATACCTTCTCTGCCATCCTTGCTAATCTTGGGCATGAGGAGGAGATATGAATAGGCATCACCTGGAACCAAGGGTGATGGGCATAGTCTCTGGCCAGGAGCAATTCCACATAGCTCTCCCCACCTCCCACTCCTACAGCCCAGTGTCTTATAGGGGACTGATTCAACTCCTGTAATGCAAGAATGTGAGTCCCCAAACTTGACCAGTCTCAGTCCTAAAAGAACAGAGGGAGGGGAGAAGGGGCCCAAGCAGGGACAACAGATTATGTAAGATAGGACCCCAGGAACTTCACACATCTGTGTTCTAATCTACCCATCTCCACACTGCCTCTGTTCCAGATCCTGAGGGAGATGGACAAATGCCTTCTGAGCCAGGTTCCTCTTCTAATCCTGAAGGCCAGGCACAGGGAATAGCAGGGAGAGAGCAGCTGCCCAGGGCCATCTATTCATATCAGTGTCCTTGCCTAAGCACACAGCAAAATGGTGGTGCTATCTTGGCCATTTCTGAGCCTGGGCAGGCTGGAGCTGGAAACAAGGCAATAGTATGTAGCAAGGAAGAAGCAGACAGACTTTGAAATCAGACAGACATGCCCCTTCCGAGCTCTGCAACCTTGGATGAGCTACCTGATCTCCCTGAGTTTCCATTTCCTCAGTTATAAACTGGCAGAGGTAAGAGCCCTACCCTCCTGAGATTGTGGAGGGGATGCAATGGTGCATGCAGAGTGCCTAGCACACAGTAGGCACTCAATGTGTTTGACTCCTGCTTAGAAACAGTCTAGTTTGCCAAGAGGCAGGAGGCCAGATTAACAGCAAGTACCTATGAGGCCAGTCTTGCAGTTTTTTCAGCGGGTGAGGGGAAATAGGAAGAGGAATTATGGCTCCATCCTCAAGGATTTTACTGTCTGCTGTAGGTCAGAAAAGTAAAAATGGTCCATGCTTTGGCAATGGACGGGACAAGGCTATCTGTAGGTTATGTGGAAGGAGGGTGGTTCAAACGGCAAGAGCTGGAGGCAGGGAGAGGAAGGAAACAGTTCATCTGACAGGATGGTCTAAGATGGTTCCTCAGAAGGAGCAGAATGAAAGTGGGTCCTGGGTAAGGAATTAGAAGTTAACACAGAGCAAGAGTGGACAAGAGTGGCTGGGACACAAACCCCAGGCCAGTGATTGACCCCACAACTGGTAGAGAGAAGCAGAAGAGGAGGCCGATAAGCTCAGCTGGAACCAGGGTGAAAGGCCTTGAGGGTCACAACAAACAGTGTGGGGTTCATCCCACTGGAGACAGACTTTCTAGTAAGGACAATGAAGGGTTGAAAGCAGTGCTTCAAGAGAACAAAGCTCACAGTGGAAAAGAATGGCTCCACTTCCTGGAGGCCCATACCACAGTGGGGAGCACAAGGTATGAGTGCCTAGTGGTTGCACAGTGCCCTCACTCAAGGGAGGGAAATGATACCCCAGGAGGTGAGTCTAGACCAAGTAGATGAAGAAAGACAGCCCTCCCTCGATGTTAAAGGAGGCTTCAACAAGCTGGGACATGCCATTTTGCTGTACAGGTCGGCAAAAACCACAATGAGAAGGTCTTTCCCTTAGTATCTAGCTTTACTGCACTCCAGAGGGCCAGAAAGGAGGTGGGGATGGGATGAAGGCCCATACAAACATTTGAGAGGAAACATCTTCACCCCATTAACCACAAAAGGCTGAGAAGTTTCACCAGACCCCCTATGACTCCCAAGGCATTTTTCATTTTCCAATCCTCACACTGGTTCCATCCAGACAGCAGGATTAGACAACTTCTAACTTCTTAGCACCAGAAGAACCTTTAAGACCCACAGAGTCCAGGCTCCTCATGGGAGGGAGGGAGTGATCAGATGAACATTCCTATTGAAGAGAAGTTCTCAAAGGCAACCAGAGGAGGCTAACCTCACCCAGGATGTTGACCCCTAGGGGGTCTAAGAAGACCTGAAACATTGGCTGAATCCTTGTACAGCTACACCTCAACAAGACCCTACATGGAGGTGACAGCAGGTACACAGAGGACATGCAAATGGGGGGTACGGGCCAGCTCACCTTCCTAACCACTTGGACCTGGCCTCCTCACCAGGGAGTCTTATGTGTTCTGAGCACATCTGTGGCCACTCAGGCTCTGGAGCTCCAGAAGCGAAACACAGGGCTTCCAGCTACTTGGGGTTATCCCTTGAATCCAGACACACTGAGGTAGCAGATGTCTATATAGTGGATGGGGGAAGGGGAAGAAAAGAGGACTATTGCCCCTAACACCCCTCAGACTCCTCAACCTCAGAGAAGACTTCATAAATATTCATTAGTTAATTTGCCTGGCAGCTGCGGAGGGGAAACTCACCTTCTCCTAAAGTGAAGAAGGGAGAAGACCCTGAGGAGACCTGCCTTCCCTGACCCTGATCCCCCATAATGGTGCCTTTTCAGCATCTTCTGTACCACCAGGAAAACTGCTTCTTGGCCTTTGAGAAGCCCAGGAAAGTGGCAAGGGGACCCTGCCAAGGTGGGCATGTAGCCAGTGAGAGTGAAACCTGAAGTCAGCTTACAACACTAGCCATACTGTATAGGAAGGACCCTGCCCATCTTTCCTCATACATATCAGGTTAGGAATAGGGGCAAGAGAGTTGGAGGAAGAGATTGTCCCCAAGTTAAACTCTTTATCCCCCACTTTTCAAAAACTACTACTCCCCCATTATCAAGCCAAGCTTTCTTGCCTGGGGCCACCCCTAGACAAAGCCCTTTTCTGGAAAATAAGGGGATTGACAAGGCCCAGCAGGAAGCCTGAAGCAGGTCGCCATGGTAACCCCTGAGGCCTTCCCTCTTTAGCTTCTGATAGCCCCAGGACCCCAGTGAGCCACCCCAGGGAGTAAAGGGACTTGAAGGAGGCCATTCCAGCTCCTATCTTATAGCCTACTTCTTCCTTCTACCCTAGCCCATTTGTCTCTCAGCCTTTCTACTGAGCTGAGAAGGGCCACCATGACTGCTAATCAGAATCCTGCTATTCGAGAAGCCTGAAGAGTCTGGGGCAGTAGCCTGGTCAGAGGCCAACTGTCCTCCTGTTTCTTTTGTCCAGCTGAGCCCCTCTCCACCCAAACACATACAGTCTACAGTGGGGCTAGCTTGCAGATGTGGGTGTCATGCCCAGAAAGGTGCCCATGTTCCACCACATCTACATTTTCTTCTCTCTCACCCTTCCCACAGGCTCTAGGAACCTGTGGTCAGAGATTGGAAGAGCGTGGTCCCTGGCCATGCTAGTGCAAGTCTGGTGAAGACTCTAGACACAGCTTTGATTTGGTGACCCCAGCACCACTATGCCTGCACCCACAGAGTGGCAGGACGAGCAGAGGACAGACCCCAAGCCAGAGCTCAAGTCTGCTCTCATCCCAGCAAGGGTGGGGAGCCCCCAAATTAAAGGCTCCTCTTTCATTCCCCCGGCTCCACCCAGCCCCCAAGGCAGCAGGAGCAGGCCTGGCATGTCCCAGCAGTGCCCGCCCAGGCGTGGGTGGGCAGGAACAGCAGCTGGGTCCTGGCACACACTCAGCACTGTCGGAGGTAGGGAGGCCAGGAGAGTCCCAGAGGGTCACCCTCCCCACCTACACGGGACTACGCTCTCCCCTCTGCCCCACCAGGCTAACACTAGGGCCCATTGGGGGCTTAACACGCCCTTCCCTGTCTGCTTTCTAGGGGATCCCTGAGAGGAAGTGAGATTCCCAGCCCAGAGAGGAACCAAAGGTGAGATTCAGCACTCAGGAGGGAGAGTGCCAGGCAGTGAGTTGGCTGCCTCTAGTTCAGGTCACCCAAGCAAGGCTGCTGGTAGACCTAGCAAAATCAAATGAGGAAGCCAGAGCACTGCTCATCTGATGCAGGCAGGGCCCGAGTCATGAGGACAGATGCATGCACATCTGTGAAGTAAGAGGGGCAGGGAGATGGCACCTCTTTCCAAACCCCACCTTGAATTCCTATCTCTCCTAGATTCCAAGGTATAGCAGGATGGCATGGAAAGAATGGCATACAGCAAGCTCTACCCACTATAAGCAGACTGAGTTCAGACAATTCATTTCCCTGTTCCAGGCATATGCCTTCTCATCTGGAAATGGGGACAATTCCTACTTCCCAGGGCGGTTGGGAACAACCAATAATATTTACATATGAGGATGCTTTGTAAGTAGCAAGGTGCTGCCTGTTAGTTAGCATTGCCAAGCACAGTACCATTTACGGCTTATGTTCCTGGCTGCTAGCACCCCCACCCCAAATGACCACTATGAAAACACACCCAGGAGGAGTGGGTTATGGTACACAAGGCAAGGAACCCAGAATGTGGCTGGTAAGCATCCCACCACAGCTCCCCTGATAATCATGGAGTGTACCCTCCCCCAAACCTGGTGTTCTCATGGCAATAAGCTGCCTCCTGGCTGGCCCACCTCCTCCACAGTCCAAACCCCAGAAAAGAGTACTATCCACGGCCTGGCCATCCCCATTCACCTGAGCTGATGAGGCAACAAAGAACCTGAGGGGATACAGGGAACCCTCAATTTAGCCTGCACCCCAGCCTCACAGGCCCTTCTTGCCCTGGCCTGGCTGCCTGGGGTGGGGGTGGGGAGGAAGGGGAACAGGAAACTTTAGGAGCTGCTGGGTTCCCATCACTCTCAGGCCCCCACCTGTGGCCAATCAGCCACAGAGTAGGAGAGGTCAGCCACCCTGGAAAGGGGCCCCCTGAGCTGGCCTCCCCAGGACTGTGAGCTGGAACAGCTGTGAGGGGGCTGGGACCAACACTTTGGCTTGTGGCAGAAAAGCCTGGGTTAGGGTCTGCAGCTGCCCCCACCCATGTTGGATGGAGTCAAGGGTCCTGGACACCAAGCTGAACCCCCCACCCCCACCCCCTTATAGGGAAGGTGTAATGTGATCTCAGGCACATTCCCACTCCCTGGAGGTGGGGGAACCTGAGTGGGGGGCAGGAAGGGGTCAGAATGGGACTGAGAGACTGAACTGCAGCAGCTGGACTTGGCTGAGGACTCAAGTGTGAGGCCTACCGGCTGCCCCAAGCTCTCAGGGGAAGAAGTTGGGGGAGGGGGCTGCTCTGGGACCTTCCATCACAGCCCCCAACCCACCCAAGCACATGCATTCATTCTGGTTTCTCCCAACCTCTAGTGGGACTAAACCTGCTTCCCCAACCTCTGTTCATCAGGGTAATCTGACAGGAGGGGCCGAAGAGGCAGAAGCTAATGCTACCCATTCAAAGACCCCAGCACGATTTGGGAAAGAAGCTGGAAGTCTTAAGCCGGCCCTTCCAGCTCCCCTCTTCCAGTCAGGACTGGGGCTGCACGCACCCTGGAACCTGGAAACATACCCCCAGCCCCATCACTTCTTTATTTTGATTTTTTTCCCAAGAAGGAAGCAATTAAGCAAGGTTTATAGGCACTGGGAGATTTGAGGGGTGGGGTGGGGGTGCCAGCTCCTGACAAGGCTGAGTAAAGAGACCAAAAGCAGGGAGGAAGAGGGGAGGGAAGAGAGAAAATGAGCCTGTGAGGGAGAGCACGGGCATGTGCGAGAAACAAAAGGACTTGAGAAAAAGAGGCAGAGAGTGACTAAGAGTGAGAGGGAGTGTGAGAAAGAGGGAGAGCAGGCGAACCTAGCTGGAGAGGGGAGGTGAGCACAGCTCACAGAGGGTGTGAGAGGGCAAACCAGACACAGACCTGAGAGGGAGAACTCCGGCAGGAGGCAAAGAGGGAGAGACAGAGAAAGACTGTTTAGTTGAAAGGCTGTGGCAGCCTGAGGGTTGGGCGCGGTGGCAGAGGCAGCCCCCAGAGCTTGAGTGGAGCTGAGGGCAGTGCCTCCCTCCTGTCCTCCTGCCCATCCCCCATGTGCCAACACACACAGACCCTTGGGCATAGATGGAACTGGGAGTGTGTGTGTGTGTGTGTGCAGGGGCGCCAAGATCAGTCCCCCACCATTCTCAGGATCTGTTCAATTATGGGAGAGAATTTGTGAAGGTCCTATTGAGTCCTCAGCCACCCCCCCACCTTACCACCCCCTCAAGGATGTCTGCCCTCAGCTTGAAGTGGATGGTGGCGTGGGCAGAACTCAAAAACCTATAAACTGGTCCAGAGAACTAAAGGCTCAGAACACAAAAACGGAGAAGCTCAGAGAGATCTTGTTTCTCCCAGCTCCCCCCCCCCAACTCTGCAGGAGGGCTCCTTTCCAGCTGTGGAGCTGCATGCTATCTCTGGTTAGAGACCCGAGAGAGCAATTAGGTCACTCCCATGAGCCCCTATAATGGGCTACCCCAGGCGGATTTCAGCTATCCTGGTTCAAGAGAGAGCATTTCCAGCCTCCACCCTTACATGAGGGAACTGGGCTCTTCAGAACCTTTCCCCTGTTTAGCTCAGGGGTCCCCAGACTATCTTGAATCCCTGCTGTTAGGAGAGCTCTGCACCCAGGTTGGCTTCTAGGTGGGGGAGAAATTCTTGTCAATCCCTTTCCTTGTACCTTGTTCTCTTTCCCAAACCCTCACACTGACCTTGTTTTAACCATCCCACAAACAAGTAAATAGGACTCTACCTTAACCCAAGGAAAATAGAACTAGAGAAGCTGATTTCTTCCACTCCTGGACTAAGAGACGCACTGTCCCTGGAACCTAAGAGGCCAAGGGAGGCAGGAGCCCGGGGAAGTTAGCGGGGAGCCCATGAGAGTGGACAGGGATTCCGGATACAAACATCAGAGAGCATAGAGGGCAGGCCAAAGCCCCCCATTTTCCCACTAAGTAGGGGTGTCTGCACATTGCCGGGACCTCCACAAAACAGGAAGAGCAATCTTGACCCTGGATTTCAACCCCAGTCCTGAATGCCAGAAGAGTAAAAGGTCCAGAGGTCATCACACAGCCCCAGCGACTCTTCACTAACAGCCCAGAAACCACTGAGCCACCGCCCTAAAAGGTGTGTGTGTTGTTTGGGGTAGGGGGAATTGTGAAGGGGGAAGGAGGAGGAAGAAAAGAAAGGATCTTCTCTACATAGCTACCTCCCTAACCCCTTGGGAAAAGCTAAGCATAGCTTCCCAATCTGAGGGACATAGGGTGGGGGGGGGGGCAACGGGACCCGCTTGAGCAGGAATCCTTCGACCCCCACCCACCTCCCTCGCCAGCTCGGACGACACTCTCTGCCTGGGCCGGCTCTCGAAGCTCTGCCACCGGCTCCATTAGACCCCCGACAGGCGCTGGATCGAAACCACCCCCTCCCAGATACCTCTCCCACTCCGCCCCTCTCCACCCGCCGCCTTTGTGAGCCTGGGAGCGACGCCCGCCCTTCCATGGCCCGGCAGGGAGAAAAGAGGGGCTAGAAGAGACGGCAAAGCGAAAAGCTAGAGAGGCAAACAGGGAAGAAAGAGAAATGAAAATGGGAGAAGCCCGAATGGGGATACAGGCGCTGCCACCCACCCCAAGCGCGGTGTCCCGCGCTGTGGTCCTTTCACAGCTAAACAAACGAGGAACCTGTGTTCTGGCCTCGCCCCCACCCAGGTCACGCTAGCCCCTCGAGCGGCTCTCGGCGAAAACCGCCACGTTCCCAAGGGCCCCACAGGGGAATGCGTTCTCTCCCCCACCCAGCTCTCGGGTGCGCCCTCGAGCGCCGGGACTCCCAGCTCCGCCTGGCGCGACCCTCCCGACTTGATCCGGGACGTGCGGAGGAGAAGGCGGGGAAGCCAAGGGGTCACAACCCAGCCGAGTGCCCCCACCCCACCCCGCCGCACCCTGCTCCGCCCGCCCGCAGGAAAACACACACGAAAACGACAGAGACAAAATGGGGTACAGCTCTTCCTCGGAACACCTCCCCACACGCACTCGGGGGCGCGTGGCCTCACCCTGCAGGAGTGCCTCCCACCCCCAGGGATCAGAGCCAATAAGTTACTCACTTGGGGTTGAGGGAGCTCCAGGACACGGGCTCCAGGTTCTTGGCCAACGGCGTGGCAAGCCGGCACAGTGCCAACACGACCATCGCCACAAGCCACTTGCCGAGCCAACGCTGCCCAGGCCGGGCCATCTTCCCGGGTGCAGGCTGCACTTGGGATCCCCTGGCGCCTCCTCAGCAAACTGGCCTCGCCTTCCCGTGCTGCGCTGCGCTCTGAACCGCTCAGGCGCCCATCCTCCGCAGTCGCCGGCCTTGAAGTGCTCCCCTCCCGCCGGCTTCGGTGTCGCTCTTCTCTGCCCGGCGGGCCAGGAGGACTCACTGGGCAGCTGTCCCCAACCTGGGCATGGGCCGCGGCCTCCGATGGCTCGTTCCCTTGGTCTCTCCGACGCACGAGGGGCGACGGGGGCTCTGCGCCCCCGGGTGATCCGGCCCGATTCCGCTTGGCTCCTGGAGACTGTTCGAGACTGCGCGCCCTCTCCCTGACTGGGTCTCCCCACTGAAGACTCGGTGGCCGCCCCAACGCCTCGACCGTCTCGGGATCGACGCCCCTCGGAAGAAATGGGAGTCTCCCCACAACACGAGCTCAATCCGGGGGCTCCCGGCTGGGTCGCCCTGGCACGGTCTCTGTTCCTCCAGGCCACACTGGGACTCTGGGCTTCGCGCCCCCCGACAGCTTCTACTTCAGTGGGGCCCCCGTTCAGTGTACTTAGAAGAGCGGGAAGACGCAGTTGAGCGAGCCAGTTCCATCAGTTTTCTATTCTGAAGCCTCCGCCAGGTAGCCCCGCAGCCCCTTCACCGACTCCTAGCTCCCCAGCGATTGCGCCCGAAGGTCTGCGGCCAGTGCGAGCTTCACACAACTACCACTGCTGTCCAGCGCGCATAGACTCCCTTCGGCTGCCGCTGAGCTGTCTACTCCCCTGCTCAGGCGAAAGCAAGGCCAACCCTACTCCTCTTAGCCAATAGTAAGCTCCGTCTCGGGGGTCCTCGTCCCGTACCACGCCCCCAGAACAGGAAGGGGGCGGGGCTTCTGGGAGCTCTTAAGGACGCCGTGCTCGCGATGGCACCAATCTCGGAGTGTGGCTCCTGCGGTTAGGGGTGGGTCCGGTATAGTCCCGTTCCCAGAGCGCGCAGCCCGTGGGAAGTTGGAGCTCCTCAAGGGCTGTTGGCCTGCCCTCCTCCCGCGCGCCTAGTCAACACTCTGGCCCACTGACCTGGGCCACACAGGCCCTGTCACAAGTATCCCGTGAAAGTACTTCCATTCTCTTTACGCAGGAGCCCTGAAGTCGTGCTCTGTGCCCCTCTCTGTGGCAAAAACAGCCTGTTTGCTCTTGGTCCCATCTCACGTAGAGTTCTGGTGGTCTTTTCTCCTGCCCTAGCAATGCAGTGTCTGCTTGCACTTGGACCTGGAGTCCTAAACATACGGATAGCGTTAGGTAATGGAGACTGAGAGAGGTCAATTACAAGTACGGGATGGAGGTGGGTGGGAGGTGAGTTCTTTGCCCCTGGGGACTGGGCCTTCGGAATCTCAGCTTTAGGGGAGAGCCTTGTGGGACCCAGGAACCCAAATTTGGCGTCGTGTCCTGTCCGAAGTCGCAGGCAAGGCCCCGGAATAGGCCAGCTGGGATGAGAGAGTGAGACAGTACCTCGATAAAGAAAGACACCTGGAAGGCAAAGAGTCAAAGGCACAGGGTGGACTCTTTTTGAAAAAGCAAAAGCGGGCGTCCTGGCCCCAAAACACCAGACTCCAGCCCCTCCCGGCCTCGCCATCTGGGTCTTTGTCTCCCAGCCCTCGCCCATTCTTCCCGCCCCTCCTCGCTTCCTTGCTTATAACTTTGGCTCCATCCCATAGCTCAGACCCTCCCAGTCCGACCCACTCTCGTGGTCGGACCCCAACAGGCGTACCCACGTGCTAATGTCTCCCCCTACTGGTCTTCTGTAGCACTGTGGGGACCTGGGACAAACTGGAAGCTCCAACCTGGGAGCTTGTCACACACAAACCTAGCACATGATTTGAACACAAGACTTGGGACAGGCTTAGTGGCCTTGGCAAGAACTGCGGCCCAGTATGTGGAGGAAGGGAAGCCATTAGGAGGAAGATCTAGGTTTGGGTTGGCTTTGGGATTGCCAAGGATATACTGTCTTTGCTGATACTTTATAGAGATAATTAGGTGAGCAACATTCCCCAAATTCTCTACAATTTCCACAGTTTTGTGTCATATCACTGAAGTAGGGGTTTCTCACTGGATCCTATGATGCTCCCTTTGGCTGTAGGGTGAAACTGTATTTGGAGGGAAATAAGGGAGAAGCTACGCCACTTCTACTTTTAGGGACAGGGCCTGGAAGGTGAGAGGGATCTGGGTGGACAGGGTCGAGGAGGAACTATGTCAGGTCTCTCAACTGACAGCTGGACCCCTTATTGGGGTGTGAACAAGGAGAAATGAGAACAAGGTACAAGGGCACACCAATAGTCTGGCTTAGAGACTTGGATCCCTTGAAATGTGCATGCACCTGAGTATGGAAAGAAGCGTGTTGCTTCCTGAGTGCCTACTCTGTGCCAAGAATCATGTTAGATGGCTTTTCTCTCATAGTCTGATGAGATAAGTTTCACTCCCCCCATTTCAGATAAGAAGGAAGATAAGGCTCAGGGAAGAGAAGTAGCTCCACTGAGCTCATTGATGGCAGAAGCAGGATTTCCCCCAGGCTTATTTGTCTCCAAAGCCTATATTGACTTGACAAATTTTCAGCTGCTCCTTGCCTACTTGCTTACTTAATACATTCCTGGTTAAAAGCTGGTTCATACTTGGAAGGCAGCAGCCTTCAGGATGGCCAGGAGTCTACTCTTCATTCCCAGGTTGCTAGGCCTGGGAAAATTCATCTGTGTTCCTGGCCACATCTCCAAGTTACCACCTAAAATTGCCACCACCAACCCCAGAACCAGCCTCAGATTCTGCTGCTAACATGCCCAATGCCCCTTGGGAGGCAAACCCAAGACCAGGAGGGGAATAGGGGAGATGAGGCTATGGTCCCAGACTTGGGAAACCTGGGAAGACAGAAGCAACTTCTGAGTGTGCCAACACCTAATTATGGCTGGAGAGGGCAGCAGAGGAAAGAGGAGAAGACTCTTTATGTCTAGGCCTGCTCTACATGCTGATCACACCTGGTCACAGCACAACCTTTCTGCCTCAACCCGTCCCCTCCAGTTATAGGGTCCTCAGTAGCCGGGCTGGACCTACTCTCTGCCACAGCCAGGGCCAGTGACTTCAAGCCCTCACATCCTGCCCCACCGTAGCAGGGCCTCAGATGTAATGATTCAGGCCCCTAAAGTCAGGAAAAATTACTCCCCAAGGGAGCCTGAGAAGAAGTTGGAATGTGTGGAGCATGTGGACCCTCTCTTATCCAAGCCCTCCCTACTCCAGTGGCAGTCGCACCCCTCCCCACACCTCCCAGATCAGTGTCACCAAACATTCACACACACACACACACACACACACACACACACACACACACACACCCTTGGGATTCAAGTCCACCAGTGCTTCCTGAGCACTGACGTTGTGCTAGCTACCCTGGTGACCCAAAGAAGAGCCCCACCAGCCCTGTCTTCAAGGAGCTCCAAGCACACCAAAATCAGCACGTGGGGACCTCCCAGATCCAGGGATGATGAAGAACTTCTGAAAACTTCAGGAAACCTCAGACATCATGCAGTCCCCAGAAAGTTTCCATCAGTTCCTTCTGAGCCCAGCTTCCCACACCCACCGGAGGCACGAGGTATAAACATCAGAGCCCCAGATTTCACTGCTTATCAGCTGTGTTTCCTTGGGCAAGTCAGTGAACTCATTTATAATTTGGAGATCATCCCTCCTTCACAGAAATGTGGTGAGGGGTGAATAAGATAATGTGTACATCAAGGGCTTAGCATCATGCCTGGCCCACCATGGTTCACTATATGGAAACTCATTCTTCCACAGAGATACCCTCATTCCTAGTCACACAAGTTCTCCCTTTTGTCTGTTCACACATTTCATGTACACATG
Organism: Herpailurus yagouaroundi; assembly: GCF_014898765.1. Taxonomy (NCBI): domain Eukaryota; kingdom Metazoa; phylum Chordata; class Mammalia; order Carnivora; family Felidae; genus Herpailurus; species Herpailurus yagouaroundi. The sequence goes on along the minus strand of NW_024420375.1, from coordinate 923,195 downwards.
CACAGTTTGTAGCCCCTCTTGTATATTCACACACAGGTACATACATATTCATACAAGAATACTTGGTGTTTCTCACCTATCAATTCATGCAGTACCAGGTGACAGGATTGATTCCTGCTCCTGTGGAACCTAAATTCTCGCCCCCACATTTTCTCATGTCACTGTTGCATACACATGCATGAACACACACACACACACACACACACACACACAAACACACCCTCAATTTCTGTGGCCCTTGCCCTTGACCTCTCCTTGCCTGCTTGTACTCTGAGATGAGAAGTGAACTAACTCACCTAAGGCCACACCGCCAAGAAGTAGGAAAGTCAGGATTCTAACCTAGGCCATTTAGCTACACAACTTGTGTTGTAACTGATGACTCTCATGAATCTACACTGATATCCCAAGGCTCTGGAAAGGAGTGTGTGCCAAGGGGTGGGCCTTGCACACCAAAGGGTTAGAGAACAGGCCTAGGGCAATGTGAGCTGGGACAACCCAGTAAGCCTAGCAGCCCTCTCTTATATCTACAGTCATCCCCAGCTTGCCCTAGGTCTCCTGTCTGTCCCCTCAAAGATCCATAGCTTCTGCACATACCCTCCTCACAGACACACACAGCTATTCCCTACAGGGAGAGAGAGAGAGCTCCGTATCTTGAACACCCACTGTATGCCAGGCACTGTGGCTGGTTACTTTCACCTTTGGTGCTATATTATACATCCCTGAAGTAGATATTTATGGGCCTATTCTAGAGATGAGAAAAACTGAGGTTCCAGGTTCCAACTGTCTACATCCTCTACCCCTGCCAACCTCAGCTTGCAAGGCCCTCTCTTGCCTGGCTGGCTCATTCCCACCATTCATTTCTCTCCTGTTCTTCCCTCTGCCATCATGGCTGCCCTAGCTGAGATTTGCTGGGGTCTGTGTTGGACCCAGCTGTCCTCCTTCTCCCACAAATACCTTGCTTTTCCCAAATCACTCTATCTCTGGGTTAGTCTCAGGGCAAACCCAGGGTGGGGCCTGAGCCCTCCCACTCTTCCTCCTCCCCTCCCCTGGATGCACCACACCCCAGGACTAGGTCAGATCAAGCCCCAGGTAGGTAAACCTTGCAAGTCTAGTTTCACTGCAGCCATGACAATTTTAAGTGGCTGGTGAAGGAGTGGGTGGTCCCCAAGGCCCAAGGTTCAACCAGACTCTCAACCCCTAGCCCCTCCCAAGTCCTGCCCCAACTTCATGCCTGGTTTATAGGTGTTTGCACTGAGATCACCTTGATCTTCTAGGTGTCAGCCTGGTCCCTGCTTAAGCTATCAGCACTATACTAGGGATAGGAGGAGCCCCTCTTCTTGAGATGGTCCTGCTCCCCTCCCTCTCACTCTCTTTATCCCTTCCTTATTCCACTTCACCCTACCCTGGACTTCTAGAAATCTGTCCCAGACCCTCAGGCCCCATACAGGCAAATGACCTATCCCCTGTCCCTGAAAAAAGCCTACAACAGGCATCTGAGAGACAGAACATGGCTAGGTGTGGCAGGGTAGGTAGCACAAGGCTCTGACTGCAGCTGGGACCCTGGGTTCCTTAGAAGCCTCCTCTTTGGACATCCCTGCCCTCCTGTGTCACTGATCTGGACTCAGCTTCCTCTAGCCATCCCTCCTATTCTCAGCTCTCTAGCCCAGCAGGGGGCAGTCTAAGAGAGAAATCCCACAACACTCCAACCCAGCCCTCCTGTTGTTCTCTCACTCCTGGTAACCTATAGAGTGTGCAAAGCAAGGCTGGGCCATTCATCACTGTCAAGGTCTGAGGAATTTGGAGGAGGAGAAGCAGTAGCTGTCTCCACCTTGTCACTGACCCTAGCCTAGCTTCCCATCTCAGAAGCCCCGTAGGCCTGGGGGAGGATAATGCTGGCTGGAGAAATAGCATCTTTACCCAGTCCTGCTCCTGGATCCTTAGAGAACACATTGGACATGCCAGGCCTCTTAAACACAGGGAATAAAGTACCCTTGGAGGAACATCCCAAACAGAGCAAACATTTGAACAACCCAAGGAGCACAGGGAAGGGTAGCTGCTTCCTCATCTCTCCAGCCCTCCTAGCTCTAACCTCTCACCAGCCTGTGAGCTAACTTCCTATATCCCACCCTACCATGAAGGCTAAAGAATCAGGCCCTGGACTTTCTTGACTGATAAACACAGGCCTACTGGTGGAGAGTCCATGAGCCCCCGAGGGCATCCTGAGGATAGATAAGGGGCTGGACCCAGCTGCCCAGATAATGACTGGCAGATATATGGCACCCAGGCCCACCAGCCTCAAGCTGCCCCTTAGCCAACCCAGCCAGTATTTCTGACATTGAAACCTCCCCTCCCCACTCACAACTTAGCCCAAACTTGGCTTAGAGACCTTCCTTCCTATCTACAGTTAGGAGGGCCCCAGTGCCTGGGCTCAGTGTACCTCCCAGTGAGGGCCCAGTTTCCTTCTAAGCCGTTAGTCTGCACCTAGCCTCCCCCATCCTGCCCCCACCATGCCTCCACCTCCCCAGAGGGCTGCCTAACTTGGGGTTGGGGTAAGACCTCAATTACAGAACCACCCGGCATCTTCCTTACAGGAAGCCACCTTCTCAAGGGAACATGAATTTCCTTGGCCTGGCTTGTTTTTCTTTTACAGACCCTCTCTAGGACACAAAGTAGAGCCTATAGCAGCACCTAATCTCAAGAGGAATTTTCTTCCTTGGGCTGGTGTCCTAGGAAGAGGTGGGGAAGTCAGGAAGCTGAGGGCTTCTGAACTAAGAGTGCTACAGGGGATTAGGGCTCTGAAGACATAGGAGGGAGAAGATAGGATTTCAGATTTGGGGAAATGAGGCTGTTGAATCACAGGGATAGAGTCCTTAAGGAAATACTTCCCTCTCCCTGGTAGCCTCCCTATTCCTCAATCTCTGTCGACCTCCAGTGGCCAGCCCCGTATTTGCATTCCAAATGCTGACCTAGCACTAAACCTGGCCACTTACAGCCCAACAGGAAGTAGGGGACACTGCCAGCTTTGGGTGCTGGCCTGGGCTGAGCTAAGCCAAGAACATCCTTTCTTATCCTCCCCATCTTCCCTTTCAGTACTGTAAATCCAATCTCTCCAGGCCTATATCAGCACCCAGCTCCTCTGGGCAGCTTTCCTGGAAGGTTCTAGAAAACAAGTCTGTTTCTTCCTTTGAACTCCATATCATGACTGTACTTCCTATGATTGGCACTTGAATTGCCATTATTTGTATACCTCCTAGCTCTCCCACTACATACTAACCTGGGGCAGAAATCACTGACTGCTTCTCCTTTATCTTCTACGTGAAGCCAAGCATAAGGATGGGCATACAGGAGGTGTGCAGTGTTAATGGTGATGATGTTGATGATGGTGGTGGTGGTAGTGGTGATGTGGTGATATTGGTGACAGCTGCCATCTACTGAGTACCTAATACATTCCACACACTTTGTATTCATTTTCTCATTCAAAAGTCATTTTATATACAGACCAGGAAACTGGCGTTATGAGAAGCCAATTGACTTAAATAATGCCTTACATCTAGTAAGACTGGCAGACTCCAAGGCTTGATGTGGGTCTCTCTGGCTCCAAACTATAGGTATCCCCATCTCCTACATGCCATACACTGTCTTTATCCCTGGAAGGGACATGGGGATGACTATGATTTAGTCCCTGACAACATGGCATGATATGGGCCACAGCAAAGATGATATGCTCCACAGAGCATGGAGGAACTAGCTCTACATCTTTCCAATTTTTCTCTAGTTTGCTCATTTGACAGAACAGATTGCCAAGCCCAGATGGGAACTCTCCCAGGTCCCATCACACAAGGAGATTGGGGCCACCTAGGAGACTTCTAAAGACAGTGAGGGCTTGACAAAGTCAAGAATCTAGCAGCACAGAGGAAGAGTCCATCAGAGATTGCTGTCAGTAGAATAAATACCCAGGCCCTCCCATGAACAACATGGGTCTGTTAAATTCACAAGCACTGCTGGGACTTCTATGGGAGCCTGGCAGGTGCTGGAATCTGAGGTTTAAAGAGATGAGAGAGACATGTGACTTACTTCCCCTCTCTCCATGCTGAGTCCAGTTAGCTAACAGTGCCAGGCCAACAAGCACTATTGAGTAGAGCACCCATTGATCTGAACCTGAGCCATTTGCCTTTCTCCAGCCTGGTGACCTTAGAGGAAACCCACTCTCGCCCTCTCTCTTTCCCCAAGTAAACTCTTCATCTGAGACTCTTTCAGTCACTCTATTTTTAGTAGTCCTTGGTGCAAAGAGTACCTGTTTGAGTTGGAAAGGAAAAAAGCCCATTTTGGGGGTCAGAGGTGGTTCAAACTACCCTTCCCTTGCCTGCCTCACTACTAGGGTTCTAACAAGGCCGTGGGTTAGAGTTGACAGCCTTGGAAAGTAGGATGCTTAGTTTCCCAGGCACATTCTACAAGGGGCAGAACTTGCAGGTTTCATGCTGGACTTTCCATGGACAGTTTATTAAGGGATTTCTATGGCCAAAGTGGCTGAGTGGTAACACCTGCTTTTAAAAATGCCCAGTCTGAAATGACCAGAGCCAAGAAATAAAGCACAGGCCTTGCCTCTGAAATCTATTTTTCCCCCCTCACATTTGTGCAAAACACAAGTGCTTCCTGTAAGAAATCTCAGCCCTGCTAGCAGGGCCTCCCAGGGCCACTGCTGGGCAGAAGCACTGTGATCATCCTCTAGAAGCGTATGTGCCCTCACCAGGCAACCCACCTTCCATCAGCAGCAAACAACCTCATTCCCAGCCTTAGCTGATTGCTAAGACTTATGGGTGTGCATGTACCCCACCACACAGGATGTTTGCACTCCAGGAGCTCATTAGGGAAGTTGGACTCACACACTGCCACCTAGCACATAGCAAAACTTATACTTCCGGAAATAATGACTCCAGGAGCCTTGACTGAAGGCATGCAGCCTAGCAATCTATCCTGGCACCCTAAATGGTCCCAGGGATGAAATCAAACCCCAGGTCAGTGGTGCCAAAATGGGAATTGTGGGGACACACATCATCACACACAAATCAACAGACCACCATGGATGGGGCAATGGTGTCACACAGTATTGGGTGGCCTAATGGCGTTCACCATGAGGGAATGGGAGCCCAAATCATAGAGCTGTTGTGAGGGTTAAATGGATGATATATGTGAAATATTTATACAGCATGCACCATAGATGTGTTAGCCCTTATTAATTGTCTTTTTGCCCTCTTCAAATATTTATTAGCCAATTTATATTTCTTCTCAGCTTTACATATTCCTCTCCTTTGCCTTTGTGGTTTTCTTCTTATTAACTTGTAAGAATAATTTTTCTGTTAAGAATACTAAGTATTTGGGGTGCCTGGGTGGTGCAGTTGGTTGAGCATCCGACTCTTGATCTTGACTCAGGTCATGATCTCACAGTTCATGAGTTTGAGCCCCACGTTGGGATGTGTGCTGATGGTGCCGGCTTAAGATTCTGTCTTTCCTTCTTTCTGCCCCTCCCCCCACCTCTCAAAATAAATAAATAAACTTAAAAAAAAGAATATCAATTATTTGTTGAAACTCTCTTGGACTTGGACCCCAAATTATTTTTATTATGTTTTTGATTTTCAGATTATTCCTTATTACAGCTTTGTTGAGAAATAATTTAGAAACCATAAAATTCACTCCTTTAAAATGTACAAATCAGTACATTTTAATATATTTGTATAGTTGTGAAAACATCATTATCTAATTTCACAACACTTAATCATGACCTAAGTACCATATCCATTAGCACCCATTCCCCACTCCCCATTCCTTTCTCCCCCCAGCCCCTGGCAACTAATAATCTATTTTCTGTCTTGGTGGATTTGCCTATTCTAAACATTTCATATAAATGGAATCATACAATATGCCATATTTCGTGACTGGCTTCTTTCATGTAGCCAGTTTTTGAGGTTTGTCAATGTTGTAGTACATTGCCACATAATATTTCATTGCATGGATATACCACACAATTTTTTGGCATTCATCAGTTGAACATTTGGGTTGTTTCTACTCTTTAGATACTATGAATAGTGCTGCTATGAACATTCGTGCACAAAATTTTGTGTGGACATATATTTACATTTTTCTTGCTTACATATACCTGGAAGTGGAATTGCTGAGTCATGTGGTAATTCTATAACTGTTTTAGGAACTGCCATATTGTTTTCTGAAGCAACTGTACCATTTTTACATTCTCACCAACAATATATAAAGGTTTCAATTTCTCCACATCCTCCCCAACATTTATTTCCTTTCTTTGTGATTACAGTTATCTTAGTGGGTGTGAAGTGGTATCTCACTGTGGTTTTGATTTCTCTGATAACTGGCGATGTTGAGAACATTTTCATGTGCTTAAAGCACATTTTTGTTATTTTGATGAAGTACAATTTATCATTTTTTTCTTTTGTTGCTTATGTTTTTGGCATCACATCAAGAAACCACTGTATGACCCAAGGTCTCAAAGATTTACTCCAAAATTACTTCTAAGAGTTTTATAGTTTTACGTCTTACATTTAGATTGATCCATTTTGAGTTCATTTTAGTGTTTGGTATGTATTAGGGTTCCAACCTCATTTTTTTTTCTGGATATTCAGGTATCCTAGCACTTTTGTTGAAAAGACTTTATTTATTTATTTTTATTTAGATTCAATTTGGTTACTATATAGTGTAGTATTTGTTTCAGGAGTAGAATTTAGTGGTTCATTATTTGCATACAACATCCAGTGCTCATCCCAACAAGTGCGCTCTTCAATGCCCATCACTCATTAAGCCATCCCAGCTACCTCCCCTCCATCAACCTTCAGTTTGTTTTCTGTATTTAAGAGTCTCTTATGGTTTGCCTCCCTCTCTGTTTTTATTTTATTTTTCCTCACCTTCCCCATGTTCATCTGTTTTGTTTCTTAAATTCCACATTAGAGTGAAATAATATATTTGCCTTTCTCTGATTTATTTCACTTAGCGTAATACACTCTAACCATGTTGTTGTGTTATGCCCAGAATTCGTGATCCCCAGAGACCACTAGGGAGCCGAGTCCAATGCAAAAGCAAGAGCCTTTATTCGAGCTAGCTCGAGCTCAATCCCCTACCTGCACCGTCGCAGCGGTGAGATACCAGGGAGAGAGAGCGAGTTTCAAAAGCACAAAGGTTTTATAGGGGTCTAGGGGCAGTTGGTGAGGTAATGGCTGTGGCCTCAGCCGATTGGCTGGGGAAGGGTCGGAGTCCTGTTACGCAGGTCGCTGGGCGTGTTTTGATCAGGAAGTTTGAACGGGTGAGCGGGAGGTTACTCAAGGGGAGGAGGCGCGGTCTGAGGTTTCTGCAATTTTCCCGGAAAAGGGGTCATGTTGGGGACATAGTCACTAAAGGTGGAGAACACAGAACAAGATGGAGTCGGCCGGCGTAGGCCTGCCCTTTCATTCCCCCCTTGTCATGTAGCTTACGGACCCAATTATGGGACCGGCTGCATTTATGGTGACAAGGGGAACAGAGTTTGGAGGTTTATGCAAAGTTCTGGGAAGCAAGTGTCCCTGGGGTGGCTCTGGGAGGTCTGATTAAGTATTTTCCCCGAGCTGGTGTCTATGATCTGCCAGGTGATGTTTTGGGGGGCGTGGGGACTCCCGGCAGCATGAGCAATGACAAGCAGAGTTAACAGAGTTACCAATATTAGGTGGGTCGAATGCGCTGTAGCTTGAGCTTGAGCGGGTTGTGTTGGTCCCGACTGATGGCCCATCGCGTGACGAAGTCCTTCTGGATCGAGGGGGGGTCCGCTGGCCGAACGTGGGTGTGATGGACCCAGGTCATGATGCCGTCTACTTTGAGAGCGGTGGGGGTTGTCAGCACCACGATGTAGGGTCCCTTCCAGCGTGGCTCGAGGGTCTCTCGGTGGTGCCTCTTGACATAGACCCAGTCTCCCGGCCTGTACTGATGAGGTGTCGGGGTCCGGCCAGCCTCGTAGATGGCACAGAGGTGCGGCCAAATGTCCTCATGCGCCCTCTGGAGCCCTCTCAAGGAAAGAAAAAGTTCTTGATCTTTAAACTCAGCAATAAGTTCAGCTCGAAGGCTGGGAATAACAGGGGGTGGCCTGCCAAACATGATCTCATAGGGAGTAAAACCCAGAGTGTAAGGAGTGTTTCTAACCCAGTAAAGGGCGTATGGTAGGAGAGTCACCCAGTCCCCACCAGTCTCCATGGTTAATTTGGTAAGGGTCTCTTTTAGGGTTCTATTCATTCCTTCTACCTGTCTTGAGCTCTGGGGCCTATAAGCACAATGTAATTTCCAGTTTACCCCCACTGCCTTGGCTACTGCCTGTGTTACCTGCGAGATAAAAGCTGGTCCATTGTCTGATCCTACCATGGCAGGAAAACCATACCTGGGTAAGATGTCTTCTAGTAGCTTCTTAGCCACCGTCTGAGCCGTTTCATGCTTGGTTGGGTATGCCTCCACCCAGCCAGAGAAGGTGTCTGTAAATACTAAAAGATATTTATAACCATACTTTCCTGGTTTGACTTCAGTGAAGTCGACTTCCCATTGGGCTCCCGGTCTGGTGCCTCTGAGCCTGGTTCCTTTTTTATTTGATGTGGCTCTTGCGTTGGTGAGTTGGCAGGTCTTGCAGGCAGATACAACTTGCTCTATTTTGGTGTCCTGTTGGTAAATCTTGATTCTGGCATGTCGGATTAAGTCTTTTAATTTTCGGGCCCCCATGTGAGTAGACCCATGCGTGTGCTCTAATATTGAGACACTGAGCTGGTCTGGCAGCACGAGCTCCTTGTTAGGTGTATACCACCATTCCTTTATCTCCTGGGCCATGGGGAGTTTCTTGATCCTCTGTAACTCCTCCTGGGAGTATTTGGGCTGGTCTGGTAAAACTGGGTCTCCCAGGTCCGGTAGTTGTATGGTCATGGTGGGGACTGGAGTAAGGGCTACTGCCTTGGCTGCCTGGTCAGCCTTTCGATTACCTCTAGCTACTGGGTTATCAGCTTTTTGGTGCCCTTGGCAGTGGATAATGGTTAGCTTGGCAGGAAGCCATAAGGCCGTAAGCAGGTTAAGTATCTCCTGCTTATTTTTTATAGTCCGTCCTTCTGCCGTCAGTAACCCCCTCTCCTGATAAATTGCCCCATGAATATGAGCTGTGGCAAATGCATAACGGCTGTCTGTGTAGATGTTAAGCCGTTTTCCAGCTCCCAGCATCAGCGCCTTGGTGAGGGCTATGAGCTCTGCTTGCTGGGCTGACGTTCCAGAGGGTAGAGCCTCCGCCCATACAGTGTCCGTTTCGGTGACCACCACTGCACCCGCATACCTGTGTCCATCTCGCACAAAGCTGCTGCCATCAGTGAACCAAGGAGCCTCGGCATCAGGGAGGGGCCGGTCGGTCAGGTCCGTCCGGAATCCATGTACTTGTTCCAGGATTCCCGCACAGTCATGTAATGGAGCACCTAGGTCAGGGTCGGGCAGCAGGGTTGCAGGATTGAGGCTGCACTGGGGTGGAACCGCACTCGTGGAGGGTTGAGTAGGAGGCTCTGGTAATGAGTCACACGTGTGTTGCTCATCCATCTATCAGGAGGCTGTTTCAGGACCCCTTCAATGGCATGTGGGGTCGTGATCCAGATTTCCTGTCCTAGGGTCAGTTTGTCTGCGTCCTTGACTAGGAGTGCTGTCGCCGCAATAATTCTTAGGCATGGTGGCCAGCCGGCAGCCACTGGGTCTAGTTTCTTAGACAGGTAAGCCACTGGGCAGTTCCAGGGGCCTAAGGCTTGAGTTAGAACCCCTTTTGCTATTCCCTTATGTTTGTCTACAAAGAGGTGGAAGGGCTTCGTAATGTCTGGTAGGCCCAGGGCTGGGGCACTTAGGAGGGCCTTTTTTAACTGACTAAAAGCAATTTCTTCTTTTTCAGTCCATTTAAATGTTTTCCCCTCTTTGGTAGCTTCATATAGGGGCCTGGCAATCTCAGCAAAACCTGGAACCCAGAGGCGGCAGTAGCCGGATGATCCTAGGAATTCCCTCACTTCTCTTCCGGAGGTGGGAGTAGGGATCTTTAGGACAGTTTCTTTTCTGGCATCTGATAACCGCCACTGTCCACCCTCCAGGATATATCCCAGGTAACTTACCCTCTCCCTGCATATCTGAGCCTTCTTCGCAGATGCCCGGTACCCTAAGGCCCCCAGGGTAGCCAGTAGGTCCTGGGTCCCTCGCTCACAGTCTTTGGCCATGTTGGCAGCAATCAGGATGTCATCTACGTACTGTAGAAGGGTGAGGCCAGGGTGCTCCCTTCTGTACTCACCCAGGTCCTCGTGTAGTGCCTCGTCGAAGATGGTGGGTGAATTTTTGAATCCCTGAGGTAGCCGTGTCCAGGTGAGTTGCCCACTGTAGCCCTCCTCCGGATCATGCCACTCGAAGGTGAACAAAGGTTGGCTCTGGGGTGCCAGCAGCAGACTGAAGAAGGCATCCTTTAAATCTAGTACAGTATACCAGACCCTGGAGGGCGCCAAGGAGCTCAAGAGAGTATATGGGTTGGGAACAGTTGGGTGTATGTCCGCGACCCTCTTATTTACTTCCCGGAGGTCTTGTACTGGTCAGTAGTCATTTGTGTGAGGCTTTTTGACCGGCATTAGGGGGGTGTTCCAGGCAGACTGGCAAGGAACTAGTACCCCTAGGCTTCGTAGTCTCCAGATGTGTGGCTGGATCCCCTTCCGGGCCTCCTGAGACATGGGGTATTGTTTGATCCTTACTGGACTCTCTCCTGGCTTGAGCTCTACCAGGACTGGGGTCCTGTGAGCGGCTAGTCCTATCCCCCCCATCTCTGCCCAAACCGAGGGGAATTCTTGTAGCCATCTGTCTATATTATCCTCTCTCGGGAGCACCTCCTGGTGGAGGCGGTATTCATCCTCCAGTTTCATGGTCAGTACCTGGATGGGGTGGCCCTTGCCATCGGTGACCTGAGGTCCCCCTTGTCTGAAAGTTATCTGAGCTCCAATCTTGGTCAGTAAGTCCCGTCCTAACAGCGGGTAGGGGCATTCTGGTATTACCATAAAGGAATGGGATACCCGGCCCGTTCCCAAATCTACTGTTCTTTGGGTAGTCCATGAATACTGGCTCATACCAGTTGCCCCTTGCATCCAGGACTTCTTGCTGGCTAGTTTTCCTTGTGGGGTGCGGAGGACCGAATGTTGTGCTCCAGTGTTGACAAGGAAGTCAACAGGGGTCTCCTCCACTTTAAGAGTTACCCTGGGTTCGGGGAGAGGGTCCGAACCCCGACTCCCCTAATCACTTAGTTCATCTAACTCTAAGACTTTTACTCGATCAGTCTTGCTTCCCTTCCCGCCGGCCCTTTTTGGACAATCTCGGGCCCAATGCCCTATCTCCTTGCAGTATGCGCACTGATCCTTCTGCAGCCTCTGCTTCCCCCGCCTTGGTGGTTCCTTTACCTTTTCTTGCGTCGTCTGCCAGCTGCCGGAGATGGCAGTCTCGTTCCTTGGGGGAGTCAGCAGTGGTAGCTAGTAGTATTCTGGCCAGGTCTCGAGTCTGCTTACTGCTGGCAGCCGCCATGGCGCGAGCCTGCTTGTCCTCAGGAGGCTCCCAGTTATTATATACCTTTTCAGCTACTACCAGTAAGTCCTGAAAACTTTTTTCTCCTAGTCTATTTTCTGTAATTTTCTCCTAATGTCTATGGCCGATTGGTTTACAAAGGCCATGATAACAGCTGCCTTGCTTTCCGGAGCCTCTGGATCCATGGGGGTATAGGTATGGAATGCCTCCATGATCTGTTCTAAAAAGGCAGCCAGAGATTCATCTTTTCCCTGTTGTACATTTTCTACCTTGGCCAAATTGGTTGGCTTTCTAGCAGCCATTCGGAGACCCCCCATTAGAGTCTGGCGGTAGACCCGGAGCCTCTCCTTACCTTCTGCTGTGTTGAAATCCCACTGGGGCCGAGTTAAGGGGAAGGAGGCATCTATCTGAGCCTGGTTGGTGGTGGGATTCCCGTCTGTGCCCGGAACTAGTTTTCGGGCCTCATTGAGGATTCTTTCTCTTTCTTCAGTCGTGAACAGGACCTGCAAAAGCTGCTGGCAATCGTCCCACGTGGGCTGATGGGTAAAAAGAACAGAGTCTAATAAATCAATAAGCCCTGCCGGTTTCTCGGAAAACTTAGGATTCTGAGCTTTCCAATTGTAGAGGTCACTAGTGGCGAAAGGCCAATAGTGATGGGGCTGATTCCCCTCCGCGTCTGGGGGTCCGGTGGCTCGCAGGGGCAGAATAGTGGAGTCGGCGGCAGAGGCGGATTGCTCCCTCTGAGCCCTTTGTCTGGTAAAGGGCGGGCTTCCCACTGGAGCGTTTCCGCCTCCCGCTCTCGGAACAGAGTCTGCCTCCCCCGGAGGGGGAGGATGGTGTTCTTCCGGCATCCTAGAGGGGTTATACGGGGGAGGAAAAATTAATTTTCCTCTTCAGTACCCCCCTGTAAGACAGGGTAGAGGGGTGCTGAAGGCTGGATAAGACTTTTCTTCTTCTTTGTCCCCTGCAAAGCAAGAATGGGTTTTGGCTCCGGAGGAAGCAGGGCTAGGAAGGGCTTAAGCCAAGAGGGTGGGTAGAGGGGTAGTCTGAGTCTGTCCCATAACGTCCGTCCAGTAAGTCCACAGAGCAAAACAGAGAAACACAAAAACAGACAAACAGAGGGCCCCTAGAAAGTCTTCCAACTCCATGGAAGCAAAACTGAAAGCTAGCTTAGACCTTTGAGGGGATTCCACGTCCCTCCAAAACCGATGAGGGGATTCCACGTCCCTCCAAAGACGACGGCCTCACGCCGACCAGCGGGAGCGACCCGCCTCGTCTCAGACCTTTGAGGAGATTCCACGTCCCTCCAAAACAGATGAGGGGATTCCACATCCCTCCAGAAGGGAGAATCGGAACGTCTTCTGAAACTCCCAGCCCGTGGTCCTCCAGTGCGTCCACTTAGACCGCGTCGGGCACTACCAGAATTCCAGAAATGAGCTCACACAGAAAAGACAGAACAAACAGACAGACACTAACTGTGGCCAGTCAGGCTCTCCGGGTCGGGGGTCCCTCGGGGGTCTTGGGGATCCTGGACGAGCCCCCAAATGTTATGCCCAGAATTTGTGATCCCCAAAGACCACTAGGGAGCCGAGTCCAAAGGCAAAAGAGCCTTTATTCGAGCTAGCTCGAGCTCAATCCCCTACCTGCACCGATGCAGCGGTGAGATACCAGGGAGAGAGAGCGAGTTTCAAAAGCACAAAGGTTTTATAGGGGTCTAGGGGCAGTTGGTGAGGTGATGGCTGTGGCCTCAGCCGATTGGCTGGGGAAGGGTCGTGGCCTTGGCCGACTGGCTGGGGAAGGGTCAGAGTCTTGTTACGCAGGTCGCTGGGCGTGTTTTGATCAGGAAGTTTGAACGGGTGAGCAGGAGGTTACTCAAGGGGAGGAGGCGCGGTCTGAGGTTTCTGCAATTTTCCCGGAAAAGGGGTCATGTTGGGGACATAGTCACTCAAGGTGGAGAACACAGAATAAGATGGAGTCGGCCGGCATAGGCCCGCCCTTTCAGTTGCAAATGGCAAGATTTCATTCTTTGTGATCCTTTAGTAATATTCATGTACATATGAATATATGTATTGTATGTATGTATATATTTATATATATGTATATTCACCACTTTATCTTTATCCATTCATCAGCCAATGGACATTTGGGCTCTTTCCATAGTTTGGCTATTGTTGATAGCACTGCTATAAACATTGGGGTGCATGTGCCCCTTCAATTCAACATTTTTGTATACTTTGGATAAGTACCTAGTAGTGCAATTGCTGGGCCATAGGGTAGTTCTATTCTATTTTTAACTTTTTTAGGAGCCTCAATACTGTTTTCCAGAGTGGATGCATCAGTTTACATTCCCACCAACAGTGCAAAAGAGTTCCCCTTTCTCCACATCCTTGCCAACATCTGTTGTTTCCTGAGTTGTTAATTTTAGCCATCTGACAAGTGTGAGGTGGTATCTCATTGTAGTTTTGATTTGTAGTTCTCTGATGACAAGTGATGTTGAGCATCTTGAAAAGACTTTTCTTTTGCCATTCAGTTGTCCTGGCACCCTTGCTGAAAATCAATTGACCATACATGTGAATATTTATTTTATCATATCCCATTTATCTGTATGTTTATTCTTGTGCCCATATGATACTGTCTTGATTTCTATAGCTTTGTAGTAAGTTTTGAAGTTGGAAAGCATGAATCGTCTAACTTTGTTTCTCTCTTTCAATATTGTTTTGCTTATTCAGGGTCCATAGCATTTCATATAGATTTTAGGATCTGCTTGTCAAATCTGCAAAACAAAGCCAGCTGGGATTTTCATAGGGATTCCACTGAAACTGTACATCAATTTAAGAATTAAATTTACAATATTAAGTTTTCCATTAAGTTATAAACACAGAGTATGACTTTCCACCTATTTAGGTCTTCTTTAATTTCTGACAATAACACTTTGTGGTTTTCAGACTATAAGTCTTTCACTTCTTTTGTTAACTTTACTAGTATTTTATTCTTTTGATGTTATCATAAATGAGATTATTTTTTAAATTTTATTTCAGATTGTTCATTGATGGTATATAGAAATACACATTTTTGTACATCAATCTTGTATCCTGCAACTTTGTTTAATTCATTTGTTACTTTTATAGGGTTTCAGTAGATTTGTTATGCTTTTTTATACATAAGATTACGTACTCTGTAAATAGAGATAAATATTTACTTTTTCTTTTGTTATCTAGATATCTTTTATTTATTTTTCTTTCCATATTTCCTTGGCTAAAGCCTCCAGTAAAATGTTGAAAAGAAGTGGCAAAAGCAGACATCCTTGTCTTGTGTCTGAACTTCGGGAAGAATTCAATCTTTCACCATTAAATAGGATGTTAATTGTGAGTTTTTTTGGTAGATGCCCTTTATCTGGTTGAAAATAGTTCCCTTCTCATCCTAGTTTATTAGTTCTGTGTATTTTATTTATTATGAAAGGATAATAAATTTTATCAAGCACTTCTTGTGTATCTATGGAGAAGATCATGTAGTTTTTGTCCTTAATTAATATGGGTGTTAAATAACCCTTTTATTCCAGGAGGAAATTCCACTGGTTTATAGTGCTTAATCATTTTTATTTATATGTTACTGGATATGGTTTGGTCCATTGTTTTCTTATGATGTCTTTGTCTAGTTCTAATATCAGTAACATTTATTTCATTGGGTGAGTTGAAAAGTTTTCCCTTCTTGTATTAGGATTCTACAAAGAAATAGAACCAATATTGTATATTTACTAATTGACTTATTCACTTATGCAGTCATGAAGGCTGGCATGCCCAAAATCTGCAGAGCTGGTGTCCCAATTCAAAAGCCTTCAAGAAGGAAGAGATGATGTTCTAGTTTGAAGGCTGGCAGGTAGGAAAATTCTTTTATTGGGGATAAAATCAAGTAATATTGGGGAGATAAGCCCTTTATTCTATTTAGGCCTTCAAGTGATTAGATGAGGTCCACCCACATTATGGAAGGCAATCTGCTTTACTTAGTCTAATTATTTAAATGTTAATCTCATCCAGAAACACCTTCACAGACATTCCCAGAATAATGTTTGACCAAATATCTAGGCACTCCATGACCCAATAAAGCTGGCACATAAAACTATCTGTCACAAGCCTACCCTTTATCAGTCTGGCACCCATATTCATCTTCTTAAACCATATTTAAACTCCAAATAAAGACAACAATGAGGTTATTGACAATTCCACCAGCACGATAAAATTATCCTGCTACAACCAAAAGCACACTAACACCTTTCCCAGATGAAGGGGTGAAATCCTTGAGTGATATTTACTCTCACCATGATATACTCATAACTTAAATAATATGATGTAAATTTATAATACTGATACTCAAATCTTCCTCTACCTTTCTCTTGTCATTGAATTTAGAATGCACCCAGATAATCCAAGATGCTCTCTTCATCTCAAGCTCATTAACTTACTCACACTTGCAGAGATAGATTCTTTTTCCAAATAAGGTAACATTTGTAGTTTACATAGTCTTAGGGCATGGACATATATTTTTGGTGGCTACCATTCAGGCCAGTACAGTGGATAAAGGGATGGAGGGAATGGGGTGAAGAGCAAGGTTCAGAGAAGGTATAAGGAGGGACTGTCATGTGTTTGACTCAGGGACCTTCATCACCATCACAAACATTTATTGTGTGATTACATGTACCAAGCTCCATGCTAAGTCCTTTATGTACATTATATCATTAAAGTGGTCCAACTCTCTGAGTTGTTACTTTTACTATCCCCATTTGCCAAGGAGGAAGCTGTGGTACAAACAAGTTAAGCAACTTGACCATGCTCACATAACCAGGAAATGGTGAGCCTGCTTACTAGCCCTCTGACTTCAAATCCAGTATCCCTAATCACAATGCTGAGCTTCCCCCTCAGCCAGGCCTGGGAATTGGGATTCAAGGCACTTGCCATGGTTTTATAAGCATCCTCATATGATTTTTGGGAGCCTGGGCTCTGAGATTGAGTAGGCTTGAGTTTCCATTCTTTCTCTGTCCCTTATTACTTATGTGATCTCCCTGAGCTTCTGTTGGCCCTATGATAAACTGGGGAGAAATCATTTACTCATGCCCACAATGTGCCAAGAAAATACACAATTTACACATTGCCCACAATGTGCCAAGAAAATAACACTTACCTATCAGGAAGCTGTGCAGATCGAAGAGTTCATGTGTATAAATATTCTGGCACATACTATAGGTTTAGCAAATAGTGGCTATTATTATTGTTGTATAGTTACAGTTTTTTGAGAAAGAGAGAAAGACATAGGGGGAAATGACCAAGAGGTCTTACATTTGGAGTGAGACCAGATGGAGTTCCCAAGACCTAGGTTGATTCAAATGCCAGGAAGGCAATAGTACAGTCAGGCAGAGAAAAGCTAGGATCTTTGGCTGGGCTCTGGAGACTGACAGGAGGGCTACAGAATGTCATATCAGCTTGAATTTACATTAGGTGAACACATGAGGGCGTGTGCTCCTCACAACAGGCGGGCTCAGAGACTCCCAGAGAAGCCCCAGGCTCTGGCTTCCTTGTTTCCATCTCTAGGGCAACAAGCCCAGGCCCTGTGACTGAGAAAGAGGCTGATGGAGGGAGAGTGGAGGCATAGGAGTTTAACAGGGTCTTCTCTGGTGCACAAAAGACACCTTATATTGACCCACTGAAAGGAATAAAAAGGAAAGTAAAACTGGTTCAGCATGTTTGGGGGTTGAGTGGAGAGGGAAGAGGTCACAACACAGAGGGTTGAAATTACCTCTTAGCCTCCAGGCTAGGCAGATAAACAACATCAGTCTATTACACACACACACACAAGCACATACACACACGTATGCACACACACAGAAATTATGAGGGAGTCCCAGATTTAGGGAGGGGAGCATGAGTGAGGCATGAGAATGACCAGCCAGGAGCGTTTTGAGTTACCCTAGATCTCAGTCTTCATGTTATAATTTTGAAAAATAAAGACAGTAAAGCTTCATGTCTCTATAAGGTTAGCATGTGGACAAAGCTAAGCTGATAGTTGTAGTGAGAAAGATCTGATGAAATCAAGCCTGTTCTGAGGTTAGGAATCTCAAAGAAGTTCTAGCCTGAATAATATGGTTTAAACTTCAGAATTAGGGAAGCAAGGAATGGTAGCAATATGCACCAGCTTTAGAGTTAGGCACATTCACTGCACACTTGCTAGCACTGTGGCATTGGGCAAGTTTATAAACTCTTTAATTTGTTCCATCTTTCAAATAGGCATAATAATAATAGTACTACTAGATAAGAGTTAAGTAAGATACTGGGTATAGAAGTATCTGGCACAGAGCACATGCCTAGAAAATGCTGGTTCGGCAGCTATCCATAAGGGAGTCTTGAAAAATAACTTCAGTATGAAGTTTTGGGGACCTTGAGGCAGGTTGTTCTACTTGGGATCAGTAACCTACTGTTGGAAGATAAAACCTATGTAGGATTGGACCTTGTCTAGATAACTTTAGGAACCTTCCACCCCTGAGCAAGGCATTGTGGGAGGTACAAAAAGATCTAGTTCTCATCAGTCAAGTCCCAGCTCAATTGTCACCTCTTTGGAGAAATTTCTCCAACCATCCAGACTAAATTAGTGCCACTCCCCCAACCCTAGTCATTGCCTAGGCCTCTGTCTTGTTTTATTTTCTTTATAACAGTTATCACAGTATGAAATTACCATTTTCCTTATGTGCTTACTTTCTGGCAGACACACACACAAAAACTCAGTAAAATTTGTTGCTGTGATGTATAAGAAATGGACCCTAGCATCAAAGACCTTATGATACAGCTGTAAGAGTAACTGAGGGCTCATGTGCCAAGGTCAGGAGCTTACTTCCCCCCAAGAGGTATGAGTTCTAGGAATTGTTGGGTCTTGAGTGAGGCTTTGAAGGATGAATAACATTTGAAAAAGTGGAGATAAGTAAGGAGAGAGGAGTTAATGAATGACAACAGCAACAGCAGTTCTCATTTTCTGAACACCACCATGTTAACATACCTGGTTCTCAGACCTGCAGCAGAGCAGTGAGTAAGCCAGAAGAGACTCTGGCTCTGAAATGGCACTCACATCACAGTGAGAGGAGACAGGATCCTTTCAGATAGTAATCAATACTATGGAAAGGAAAATGGAGACAGAGGTGGGTGGGTTTCCTTTAGAGGTAGCCATCAGGGGGACTTTGAAAAGGCCATGTCTGAGCTAAGATCAGAATGGCTTAAAAAAATCAGTCACACAAATTCCAGTCCACTGTTCTATGCACAAGGCTCATTTCTCCTGCATTCACCTCTTCTCTTTCTCTGTCATCCTCTGATCTTTCCCCAGAGCTTTTTTTTTTGCTTCTTCTGGCCATTCTCTACTCCTTTTATTATAAATCAGTCCAGGCTTTCAAAGCCTCTTTCAATTTTCCTTTATTTAGTACCAATTAAACAACACAAAAAGCTCCAAATCAATCCAGAAAACTCAAGCCTCTTAGAAGGAGGAAGAGAATGGGTAAAGACAGTGAATACTCATGCCTGATTTTTCCCTGTCACACTAGTAATATCAAAATAAAAATAGCAATCTCTCAGGGATGCTGCAAGGATTGTCTTACCTAGTACATAGTAGGTACTTAGAACACGTTAATTCTCTTCTCTTCCATCCTCCTTGATATTTTCAAGCACTAAGTGTCTATTTTTGTTATATGTTCATCATAGGATAAGTGAAAGACCTTGTAAAGTAGAGGAAAAGGAAAGAATAGCAATCACTTTCACAAATTTCCCATAGCTCAAGGTTAACAACTATTTAAATTTTTGGTGTATTTTTTGTAGGATTTTTCCAGGTTTCCTTCTTTAAAAAAACAGATTTACTGAGATATACTTTGGCTACCATGAAGTCCACCTTTTTGAAGTGTGCAATATAATTTCTTAGCATATTCCCAAAGTTGTGTGATAATCATCACTATCTAATTTTAGAACATTTCACCACCCCACAAAGAAACTTTGCACTCATTAGCAGTCACTTCCATTTACCCCCACCTCCTGGCCAGTCCTAACTAACCATTAATTTACTTTCTGTCTTTATAGACCTACCTATTCTGAAATTTTTATAAAAATGAAGTCTCTTGTGTCTGGCTTTACTTAGCATGATTTCAAGGTTCATCCATGTTGTAGTATATATTGATAATTCATTCCTCTGTATGGCCCAATAATATTTTGTTGCATGGATCGCACATTTTGTTTATACATTCTTCAGTTGATAGACACTTGGGTTATTTCCATTTTTGACTGTTATGAATAATGCTACTGTTCAGTTTTTATGCAGGTACATATTTTCATTTTTCTTGAATATTGGATATACCTAGAATTGAACTTTCTGGGTCATGTGGTAACTGTTTAACATTTTGAGGAACTACCAGACTATCAGTGTTTCTTCATAGTTATGGTAATGCTGTAACACAACCACGTGTACTAGCTTTCTGAGATGTTCTTATTCTTTTCCCCTAGTTTCTTAGTAAAATTTATTTTTTCAAGTGTCCTTTTAAAAAATGCATTTGAGAACCATATTATCCTCTCAAAAGATGCAGAGAAAGCATTTGACAAAATACAGCATTCTTTTTTTTTTTTTTTTTTTTTGGATAAAAACCCTCAAGAAAGTAGGGATAGAAGGATCATACCTCAAGATCATAAAAGCCATTATGAATGACCCAACGCTACTATCATCCTCAATGAGGAAAAACTGAGAGCTTTCCCCCTAAGGTCAGGAACAAAACAGGGATGTCCACTCTCGACACTGTTATTCAACATAGTATTGGAAGTCTTAGCCTCTGCAATCAGACAACACATAGAAGTAAAAGGCATCCAAATCGGCCAGGAGGAGGTCAAACTTTCAATCTTCACAGATGACATGATACTCTATATGGAAAACCCAAAATATTCCACCAAAAAACTGCTAGAACTGATCCATGAATTCAGCAAAGTTGCAGGATATAAAATCAACGCACAGAAATCAGTTGCATTCCTATACACCAACAGTGAAGCAACAGAAAGAGAAATCAAGGAATCGACCCCATTTACAGTTGCACAAAAAAACATAAAATACCTAAGAATAAATCTAACCAAAGACGTGAAAAAATCTATACACTTAAAACTACAGAAAGCTTATGAAAGAGATTGAAGAAGATGCCAAAAAATGGAAAAAGATTCCATGCTCCTGGGTAGGAAGAACAAATATTGTTAAAATGTCGATACTACCCAAAGCAATCTACGTATTCAATGCAATCCTTATCAAAGTAACACCAGCATTCTTCACAGAGCTAGAACAAATAATCTTAAAATTTGTATGGAACCAGAAAAGACCCCGAATAGCCAAAGCAATCTTGAAAAAGAAAACCAGGGAGCCTGGGTGGCTCAGTCCGTTGAGCGTCCAACTTCAATTCAGGTCATGATCTCACAGTCTGTGATTTTGAGTCCCTCATCAGGCTCTGTGCTGACAGCTCAGAGCCTGGAGCCTGCTTTGGATTCTGTGTCTCCCTCTCTCTCTGCCCCTCCCCCACTCATGCTCTGTCTCTCTGTCTCTGTCAAAAATAAATAAACATTAAATTTTTTTTTAAAAAAGAAAAGAAAACCAAAGCAGGAGGCATCACAATCCCAGACTTCAAGCTATACTACAAAGCTGTAATCATCAAGACAGTATGGTACTGGCACAAGAGCAGACACTCAGATCAATGGAACAGAATAGAGAACCCAGAAATGGACCCACAAACGTATGGCCAACTAATCTTTGACAAAGCAGGAAAGAATATCCAATGAAATAAAGACAGTCTCTTTAGCAAGTGGTGCTGGGAAAACTGGACAGTGACATGCAGAAGAATGAACCTGGACCACTTTCTTACACCATACACAAAAATAAATTCAAAATGGGTGAAAGACCTCAATGTAAGACAAGAAGCCATCAAAATCTTCGAAGAGAAAGCAGGCAAAAACCTCTTTGATCTTGGCCACAGCAACTTCTTACTCAACACGTCTCTGGAGGCAAGGGAAACAAAAGCAAAAATGAACTACTGGGACCTCATCAAAATAAAAAGCTTCTGCACAGCAAAGGAAACAATCAGCAAAACTAAAAGGCAACCGACAGAATGGGAGAAGATATTTGAAAACGACATATCAGATAAAAGGTTAGTGTCCAAACTCTATAAAGAACTTATCAAACTCAACACCCAAAAAACAAATAATCCAGTGAAGAAATGGGCAAAAGACATGAATAGACACTTCTCCAAGGAAGACATCCAGATGGCCAACTGACACATGAAAAAATGCTCAACATCACTCATCATCAGGGAAATACAAATCAAAACCACAATGAGATACCACCTTACACCTATCCAAATGGCTAACATTAACAACTCAGTCAACAGCAGGTGTTGGCGAAGATGCAGAGAAAGAGGATCTCTTTTGCATTTTTGGTGGCAATGCAAGCTCATGCAGCCACTCTGGAAAACAGTATGGAGGCTCCTCAAAAAACTAAAAATAGAACTACCCTACGACCCAGCAATTGCACTACTAGGCATTTATCCATGGGATACACATGTGATGATTTGAAGGGACACATGCACCCCCATGTTTATAGCAGCACTATCAACAATAGCCAAAATATGGAAGGACCCCAAATGTCCACCGATGGATGAATGGATAAAGAAAATGTGGTATATATATACAATGGAGTATTACTTAGCAATCAATAAGAATGAAATCTTGTCATTTGCAACTACGTGGATGGAACTGGAGGGTATTATGTTAAGTGAAATTAGTCAGAGAAAGACAAAAATCATATGACTTCACTCATATGAGGACTTTAAGAGACAAAACAGATGAACATAAGGGAAAGGAAACAAAAATAATGTAAAAACAGGGAGGGGGACAAAACAGAAGAGACTCATAAATATGGAGAACAAACTGAAGGTGGCTGGAGGGGTTAAGGGAGGGGGGATGGGCTAAATGGGTAAAGGGCATTAAGGAATCTATTCCCAAAATCATTGTTTCACTATATGCTAATTTGGACGTAAATATTAAAAAATAAAATAATAAAATTTAAAAAATGCATTTGAGTCAATAAGGCATGGGCTAAGCCCTAGGAATACAAACATAAATAAAAGCTAGTCATTCCTGTCAATTAACCTACATTCCAGTGGGGAAAGCAAACACATCAAGTTCAATCCCATGTGGTCTGTACTATAGTAAAGAGAGATTTACAAACTATTGAAAGAGCTCAGAGTAAAGGGAGAAAAACTTCCTGTGGGGTGTAGGGAAGTCTTCCTGGGGGAGGTGACATTTGCAGAGTCTGAAAAGATGAATATGGGTTCATCAGGTCGATGAGGCAGGAGGGGAGGAGGAGGAGAAGAATGCTAAGCAGAGGCAAAAAAGTGTGAAAAAAGCATAAAAACATGAAAGGAAACCCAAGATGCTACAAATAGATTGGTGTGATCAGAATCCCAAGGCAGTTATGATGCTGATAATGTAGGTCAGGGCCAGATTTTGAAGGGCTTTGAATGACATGTAAAGAATACATAATATAACCTGTATCATTGGAGAGACTCAGAAAAATTTAAGGCCAACAGTAGGCATGGTTAAAATTACAGAGTTTAAAAAATATTTTTAAATCAAAATATTACACATGTATATAGTTAAAAATCAAGGAGCAGAAGTGTTTATTATAACGACCAGCATTCCCTTGCTCCCTTTTTCCTATGTCAGACTCTCTCCTCTTTTGTTTCTCCTGGTAATTAGTTCCTTCATTTATTCCTAATGATAATATACATAAACTGCTATTTCTTGATCTATCAATTTTAGATACAACCTCCCTACTTTTGTTTTTGTGGTATACATGTTATTTTTGTATATTGTACTCCTATCTATGTACTCCCATCTTTCAATGGACACTATGCCATTTTACATTTCTATCAGCAATGTTTAAGAGTTTCAATCACTCCTTTACTTTTCTGTGTAGCTTTAGACAATATACTTGTACCTGTATTTCTTGTTTATCAAGTCTAGATAGTATCTCTTGACTCTTCATTCTGTGAGATAAGGATATTAGTGGCCCTGCTTTTCCCTACTGCTTTTCTTTCTACAACCCATTTTCTATCACCTGTATTTTTAATTTTGCATTTTCAAGATTGGTATTTGCATTCTGCTCTATAAGCATAATTAAATCTTCCATGATTTCTCTATACATTGATTCAAAATGTTGAAAATAAACAATGGTTGCCCTAATTATTGTGACTTCATATATTTTGTTCCTTTTGCAGCCAAGTAGTTTAGTATGCTCCCATTTCCCTTTCTTTTACAGCTTTTTGTGTATTCTGCTGTAGTTCGATTGAGGATTCTGTATATGTCTGCTGGGTCTAATTGGTTTATAATATTAAGTTTTCTATCCCCTTATTTATCTTTTATCTGGTGGTTCTATCCATTATTGAAAGTGGGATATTAGAGTTTCCAAAAATTACTGTAGAAACATTTATTCCTCTCTTTAATTCTGTCCATTTTTGTTTCATATATTTGGGGATCTGAGTTCACTCACATATGCCATTCAGATGGTCTCAACACCACATCACTATCTCAAGGCTATGTCCTTGGGACACCTTATAGGGACACTAAAGGCAAGCAGAATGCACATTCAAGGTCAGAGAAGTGGGTGAGGAGCCCTGGTTCAGCTCATGGTTGAACCGCTGGTCATGTCTTATCCATGACATCCCCTAACAATAACCTTAGATTTGGCAGTGGATCCTTGTGGAAGACACAAAAACACAAGAAAAACAATTAAAATAGATAAATTTGAAGTTACCAAAATGAAAATATTTTATAATATAAAAGACATCAAGAGAGTGAAAAAACAATCCCAGGATGGAGGAAATATTTGCAGATCACAGGGAACTTATATATAGTATATATAAACAACTCTTAAAACCTGATAGTAAATAGGCAACTCAATTTTTAAAAATGGGCAAAATATCTGAGTAGACATTTCTCCAAAGAAGATATACAAATATCTAATAATTACATGAAAAGTTTCTCAAAATCATTAGTCAACAGTCCAAACCACAATGAGATACCACTTCACAACTACTAGGATGGCTATAATTAAAAAGCCAGATAATAACAAGTGTTGCTGAAGATGTGGAGAAATCAGAACCCTCATATATTGATTGATGGAATGTAAAATGGTGCAGCCACTTTGGAAAACAGTCTGGCAGTTCCTTGAATGGTTAAACATTGAGCTACCACATGACCCAGCAATTCCAATCCTAGGCATATACTCAAAAGAAATAAAAACACATATTCACACAAAAACTTGTTTATGAATGTTTATAGCAGCATTATTAATAATAGCCAAAACGTAGAAACAACCCAAATATCTATCAACTGATGAATAGGTAAATTAAATATGCTATATCTATACAGTGAAAATTTATTTCACAATAAAAAGAAATAAAATTCAGACACATACTACAACACAGATTCACCTTGAAAACATTACATTAAATGAAAGAAGCCAGTCATACAAGGCCATGTATTATAGGAGTCCAATTATATGAAACGTCTGTAGTAGGCAAAAATACAGATACTCCTGGTTGTCAGGAGTTGGAGAAAAGGAGGTAGGGGGAATGACTGGTAATACAGATGCAAGATTTCTTTTTGAGGTTGTGAAAATGTTTTATCACCACAGTCAATAGTTGCACATACACTAAAAACCATTGCATTGTATACTCACTAATGGATGAATTGTATAGTATATGAAGTATATCTCAATAAAGCTATTCATTTAAAAAAGCTCCACTTAGACAATTTTAAAAAGAAGCTGTGATCCACTCAGTCCAACTCAATTAGTGGAAGTTTCATGTATAGAGCAATAAGGAAATAAATATGGGACTTGAAGAGACAGAACCTTTGAATAATCTGGCCTCATGGAGGCTGGAACTGGATTCTAAGCTACTTCAGAGACCTCTGCAGCAGGAGTTTAAATTTTCACTCTTAGCTTCTCTTTTCATTCTTTCTGATCCAATTTTCAGTGTTGGGTGCTTGATGATTTTTCTCCAGTTCTCATATCAGAATTCCTTTTGCATAGAATTTTCTGCCAGACCACCTTTAAAGCAGCACCAAATGGACTGCCCTCTGGTTAGATAGCTAACTTGATTCAACTAATCATGCTCACCTCTTCTCCACCTCACTAAATTCAATTACTTGCTCTTCTCTCCTTTGCTCTCACAGTACTCTGAGCCTCTCTCTATTATAGTCCTAAGCCTCTTGGATTCTGGCCAGTAAGTATGCATTTCTCTCTCAGGAACCTGGTCCAATTCTTCCCTGCTTCTCCCAGGGCATCTAGCACAATCAGGCACAATATGCACACTAAGTCAAAATGCATTCAACACTAATGATAATAGCATTTATCAAGTGTTTACAATATGGCAGTCATTGAGATATTTTCATACATCAACTCATTTAATTTTCACATCAACTTTATAGGGTAAATACTATTATTATCCCCATAATACTGTTGAGGAAATTGTGACTTTAGAGAAGTTAAGTATCTTACCCAAGATCACACATCTAGTAAGTGGTAGAGCTAAGAATTCTCAAGCCTAAGTCTTGAGAATTTTCAAATTACATGAAATCCAGAGGACTAATAGTGATGACAGTGAACCAAGCGTCAGAGAGTTCTTTGCAGGCTGGAATAATGAGTTGAGATGAACAAGGTAAAAAATTATAGCACCAAATGTAACCTGCAACTAGCTCCACACCTCACCCCCTAATTCAACTACACAAGTCTAAGAAAGGGAAGATGGATCTTAGCAGCAGTGAATTTGGAAGCTTTTTGAATTTGCCCCCTTCCCTTTATTCCCTTTATTTTTTTATATTTATTTTTATTTTTTTAAATTTTTTTCAATATATGAAATTTATTGTCAAATTGGTTTCCATACAATACCCAGTGCTCATCCCAAAAGGTGCCCTCTTCAATACCCATCACCCACCCTCCCCTCCCTCCCACCCCCCATCAACCCTCAGTTTGTTCTCAGTTTTTAACAGTCTCTTATGCTTTGGCTCTCTTCCACTCTAACCTCTTTTTTTTCTTCCTTCCCCTCCCCCATGGGTTTCTGTTAAGTTTCTCAGGATCCACATAAGAGTGAAACCATATGGTATCTGTCTTTCTCTGTATGGCTTATTTCACTTAGCCCTTTATTCCCTTTAATCCACCATTTGCCAGGTAAGGCTGCAGTCACTTCCACATATGCCCTCCTCTCCATTCTCACTGACTGTCTTAGTCTGAGATACTAACATCCCTTCCTTAGCCCACAGCAAAAGTCTCTTAGATGACCTTGCCTCAAGCCACCACTTTCTCCACACCTAGGGTGAATCTAAAACCCTATCTGGAAGACTTCCCCTTCAAGACTCCCTATCTCTCCCTTTACTAAAATGTAAGCCCTTGAGGTAAAGGCCAGATCTTGTTTATCTTTTTGTTTCTCCCCACCATAACCAAAACATACACACACACACACACACACACACACACACACGTGCGCTGTGCTCAGTGCAGTGCCTGGTGTGATGAATACTTCTTAAGTATCCTGGGTCTACCAAGGAGATATTTAAGTTTCTTCACTAAGGATGGTACACAAATGAGGAGAAAGGGCACCTCTTACTATCTGATGAGGCAATATCCTTTCCCTCCTTGCCATGGGTCATCAGCCGCCTTCTCTGGCACATATAAACCCATCTGATAACCAATTACTGAAATCATCCAAAGGTTCATCCAAGGTCCAGGCATATGTGGATGGCTAGAGAAGTTTGGATGTTTCTACCTCTCAGCAAAAGAGTGAATGAAGATGGCATCCACCAAAGATTTTTATATTCCCCTTTAAGCTTTTCACATCATTTTCATCCTTAAGTATCCTGCAAAGTAAGTAGGGCAGGAGCTTCATATTTCAAATGGGGAAACTGAGGCACAGAGAAAGAACAGAAACTTCCCAGAGTCAGTGAGGCTGCACATGGAATCCCAACTCCAACATGCACACATAGTACCCAGAGCACATTTTCTATACATTAGTGGTGGTGTCTTACATTCATTCATGCCATCCTGATAAATTCAGGGACCTGAGATAGCAAATACAATCTGCACTGGTTAACCAGATTTGTTAGTCACACCCCCAATGATCACCAGTTTCAGCTGAAAGGAAGTAGCCGCCAAGAAGCAGTTCTGGACTGTGAGGGTTGATGTGCTATTACTATGTGTATATGTGGTGAGGGCAGGGACCGGAGTGGGAAATGAGAATAGATGAGAATGCAGGCACCGTGAAATTTCAGGCTCACACCAATCTCCAGGGTGCCCACTTAGGTCCCTGGTACCTCACTGTGGCTTCCACTCACAGGCCCAGTGGGGAGCTCACCTCACCCTGGCCTTGCCCCTCCTCTGGGCTTCTTACCTTCTACAGGTCTGAAACATACACCCCCTCTAGCAACTTCTTAGTTCCCTTTGATCCTTACTTTTTATTCATAGATTTATAACCATTTAGCATTCTATAAATTTTATTTATTTTGTTTATTGTCTGTCTCCTGTCACAAATGGGAGCTCCATGAGGGAAGGGGTTTTTATATGTTTTTGCCTCTCATAGTCACTGCTGTGTTCCTCAGTGTCAAGAACAGTGCCTGGCACATCATGGGTGCTCAGTAAAGATTCATGGTATGGATGGAGTCTTACAGACGAAATCTTCCACTGTCAGCTATCCAACCTACAAAACATCACAGTGTGCACAACATCCCACATGCCCATGAAGTATGGAATGGGCAGTGTGATTACAGAGAACTCCTTTTCCCCTTAAAGGGCTAAAGCTGGTATCTTTCCTTCTGGTTTCCATGTTGTGGCATGCGCCTCACATTCACCCACCTAGCCCTGCAGCCTGGATAGGCTTCCCCTTCTCTCAACTTACCTAGTCCTTACTAGCAGAAACTTCAGCTTTCAGCTGAAACTCTGCCTGACTACCTCAAACTCTTTCCCAGTCCTATTCACTCATTGACATCCACACCTACCACCTCTTCTATGGATAGTAATTCAATCCAATAAAAATTGGCTTACTGTGCACAAGATACCAGACTGTTTCCAGAACGTTCATTCAACACACAATTATTAAGCATCTACAAGATGCTATACAAAGACAAATGAGACATGGTTTATGTCCTCAAGTTGATCCTAGTTGAGTAAAGGAGTCCAAAATATAACTAGATTCATACTAGTTAGTGTGATTAGGTCTGTGACAAAGAGAAGCCAGGGATTGTGGGAACCCAGAAGAGAAACCTCCAACCCAGACTGACTTTCAAAAAAGAAGTTGTGTAAGCTGAGGCTCAAAAGATGAAGAGTTTGCCAAGTGATGAAGTAGAAAGGAAGATGTTTCAGGCAGAGGAAGCTGTGTGTGCCAAAGTCTGAGATACAAAGTTTGTAAGATAAGAGTGTTGCCATCTACCAGGAAGTGGAAGAAGTGAAGCTGGGAAGAAAGTATGTGTCAGACCATGGGAGGGTAGTTGTAGGCCATGATGAGGAGTTTGGATTTTACCTAAAGAACAAT
Organism: Herpailurus yagouaroundi; assembly: GCF_014898765.1. Taxonomy (NCBI): domain Eukaryota; kingdom Metazoa; phylum Chordata; class Mammalia; order Carnivora; family Felidae; genus Herpailurus; species Herpailurus yagouaroundi. The sequence goes on along the minus strand of NW_024420375.1, from coordinate 893,977 downwards.
GGGGAACCACAGAAGAGTATTTCAGAGATGTGGAGCATGGGCTGGAGATGCAAGAGTGAACTCAGGGAAATCAGTTAGGAGGCACTATGGTGTTCCGGGTGAGTAGTGAAAGATGATGATGACTTTGTGGTACCAGTGCAGACATGGAGGAAGGGACAGATTCAAACTTGCGATGTAGGGAAGAGAAAAAAAAACCCACTGGACTTAGAGACTAGTTTGTTGGAGGATCTGGTTCAGAAGGAGAGAGATGCTGAGTTGGGTTGGAGCCAACCAAAGCCATGGTGGCTTTAAGTTGCTGGTGGCACTTCTGAAGGGAGATGTCCAGTAAGCAAATAGACTTATGAGTGCCAACATTTTTCTCAAGTAGCTCAGTTTCATCCATCTTGGGGTTCTCCATTCTCTTCATTATTCTAATCCCTTTGCCTTGTCATTTCTACTAGATCTCCATGTTTGTACCTCTCATCCTTCTTTCTGAGGCCATCAGCTTGTCTGCCCACCTCCATCCCATTATGTTCTGTTCTGTTCCATCCCAACTAAATATCCCTAAGTACATCTGAGTACAACCACATATTTCCAATTAATACATTATTATCTTTTCCATCAGTCAATTTCTTCTCCATAGTGAATCTTTAATTGCAGACATGTACATTAACTCTTGACATAGCATCATCTGATCAGAGGCTTTTGAACTACTAAATGGAAATACCCTTAGAATGTGAAGCCCAGAGAGAGAAAGTGTGTTGTTAAGAAGCTCACACAGTGAGTTCATAGCTGAAAGGGGACCAGAACCTGGTACTTTTGCACCTAGGCTGGTGCTTGAGTGCACACAGTGGATTATTTCTAGCACAAAAAGGGATACTTTATATATTGACCAATCAGAGAGGGTTCTTACTTGCCATGAAGACATAAAGAGGAGCTAGGAAATTTCCTCTTCCAAATTGTCTCAGCAGAGAGTTCTATTCAATTGACTCTGGCTTTTCTACTTTAAAATAGGGGTTTCACTAGGCCAACTTGTGCCCCATTTACATTCTCACTGGGTTGAATGTCACCTAGCAGGTAAGCTATTGGGATCAGCCCATGGGGGGATAATGGAGACTTGTATTTCTACTCCAAAAGTACCCCACTGTAGCAGAGATGTACATGCCTTATTGGCCAGTTCAGAGATCATCCAGGGATGACACACTTGTTCAAACAGTGGCTTCTGAGAGCTGGGAGCCCAATGGAAAACAATTTCAGGTATGTAATTACCCAAGATTAATTACCCACAAGGACTGGGGTCCATCTCTTTCAGACTTTCCCTAAGGAGAAGGAAGACATCACAATGGGCGTAAGGGACACTGTGAGGCCTCCAACCTACTTGATGGCCTCTCTGAGACCTGAAATCTGTGCCAGCATCCATCCAGCTGACACAGAATGACCTATAATCATCACTAAGGGGCAGAAGACCTAAAATTGAATCTCTCCTCTACTACTTAGTAACTATGTGATCTTAAGCAAGTGACTTAATCTCTCTGAGATCCGACTGCCAATTCTGTAAAATAGAAATAATTAGTATCCACATCACAGTGCTATGAGATGCTTAAAGAAGAGTGTGAATATGAAAGAACACAATAAACTGTAAACCAGTGCACAAATAGGAGGAAGTCTTATTGCCAGGAATTCTTTGTGCTGTCTGACCAGCAGTTCCACCTCGAGCATGGACTCCTCTTGCTGTGTTTCAGCCCATGCTTCTTATTAGTCCTTATTCTCCAAAGTGGCAAGTACTACAACTGCTTTCCTAAATCTTGTGGAGCCCCCACTCTCATTTTACTTAAAAGTAGAGTGGAGACTCAAGGGTACAATGGTATCTGAATTCAGACCTCAGAGGTATTGTCACAAGCAGAGGTTGTAGATGGGTTCTGGGTGGGAGCAATAAGGACTGATGCTCAAAATTTGCTCCTTCCCTTCCCCTAGCAGCCCTTCTTCCAATATCAGACAAAAAGCCCCATGAAACCACTTCAGAAATCTGCATCTATAACATGCACCTCAGATGATTCCAATGAAGAATTCCTCAGACCAGATAACTACCTTAATTAATCTACATGAACAGGACCAGTAGCTCTCCTGGGTTCTTTGCAAGGCAATACCTTATCCTAAATGATGGCAGTGAGACATTGTGAGTGATGGGTAGGAGTGACATTTGGGGTCCAGCCTCTCCACATCACTCAGATGGTACCTCATGAGTGTGACCACAGGGTCCCATAAGGTGCAAATATATTTTTTATCTTCCCACACTTGAGCCAAACAAGCTTAGTTCCCAGCCTCTGCTAAAATTCAGCCTGGGGGCGGGGGTGTGAACACCACAGGAAGCATGGATAATGGAGAGGCACAAAGCCAATTTTTGTGAGTCTGGGAAGAATACACCAGTGGTTTGATGGAGGAAGACAGTAGGAAGCCCCTTTCAAACAGGACATAAGAGGTTAGGAGATAGAGCAACCGAGGAATTTGGTCAGAGCCCAAGACACATGTTTAGGGAGATGTCTTTGAGGGAAGTCCAATGACAGCATGGGGCAGATGACTGTGGGGGGTAGGGTGGGGATTATATGATTTCCAAGCAGCTTGAGAGGAAAGTCCCTTAGCTCCTTTCCCCCATGACTATATCAGTGACAGCAGAAACTAGTGCCCTGCATTTTGTCAGTGTCAAAAAAACACATACCAGACAAGGAGGAAGGAATCCCAGGTCTGAGTGCCACCTCTAATATAGATGCACTAGGGGTGAAGAGAGGGAAGGTATCTATGAACATGTTGCACCTCTGTCTTTATAACCAGTACTAGGACCTCCAGAAGAGCCAGATAGCACTTGGCAAGGATGCTGCGCAGAAGGATCCAACACAAAATGATTGTCTGTTTCTTTATCTCTGCTTAATCAGATCAAGATGAAGAAGATTTTCCAGGTAAGAGACAATAGTAATAAATCCAACATTGATTATATGCTTTATCATATATCTCAGACTGTTCTAAGTCCATTATGTATGACCCACTTAATCTTTACAGGAGATTGGGACTTTTATGACTCTAATTTTACAGATGAGGAAACTGGGGCATAGAAAGGGTAAGTAACTTGCCCATAATTTCCCATTTGGGGCAGTACAGGCCAGATTATGCTGCAGTAGTAAACATCACCTAAATCTCAGGGATTTAAAAAGAAAGTTTACTGTCACTCGTATTATATGTTCATCATGGATCAGCAGGAGAATCCAGGCTGAGGGAGAAGCCACCATTTTATTTATTTATTTTTTTTATTTTTATATTTTTTTATTTATATATGAAATTTATTGTCAAATTGGTTTCCATACAACACCCAGTGCTCATCCCAAAAGGTGCCCTCCTCAATACCCATCACCCACCCTCTCCTCCCTCCCACCCCCCATCAACCCTTAGTTTGTTCTCAGTTCTCAACAGTCTCTTATGCTTTGGCTCTCTCCCACTCTAACCTCTTTTTTTTTTTTCCTTCCCCTCCCCCATGGGTTCCTGTTAAGTTTCTCAGGATCCACATAAGAGTGAAACCATATGGTATCTGTCTTTCTCTGTATAGAAGCCACCATTTTAAAACAATAACACCACCATCTAAATCTGGGCTTCCACCATTACTGAAACTATGGAAGACAAATGTAGAGAGTTGAAAACCTGCCATTAAATGTTTAGATCTAGATGTGACCCCTGTCACTTTTGTCCTCACTTCTTTGGCCAGAACTAGTCACATGGTCACATATAACTTCAAGCAAATGGGGACATCTAATACTCTGTGTACCTAGAAATGCAAAGAAAGACTGCTATTGGTGAATGTTGGTGATACCTATCACAACCCCACAGCTACACAGATTCAACCTCTAGCTGCCTGTTTCTCAAGCCTCCACTCTCTATCACTAAGATTGACTGCTCTCCTCTTGTGCCCCCCAGGAAGAATGGCTGACACTCCTATGGTGACACAGCTAGCAATTGACATGGCTTGGGGTAGGAGGGGTAGGGGACTGGGGCCTCTCCTTGTCCAGTGTCTCTATGACTCTTGCTGCCAAATCCCTCAGGATCCCAGGGTGCTTTCTACTCCCGGGGTAAGTCCAGGAGAACTTCTGGAATAAGTTGAAGTCCACTGTACCCTTCCATTCTCTGATTCTCAGAGAGGTAGGGATTCATAGGCTTCTGATGAAGCTCACCTCACCCCACCCCTACCACTAGCTCAGGCTCACATAAATACTTTTCTGTTGAGTTCTGGGTGTTGGGAGACAGAGCAGTGGAGACATAAAAGCCAGAGGGAAATTGGAAGTCTTCACTCCTGGTGATCAGAGAACAGTAGCAGAAGTTCAGCTTGATGGCTGAAGCTTCTACTGTAGCCTACCAAGGTGATGTCAGGAAACTGAGGGAGGACTTATATAAAGAATCTGGCATGACATCATCCCAGAATGCAGCAGGAGAGATTAAAGTTAGATACTGAAGACTTCCTGATGATAAATGTAATTGTTTCTTTATGCCTGTCTCCCCACTCACTGAGGGAGAAACTGTCAAATTCATCTTTAGATCCTCAGCACCCAGCATAGGCCTGGCACAGAATAGGCAATCAGAAAATATTTGGGGTGGGGGCACTAGAAGCAGATTTTTTTAATATATTAAATGTATTGTCAAATTGGTTTCCATACAACACCCAGTGCTCATCCCAAAAGGTGCCCTCTTCAATACCCATCACTCACCCTCCCCTCCCTCCCACCCCCCATCAACCCTCAGTTTGTTCTCAGTTTTCAAGAGTCTCTTATGCTTTGGCTCTCTCCCACTCTAACCTCTTTTTTTTTTTCCTTCCCCTCCCCCATGGGTTTCTGTTAAGTTTCTCAGGATCCACATAAGAGTGAAACCATATGGTATCTGTCTTTCTCTGTATGGCTTATTTCACTTAGCATAACACTCTCCAGTTCCATCCACGTTGCTGCTAAGGGCCATATTTCATTCTTTCTCATTGCCACGTAGTACTCCATTGTGTATATAAACCACAATTTCTTTATCCATTCATCAGTTGATGGACATTTAGGCTCTTTCCATAATTTGGCTATTGTTGAGAGTGCTAGAAGCAGATTTTTCAACGTTTATTTATTTTTGGGACAGAGAGAGACAGAGCATGAACGGGGGAGGAGCAGAGAGAGAGGGAGACACAGAATCTGAAACAGGCTCCAGGCTCCGAGCCATCAGCCCAGAGCCTGACGCGGGGCTCGAACTCACGGAGCGCGAGATCGTGACCTGGCTGAAGTCGGACGCTTAACCGACTGCACCACCCAGGCGCCCCTAGAAGCAGATTTTTAAGAACAAGGTGAGGATAGCCAGGCTGGCTTACAGTTTCAAGAATGCCCCACTAAGCCTTCCTGTACCATGCTGGGTTGCTTGATGAAAGGCAGAGCTGGGCTCAGGACTAGGGAGGCTTGACAGGTTACTGTTTTCACAGGAACTGAGCAGCTGGTTTCCTTCACAGGCCTCATTCCTCCTTTCAAGTGGAGCCTACAGTCCCTTACACTTGGATACCTGGAAAGGGATTAGGAAGGAACAAATCCCGCAGGGTGGCTCAACCTCTTTGCCCCAGTAATAACACTCTCCTTCCAATTCTTCATGCACTCTGATCTCTTCCCCATCTTGAAGCCCTAGCTTAAAGTAGTCCCTCTATGTGAAACATTCTTCCCTTGGCTCTTGATTTAACAATTCCTACTCAACCTTTAGGTCTCATTTTAGGGCTTTTCTTCATAGGGGATTTCTTTGACACTCCCCTCCCCACCACCTGAATTGTGCTCCCCTTGCTATATACTCTCAAAGCCTTTCTATTTTTTTTTTCAGAGCATTTATCACACTTTGTAATTTGGAATCAAATTGGGGGAATGATTTGCTTTATGTCTGTTTCTCCCATCAGACTGTAGTTTCATGAGATCAGAGGTCATGGGTTTTCACTGTATATCCCCAGTATCTAGCACAATGCCTGATGCATAGTGAGTTCAATAAACATTTGTTATATAAATGGATAAAATTGTGAATGAATGAATGAACATCTGACTCTAAAGTCTTTGCTCTTTCCATTAAACCATGCTTCCTTTGGGGTTTAATATGGGGCATGGCACATACGTGAAGTTTGATAAAAGTTTCCTCTATCCTTCCTCCCTCCCTTCCTCCTCCTCTCCTTCCTTCCCTTCTTCCTTTATTTCTTCCTTCCTTCTCTCACTATTCCATTCCCTGGGAAACTCTTGCCCAGTTATGTATCTTCTACTGAGTACTTCAGACACTAAGACTCCAGATGGGTCAGCAGGAGAAAGGGGCATGGCTGGGCTACACAGTGCTCAGAGTAGACTTGCATTATGAGGCATAAAACTTGCTACCTGATCCCCAGCATCTCCTACCTCCTCCAGCCAGATGCCAAACCACAGTGGGTTTGGTGTCCAAGGCTCATCTGTCACCTAGCAACAAAGGATACATTGAGGATGGGGAATAGAGTTCTTGAGGCATAAGGAGAATGGCAGGGATATCAAGAGGTCTCTTGGAGACAACTTACTAGCCAAAGGGGAACTTTGTTGACCTGGCTGGGGGACTGTGTCCCACTATCTGTCTATGGCGGAACTCTCTGGGTTCATCTCTGGAAAACAACTGGGCAGAATCTCTAAATTTCAGCTTCCAAACCAGGAAAAGATATGGAAGTCCACCTGGTTCCACTCCATGCCCACTGCCACTGGCTCCTGATGCCCCATAACTCTCTATAGCATCCCCAGCAGGTGTTCTCACAGCCTCCACTTGCACATCCCCAGCCACAGGGAGCCTACTACTCCTGAAGGAAGAAAAACCTGAAACCTCTGCTATATCATTTGAATTGTGCACTCATGGCTCAGATCCCTCCTCAAGGGAATGGTATTGGTCCAGGGGAATGATATGCCACTCAGTCCACAAACATAGAGGTATGGAAGGCTACAATCCTCTCTCTAGCCTTTAAAAGTCCTAGGGACCCTGCTTAGCACCCTAGTATACAGTCCATGCCAGAGACTGGACAGAGAAGCCTGTGCAAGTAACCAACCTGATAGTCAAAAGAGCTTCTTCATGGTGGGGACCACATCCCTCTTGTTTGCCATTTCTGTCACTTGGCTATTGCCCAGTAAAGGATAAGGATTGAGCTGTATTCATCTTTGTGACCAGCATAGTGCCTGACTTTGTTCATCTAGTGAATGGGTGGATAGGTTTTCCTCCCTGGGTAAGTTACTTCTCTTCTCTGGGCTTCATTTACCTTATGCTTCAAATGAGAACCATAACCCTTGCCCCATCTAGTTCCTAAGGATAGAGGGGGAAGGCAATGTCAGCTGGTATACTTCAGAAAGGGTGTGAGAAATCATTGGTATTCTTGTCTTTGTTTCATTTGTTTTCTCCACCAGAAACTCAGGAGTCCCCTGGTCATGAACAGAAGACTCCACAGGTTAGGTCACCCATCTTGCAGGCACCCTTCAGACATTCTTGCCACCATAGTCCCTGGCTTAAGCTGTCCCTACATTCCTCCCATGCCAACTCTAGAAGGATCTTGGCTGCTCTGGTTGGCCAGTTGGCTCTGGAAGGTACCCCTAAAGTTAATTTTGTGGGCCCTGGCAAAGACTGCTTCTTGGCAGCTACCACAGTGGGTGGGTGGATAAGCCAGGAATGGGGATTTATCATCAAGAAGGCCAAAACTATAAGCAGCTTGGATTTAGTTGAAGAGCCACTTGAGAACTTGGAGGAATAGAGGAATAGTGTGTCAGCTCAGAGAGCAGACAAAAATAATCCCAACCATTACTGAAATAAATTTCCCAGGCAGAACAGAAAAGAAGATATTCCCTTGGAGAGGGTATTTAGCACAAGAGGAGATTTAAGAGTACATCTCAGCCATTCCCCTGCCCTGTGCTGAAGCCATTTTGCACTAAGAAGACTCTCTGCGCTGTTTAAAACTTGGCAGCTTAAGATAAATTGGAAACACCCTAAAAACCCAACAATAGGAGATTGTTTAAATAAATTACAGCTCACCCACAAGATAGAACACTGGACAGCTATTTCTTTAAATCACAATTTTGGAGGCTCCTTAATAGCATTATATATATGTATATATATACACATATATGTACATATGTATATGTATATATGTGTGTATATATATGTATATGTATATATCTATATATATGTATATATATGTATATATATGTATATATATAAATTTTTTTTTCAACGTTTATTTATTTTTGGGACAGAGAGAGACAGAGCATGAACGGGGGAGGGGCAGAGAGAGAGGGAGACACAGAATTGGAAACAGGCTCCAGGCTCTGAGCCATCAGCCCAGAGCCCGACGCGGGGCTCGAAAACACGGACCGCGAGATTGTGACCTGGCTGCAGTCGGACGCTTAACCGACTGCGCCACCCAGGCGCCCCTATATATGTATATATATAGTTATTAATGCTAAATATATACTTGCTATATAATGCTAAATATATATATATTTAAATGTTATACATTTTTATATATTTATTTTATGTACTCATACAATTTTTAAATACTTTTAAAATATACATATATAATATATACATTCATATTATATATATATTTATATGTACATATAAAAGGCTACAAAGAAGTACACCAAAATGTGCACACCGATGACCCTGGGTGGCAAAGTTATATATGATTTTTATTTTCTTCACTTTACTGTCAGTTCTTACCAAATTTTATCCATTAAATGCATGTAATATTAAAGTACTGATCAAGGCTACAACATGAGTTTATCTTGAAAACAACATTTGGAGAAGTAGCTTTCCCCAAGCTACAAAACAAATACTTGGAAAATCTCAATTTGGCACCTAGGACTTAAGTAAATTATTAATTCAGTGCCCCAGTGGAGCTTGGGAGGGGAGATGAAAAGCCTATGAAGTAGAGAAATGGGTCTAGACACAGCTCTGCCTTCAGCTCATTGAGTAGCCTCTGGGGCAAAGCACTTGAGAACCCAAAACCCTCAGAACTGAATGGGCTCTTAAATACTGCCTAATCCAAAGAGGGTAAAAGGGTGGTATGCTATTGCTTCCCTCTTCCTCATCCATGGCAGATATTGCTGATTCATTCACTCCTTCTCCTTTAGCCTAGATGTCCTCAGAATCTACCTCCAGGTAGTGATCCAGGTAGCCACTGCCTATTGTGTAAACTTATGTACCTGAACTGATCCAATCCCATTTTATAGTTAGGGGAAAAGTATCTTAAGGTCACAGAATGAGTAAGTATGGCAGGACTTGCACCTGGGAGTCCTGCATCCCTGTCCAGTGTGCATTCCACTTACCATCTCTCTCTCATGGTACCTCTTTGCACATTTGGTGGGGGGTGGGGGTCAAATAAGATAATGTATGTGCAAGCACTTCCCCAACTGTTAAATGCAGTACATATATGTGGGTGAAGGATGACTGTTATAGGCATTGGGTGATTTATCAGTCCATATATATTTCAAGCACTGAGGCTGTGTGAGGCTCTCTGGAGGACAAGAGAGAAGCACACAGAAGAACACATTATTCTAGGAAAGAAGCTAGTGAGCAGAGGTGGCCAGTGAGAACAGATTCCAGACATGCAAATACGTACCAGCCCACAGGTCCAGGATCTGCAAGAAATCAGGTAGTAGGTGGGAATTTGCTTTTTCCCTATTTGGTTTCTTCTTTGCGTTCTGTCGCAGTTTTTCATAGTCACAGATATCACAGGCTGGAGTTCTAGAAATATTTGCTACAGGAAGTAAAAATTTATGAATTATATACAAATTAAAAGTTGGAGTACAGGGCCAGGGAGATGAATACATAGCCCGACTCTGCTGCCAGATTTGTAGTGGCTCACACTTTGGGCCCTATACCCAAGGCCAACCCCATTTATCCTGAGCTGGATGTAATATTCTTTTATAAATTGTTTTATTTTTTTTATTTTTTATTTTTTAAAATTTTTTTTTCAACGTTTATTTTATTTTTGGGACAGAGAGAGACAGAGCATGAACGGGGGAGGACCAGAGAGAGGGGGAGACACAGAATCGGAAACAGGCTCCAGGCTCTGAGCCATCAGCCCAGAGCCCGACGCGGGGCTCGAACTCACGGACAGCGAGATCGTGACCTGGCTGAAGTCGGACGCTTAACCGACTGCGCCACCCAGGCGCCCCTATAAATTGTTTTAAAACATCGTTATGGTTTGTGAATATCTGTCTGCATGGAGAGCTTTGGTGATATCATGGGTGGTTTACTCTAGGGAGTGTTTGATAAGTGGCTCAATCCCAGAGGATGCCTCAAAGGCATGTGCAGTCTATAGAGTAAAGCTCACCAAACACAGTGGGTACCACCATCCATGGCTGGCAGAAGGTGGCTCTTCTATACAAAGACTCTGGAAAGTAGGAAGGACTGGGCCTTTCTTTGGCAATAGAACAGCTTTTCCCACAATGCACTGGGGCCTGCTTTTCAGAGCAGGGGCCTGAGCCTCAGGCTGGCCTGTTTTCTATTCTCACTTCTTTTTATAAGGCCTTGGCATTCTTATCTGTGACATGAGGATAATGACACTGCCTCAAGGGGAGCCATCAAAGTGCAGAAGAGAAGGTAAATAGAGCACAGAACACAGAGCTGAATGTGGAGGGGCCATAGTAATTGACCACTTCATTTCTTTTCTTCAGGGACACAGCCATTCAGGGAAGGGCCTTTGCCTCCCCAACTTGTAGCTTAATTCTCTGAGAGAGAATACCAATGAACATGATAAGGAAACCAGCAAGACAAGAGATGTTGCTTCCACTGTCAGAGACCTCATTTTTATTCACTGCCTCACTTAATGTCTCTGGCCACCTTGGAGGCTCTAAATTATCATTAGCTCCATACTAGGGATGAGGAAACTGAGGGTACTTAGTAAGGTGAAATGACTTGTCTAAGGTCACAACTTTCACACTGAGATCTGTCTGTCTTGGAAGACTAGGCTTGGTTTATAATGCCACATGAGAGTTAAGAGAGTTTCTGCTCACAGAATTGCTATGTTCAAAGCACTATGAATGTGGAGGATCGAGAGGGCCTTCCCAAAGACACTGGATCCCATAGAATTTCATCTAGGACAAACAAAGGAAAGGAAGCAAAAAAGAATCCAAAGATGCGCGGCATGGTGGGTACAAACTGAGTAAAGCATCAGTTATGGATAGAGGCTACAACTCTGGCTCTTACAGTTGTGTAACCATGGAAATTTTACCTTACTTCTTTGGGCTTCAGTTTCCTCATCTGCAAAGTGAGGATACTTATAAGACCTTCTGTATAGGGATATTATAAGAATTTGATGAGATAATACATGTAGAGCTCTTAAAATAACATCCAGCACATGGTAGACATCTCAATAAATAGCAGTTAGTACTACTATTTAATAGAAGGGGGAGATCAAGTTAGGGAGGTAGATTGGAGCCAGTTCCTAGACAATCACAGATGTCCACAAGCTAAATTTTGACTTTCTCCTACAGGTAATGGGGAGCCATTGATAGTTCTCAAGTCAAGGAGTGTCATGAGCCAAAGCTGTGTTCTAAGAAGATGAGATTAGCAAAGTCATAGGACAGACTCTCCTAGAAAGGACTGAGAATTCTGGAATTTTCCTGATGTCCAGAAGATATGGGAACAATTAGTACTTTGGAGATTTGGTGAGAAGGAAGCAGTGGTAGCCTGAGTACTTGAAACATCTGCTCAGGGATTTGGCCTCCTAGAAATGTGACAGACTGTGACTGGAGCCTCCTTTGTGCTCTGTGCCTCAACCCTATCACACTTTCCCTGACCATAAGATACTCAAGAAGGCTTATCCTTGGGATGGGCTGCTGGAAATGTCATGATGTTTGGGTGCAGGGAGTAGCAAAGCTACTGAATGAGTTAGTCCACCTAGCTCAGGCCACCAGCATTCGTTACCTGGATGGTGACACCAGCCTTTTGTGTTTGTCATTTGTGAGTTTATATTCAGATCTTGTCTCTGGCCCTTCCCTCCCTCTGTTCTATGTTGGGTCTGGCCAATGGGAGGCACTGGTGGAAGATTAGATAGCAAGAGGAAGTAAGTCTTTCTCTACCTCTGGTTCTGCTTTGTGCTCTGGCTATGGCAGCCACTATGTCCCCTCTGTGCTCCATCTGTCACTAGGCAACTGTGTGGTTCTAGTTCCCACTTAATTAGCCAGCTTCTGGGATCCAGTAACATGACACCACTTCCCATTGTTCCTCCAGCCTAAGGATGACAGTGGCCTCCTGCTGCTGTTAAACTGTGGGCTGCTTCACCATCCTCTATTTGGCTTCTCAGCTCTTCTGTTCACTGTGTAACCCTGTTCACAGGGTTAAATTCCTTCTGTTTGAAGGATGAATATCATATGATTTCACTCATACGTAGAAGTTAAGAAATAAAGCAGATGAATATAGGGGAAGGGAGAGAAAAATGAGATAAAAAGAGAGAGGAAGGCAAATGATAAGAGACTCTAAAATATAGAGAACAAACTGAGGGTTGTGGGAGGGGTATTGGGTGGGGGAATGGGCTAAATGCATGATGGCCACTAAGGAGGCCACTTGTTGGGATGAACACTGGGTGTTATATATAAGTCATGAGTCACTAAGTTCTATCCCTGACATCATTATTACGCTATATGTTAACTAATTTGGACTTATATTTAAGTCAAATAAATAATATTAAAAATTAAAAATTAAAAATTAAAAAAAGAAAGATACAGCATGGGTTGTTTCTTTAATTGGACTTTCCCTGATATACCTTCATTTTGGTCTCTCTGAGTTGGCTCTTGCCTTCTTCCAATCCATCCTTCCCACCAAAGCCTGAATGACCTTTCTAAAATGCAAATCAGGGTGCTTGGATGGCTCAGTCAGTTAAGTGTCCAACTTCAGCTCAGGCCGTGATCTTGTGGTTTGTGAGTTCAAGCTCTGCTTCCGGCTCTGTGCTGACAGCTCAGAGCCTGGGGCCTGCTTTGGATTCTGTGTCTCCCTCTCTCTCTCTGCCCCTCCCCTGCTCATACTCTGTCTCTCTCTCTCTCTCAAAAAAAACAAACATTAAAAAAATTAAAAAAAAATAAAATGAAAATCAAACCATGCTACTCCCATGCACGGAACCCTCCAATAGTTTCCTATTATCCTTAGAATCAAGTCCAATCTTTAGCATGCCTCTCCTTACCTCTCCCATGTCATTCCCTACCACTCTCTCCTGCTTTCACTACACTCTAACCCCACTGGGCTTCTCAAACACTCCCAAATGTTTCCAGCCTCAAGGCCTTTGTCCATGCTGTTTCCACATCCTGAAATACTCTTCCTCTGCCCAACCACACTATTGCCTAGTTTAAATCCTTTTCATTCTTCAGAGCTCAGTTTGTCAATTCCTCAAGGAAATCTACCTGGCCCTCCAAGATAGATACTTTCCCATCATAGAGCTCACCACAAATCATGGGAATTAATTATTTGACAGATTTACAACCTGTTTCTCCCTCTACTTTCATAAGGAAGAAGGATCAAATATCTTGTTCATCACCGTATCCTCTGTGTGTAGCACATAATAGATGTTCAAAACAATTTGTTGGATGAAAAACTTACCTCTTAACTCCAACTACCCTAGTGAGGTCAGGCTGAGGAGGGAAGGGCCAGGGGATAGCTGGGCCAGCCAGGCCCTTTCCAGCTATTTGACTTTGCCTTGCCTGCTGAGCCCTGGGGAAGACAGGGTGAGTGCCTGGCACCTTAGAGCAGGAAAGGCCTCTGATACCTCCCTTCTCCCTCTCAGGAATAAGTATTTCCTGACTTTCCAGGGAACAAATAAGCTAGCAAGCAGTATTCTGCTGCTCAGATGAGACTGTGGGGTCATAGCCAGGCCTGAGTTCCCAAGTTCTTCCCCAAAGCTGGAGAGGTAGATGGGAGTAGCTGTGGAGCCGGGGAGGACAAAGGAAGAAAGCTAGGCTTTTAAAGCAATTCAGACAGGGCCGTTGTGTGTGTGTGTGTGTGTGTGTGTGTGTGTGTGAGAGAGAGAGAGAGAGAGAGAGATTATCATTGTGAGTCTGTGTGTGAGTCCCTGCATGTCTCTGAAGGACATGGATGAGGCTGAAGGAAAAGGGAGTCTGTACCACATGATGCTGACAACTGCATGTAAATGTGTGTACATGAGTTCCAGTGCATGGGGGAGCCAGTTTCTGTGTGTATGTGTGTGTGTGATACTATGTGAATGAATACATGTGTGACTATGGTGACAGCAAGAGGGTTGGGAAAGAGGGAGGCAGGTAAGGGGGTAACAGAGAAAGGAAGGAAGGCAGGAAGCAAAGAGATAGCAGAGTCTACCCCAGCCAGTCAAGGGCCCTCAGAGATGAGCCAAGTTCTGCCAGAGATTTCCTTCTCCCTGTGCTTGCACTCCTAGTCACAACAACCCAAAGAACACCTCCTGTCTGCTCATAGCCCTCTTTAAAGTACCTGTTGGTTCCCTTCTGCTTTTCTCCCATCCAGGGGAGAAGAAGAAGGGTGGTTTCCCTAGTCCATGACCCCAGAGAGGTGGTCCCCAGTCGGCAGATGGCTGAGTGAGGGGCTGGCCTGTTCGCTGTTCCAGAGAGTTTGAGTCATAGAAAGGTGGCCACCAACAGGAGGGGTAATTCTATCAGAAGAAGGTGCTACCACAGGTAGGTAGGTGAGAAGTAGAAACATCTTGACTTCACTCTACTCCTCTCCTAACCCTTGCAGGTGCTTCCCATTGACTGAACCCAATGGGAAGCCAGAGGGCAAGGGAGACCAAGTGATACTGTCCCTAAGGATCAGCTGCCTCCTGCCCACCTAGGATAAAGAGCAGGGTAGAGAGCAGGAAAGAATAAAGCTGGGGGAAGGGTTGTGGAGAAAAATCGAGTTAATTAAGGAAGGTTCTCTGGAAAAAGTGAACTTCAAGGGAGAGGTTAGGGAATCCAGCCTCTGAGGCCTAGTAGCCAGGTTCAGATTGGGTGGGCTGAAGAGAAACTAAAGGATGTGGGCCTCAGCTTTATCCCTGGGCAAGGTTTCCTAGAGGTCAATAAATGAGACAATGAAGTTATAGTTTTCCTGAAGAAAGTTCTGGTCACTTTGCAGAGTGGGGGACATCCAGCAAGGTAGGTGGCACTGTGAAATTGGGTGGGAAGCTCCTTCCATCAGGGTAGGCTGTGCCTTGACTTTTCCTGAGATACAAACATTCTGGAGTCATTGAATCAGATCATCCAAGTAGGGACTGCTGGGCTCCATAGGGATTGCTCTCTCTCTCTCTCTCTCTGTGAATAAGAACATCTTCTAGAGGTCTTAGCAAAACCCTGCAATGCCAGCCAGAGAGTGGAGCACATGGTGGAGATACAGATGCAGCAAGTATATTCAGTTTCTCTTTACTGCCCTGGCACTAAAGTCATTTCTGAGCCACTCCATTCTCCTCCCCACTGACTTCTTCCCTCTATACCTTCAGGGGAAATTCAGGGCCTCTCTTGGCAAAACACTCTGTGAAGTCTCAGATGTTACATAGTGACAGAAGCAGAGGAGCTGGACTGCATATGCCAGCTGCATAGATTGGGGTAGGACATTAAAGAAAAGTGAGGGATATTCAAATACTAAAACAGTTGCCCATGAGAGAGTGTAGGAGCATATGCCTGGAGGAGGTGGCCTGGTGCTATGGAGTTAGCACAGAAAAAGGACTCAGGAAACTTGAGTTTTAGTACTGGGTTTGCCACTAACTCTGATCTTCAGAAAGTACATCCTGGTCTTTGAGCCTCAGTTTTCCCATTTATAACGGTGAAATCACCAGGTGGGCCTCAAATGGGTTTTATAAAGAAGAAAGCATAAAGTGAATCAGGAAGTATTTCTAAAATTATAAATCACCAGGTGAACCTGAAGTATGGCTAAAAAAAAAAAAAAAAAAAACCAGTAATAATGCTGACAGAAGCTCCCAGTGTCTCTCTTGGTAGGGAAACATGTTTGTTGACTACATGAATGAATGTCTCTATATGGAAACACATTTCCATGTATAACTAAACCTGAAATATGCAGAAACTTGAACATTGCGTAGGGCACCTTTGGATCCAGAACATATACACAGGTCTGAATGCTTGGGTGAAAGGGTCTATGAGGGCTGCAGTGTCTGGGCAGAAAACAGCCTGGAGAAGTGATATTCAGCCTGCTTAGAGCCAGCCCTAAAGATACACACTTGTCTTCACTTCTAGTGAAAACTTAGTTCCTCTAGACAAAGCCAAGCTTTGGCTTCACAACAAATGCCATCTTGCCTAACCCACTCTTCTTTCAGCTTGTCTTTGAGTCTGTCTGAGAAACGCATTACTCACTATGATTTGAGGCTTTGCCTGGGTTTGGGGGAAATAGTTTAGATGGGAAAATGAAAGAGATCTCATAATCAAAAGAACATTGGAATAGGAAGTCAAAATTCCCTTCTGTTCCTGGTCCACCATGGGACCCAATGTAAGTTCCTTGCCCTCTTTGGGCACTTGCATCTGAAGCTAGTAGAAGTGTCTAAAGGTTGCATGAGCTGGGACTGCCCTTTCTATCCTGGCATAGAATATTTTGGAGAAAGAGATGCCAGGGGAAAACCAGGAGCTCTAACAAACTGTCTTAAAAACTACAGACAGTCTGCTTGAGATATGTACTTTAGAAGCAGTGGTTGGGGAACAGCACTGTACACAATATGCTCTTCCTCTTCAGAGGGTTGAAAGATATCAGAGACCTCCAAAGAGAAGGTATGAGTAAGAGCAGGGAGCTGATTGCAGGATGAGTCCCAGGCTATATGAGCCCACTGTTCCCCCATGAGAGGAATGGCAAGGTTCAGCTCCTTGCTCCAGCCAGAACTGGGGTTTTGTCTATTTTAGAGATGGGGATACTGAAGCACAGTAAGGTGAGAAAAATTGCCTGATAGCCTTCAGCTACTAGGCAACAGAATCAGAATACACACTCAGGTAGTGAAATTCCAGAGCCTGTGTGCTTGCTTCCACACCTCTTGCCATCATACTGGACAGTATGCTAAGGGCTCTCAGAAAATAAGTAATCAAGCTTCTACTCTGTGCCAGGCATTGCTTTAAGCACTTAACAAGACAAAATCCCTTCCCTTATGGACTTCAAATCTAGTGCAGATAGATGGACAGTAAACCAGTGAATGGTTAATGCGGTGTTAAGTTGTGGTAAGTGCTTTCATGAAAGGTGAAGCAGGGTCATGTGCTGGAGAGTGATGCATGTGCTGTTTTAAACAGGATGGTCCCAGGGGCATCTGGGTGGCTCAGTCAGTTGGGTGTCTGACTCTTGATTTCAGCTCAGGTCATGATCCCAGGGTTGTGGGATCGAGCCCTGGGTTAGGCTCCACGCTGAGCATGGAGACTGCTTGGGATTCTCTCTCTTTCTCTCTGTCTCTCTCTCTGCCCCTCTTCCCCATTCACCATCTCTCTGCAATAAACAAGCAAACAAACAAGATGGTCCCAGATGGCCTCATGAATAGCTAATACTTTTATCTTTTTTCTATGAAGTATGATTTACATAGAATACAGTACACTAATCCCACATATGGACAGTCAATTGCTCCAGCATCATTTACTGAAAAGGCTGCCCTTTCCTCCATTGAATCACAATGAGGGCTTTTTTTTGTAAGTCAGTGTCCATATGTGTGAGTCCATTTCTGGCTTGAGGTGATCTTTGAGCTGAAACATGAATGAAGTAAGAAAGTCAGCCACAGTGCTAAGGGAGATAGAATATCCCAGGGCCTGAACTAGGGTGAGGCAGTTGCCTTTGGCTAAAATTTACAGGACCACACACACACACACACACACACACACAAACCCTCAGAAATTTTGATTTATTTTAGCCTAACATTTTAAAAAGATTTTTAAAAATGTTTTTTTAATTTATTTTGAGGGGGGAGAGAGGGAGAGAGAGAGAGAGAGAGAGAGAGAGAGAGAGAATCCCAAGTAGGCTCTGCACTGTCAGCACAACCCTGCTGCATATAGTGCTGAAGGACCAGAGAGGGAGCAACCAGGACAAAAGGCCTAAGCAGTTGGGCCTGAATTAAGGGAGGTGCATATCAGAGAAAGCATCCCATAAGAGGTGACATTTGACCTAGTCTTGAAGGAAAGCTAGGAGCTTCCTTGCAGTCTGGGGTGGAGTACAGCATGGGCAGAGCACAGTGTGAGCAAAGGGATGCTGGCCTGAAAGAGCCTGGAATTTGAGAGAAATCAAGGGTAATCCTGGTGTGGCTGGGTCCTGCCCAAAGTAGGGAAGGAGAGAGGGTGAGAGAGGCAGCTGGAAAGATATTCTGAGACCAGATGGTGAATGGTTTGTAACTCCAGCCTAGTTATGGGTTTGGTTTCGAAGGTAAGCAAAGGACATAGATGCATTTTCTTAGTGGGGGGTAGTTAGGACATGCAGTGCTTTGGAAGATGTTACAATCTCTATGCCATGGAATTTAGGGCTGGAAGAGAGTTAATGGACCATCTAGGGTAGTGGTTCTCAGCTCTGCCTACACATTGGAATCACCTGGGAAACACTTCACAGTTGGACTGCGAGAGTTAGCCAAATAACCCAGGTTGTTTAGAGAGTCTAGGTGTTCCTGGGCTTGAATAACAGATGTGATGCTAAAAACCAGCATTCAAATCAAACATGGACACGCCCAGTTATGCTTCAAGTGCAGGAGTGAGAGGGGTGAAGTGGCATTTGACTTCAAGGAATCCCACAGTAAGCCCTTTCCTGGAACAAAGTTACCTCTTAAGTGTATTTTATAGGTGGCAATGAGGAGAGGGACAAAGGAGGGAGAGAAAGGAAAGAAATGTAAGGACATCTCATCCATCCTCCAAATGGATATTCCTGTGGGTATGAATGGTTGGTTTTTGTGTTGTACTTTGGCACTCCATGTGTGGGTATGCTTTTTCTTAGAGAGAAGACATTTCTGGGGTCATTGACTTGGGGAAGAAGCAGATCCGGATACAGAAACCTGAACTGTGGGGGAACCTGGGTGGCTCTTTCGGTTAAGTGGCCGATTTCTGCTCAGGTTATGATCTCACTGTTCATGAGTTCAAGCCCCGCATCGGGCACTGCACTGACGGTGGAATACTGTTTGGTATTCCCTCTCTCTCCCTTTCTATCTGCCCCTCCCCCACTTGTGCTCTCCCTCTCTCAAAATAAGTAAATAAACTTAAAAAAAAGGAAACCCAAACTGTGAGAAGTGGCCATTTGGCAGGACAGAACCTCTTCAGCCTGCTGGAGCACTGGACTACATACAGGTTTCTGGGTGGCATCTACACTGTGGTAGCAGATCAGAAGCTGAGGTGGGACTGGCATGGGCCTCATGGATAGGTTCTGTTGGAAGCTTGATAATGTACTTTTATGTCATTTCCCTGCTATTATCCATGCGCCTATAGGAAAGCTTTGGCTGTATAATTCCACACTGAAGGCAAGGAATGAAGGGAAATGACCTAGGTCCTTCCCCAGGCCAGAGCATTAAATGGGTCCTGCCTGTGTTTGTATGGAGTCCCAGAAGAGGGAAGATAGCAGAAATTACTGAGAGACCACCAAGGTGGGTCTCCCTTCACTTTAGTTAACCATGAGCCAGTTAAGCTGTCTTTTGTTAAGAATGCCAAGGATTCAGCAGTGGGGGACAGGTCTCATTTTGCAAACACACCACCACATACTTTGTTAAAATGCACCCCGCCCCTACTGGAGACCAAACACTGCTCACAATAAGCAAGGAAAGCCTCTGCAGACAACTGGGCTGAAGGAAAAAGAGGCCAAGTGTCAACAGCAAAGCATACACAACACACATTACAGACACCCCCAAAAGAGCCAGGCTCTGGAGAACAGAGGACACTGCACTTCGGGACACTACAGAACCTCTTCTTGCTCTTTAAGAGCGGGAGAAGTAGCTGACTTTCCTAACACAAAGAAGACACAGAAAGTCAGTCAAAGTGAGGAGACGGAGAAATATTTCCCAAATGAAAGAACAGGACCAAATCACAGCATGAAATCAAAGCAAAATGGATATTAGTAATATTCCTGATAGAGAATTTAAAGTAATGATCAACAAGGTGCTCACTGGACTTGAGAAGAGTGGAGGACAGCAGTGAGACCCTTAACATGGAGATAAAAAGAAAAAGAACCAACTAGAAATCAAGAACACAGTAAATGAAATACTACTTTTTAAAAAATGCTTATTATTTCTTTTGAGAGAGAGAGAGAGAGAGAGAGAGAGAGAGAGAGAGAGAGAGAGAATCCCAAGCAGGCTTTGCACTGTCTGTGCAGAGCTCAATCCCATGAACCATGAGATCGTGACCTGAGCTGAAATCAAGAGTCAGACGCTTAACTGACTGAGACACCCAGGTGACCCAAGGCTCCATTTTCACATCAGGCCTTCAAAGCTCTGGAAAAGATCCCTGCCCCTGGAAATAAAATTATATCCAGCTCTGTGAAAGGGCTACTATGAAGCCACAGATAAAATAAGGCTTCATACAGTAAGAAAAGGGGAGGCAAGAAAGAGATCACTGGTCATTTTTAAATTAATAAACAAGGATACATTTCAAAGTCAAAATCAAAGCTCGTGTAAATTCACTAAGAAAGAACCCAACCCCTCAGAGCAGTTCTGACTTGTGAGCATGCAGTGGTTATTCTCAGATTTCCAGGGCTACCTCTGCACTTTCCTCTGGCATTAAAGCCTTGTGGTTGCACAGGGACCAGGCACCTTATGGAATACTACAGTTGTACCAGAAAAACACACAAGAGTCTCCCACTCTAGAGTGCTACTCAGCCACTGAACCACAGGACCACTTCTCTCCTCAATATCCACTTTGTTTCTTTGTTTTGCACCTTCTATCCACAAGCACAGCATCATTTCTACTTCTGCCTTCTGGTGGCCTGTCCAATGCTGTGGTGGCAAAGCTTTCCCTAGTGTCTTTTCCTGCCCTCAATGGGTGATCCAGGTCAAATGGTTGGTTTGCACCTCTTCCTTCAGATGATATTCCCAGTCATCTGCTCAAAAGCATAGACCAAGCTCCACTGAGGCCATACCCAAGCAAAGTGCTGGAGACTCTGAGGAACTGAGTCATAGTTCTTGCCTTCCAATGTTCCACAGTTAATTGAGAACAGAGCACACCAAAAGGTGATGAAAATGCAGTATTGTCAGTGCCATTTAAAGTAAATACAGGGGGGATTCTAGGGAAGATGGCGGCGTAGGAGGATGCTGGGCTCACCGCGCATCCTGCTGATCACTTAGATTCCACCTACACCTGCCTAACTAACCCAGAAAACCACCAAAAGACTAGCAGAATGGAGTCTCCGGAGCCAAGCGCAGACGAAAGGCCCACGGAAGATGGTAGGAAGCGTGGCAAGGCGGTGCGCGCTCCACGGACTGGCGGGAGGGAGCCAGGGTGGAGGGGCAGCCCGCCGGTCAAGCAGAGCCCTGGAGTCTGGCTTGCAAAAGCGGAGGGGCCGGACGGAGTGTGTTCTGACAGCAAGCGGGACTTGACATCTGGAAGGTTATAAGCTAACAGCTCTGCTCAGAGAACGGAGAATGGGAGAGCTGGAGGACAACGGGAGGGAGAGTTGCTGAGCCCCCGGACGACAGAGCTCAGTTTGGCTTAGATTCCACCTACACCTGCCTAAATAACCCAGAAAACTAGCAGAATGGAGTCTCCGTAGTCCAGAGACTACGACAGGCCTCAGTTTGGGAACAAAGGCGCTTGCCAGCGCCATCTCCCTTGCCCATCCCCCAGTCAAAATCCAAAAGGGAACCAGTTCCTGCCAGGGAACTTGCTTGTTCCGCACAAACACCCAAGCTGTGCTTCTGTGGAGCCACCCCTCCGGCAGCGGGTCTGACTCCCTCCCGCTGCCACAGGGCCCCTCCTGAAGTGGATCACCTAAGGAGAAGCGAGCTAAGCCTGCTCCTCCTGCCCCCGTGCACCTTGCCTACCCACCCCAGCTAAAACGCCAGATCCCCAGCACCACAAGCCTGGCAGTGTGCAAGTAGCCCAGACGGGCCACGCCACCCCACAGTGAATCCCGTCCCTAGGAGAGGGGAAGAGAAGGCACACACCAGTCTGACTGTGGCCCCAGCGGTGGGCTGGGAGCAGACATCAGGTTTGACTGCAGCTCCGCCCACCAACTCCAGTTATACACCACAGCACAGGGGAAGTGCCCTGCAGGTCCTCACCACTCCAGGAACTATCCAAAATGACCAAGTGGAAGAATTCCCCTCAGAAGAATCTCCAGGAAATAACAACAGCCAATGAGCTGATCAAAAAGGATTTAAATAATATAACAGAAAGTGAATTTAGAATAATAGTCATAAAATTAATCGCTGGGCTTGAAAACAGTATAGCTGACAGCAGAGAATCTCTTGCTACAGAGATCAAGGGACTAAGGAACAGTCACGAGGAGCTGAAAAACGCTTTAAACGAAATGCATAACAAAATGGAAACCACCACAGCTCGGATTGAAGAGGCAGAGGAGAGAATAGGTGAACTAGAAGATAAAGTTATGGAAAAAGAGGAAGCTGAGAAAAAGAGAGATAAAAAAATCCAGGAGTATGAGGGAAAAATTAGAGAACTAAGTGATGCACTAAATAGAAATAATATACGCATAATTGGTATTCCAGAGGAGGAAGAAAGACGGAAAGGTGCTGAAGGTGTACTTGAAGAAATAATAGCTGAGAACTTCCCGGATCTGGGGAAGGAAAAAGGCATTGAAATCCAAGAGGCACAGAGAACTCCCTTCAGACGGAACTTGAATCAATCTTCTGCACGAAATAGCACAGTGAAACTGGCAAAATACAAGGATAAAGAGAAAATTCTGAAAGCAGCAAGGGATAAACGTGCTCTAACATATAAAGGGAGACCTATAAGACTCGTGACCGATCTCTCTACCGAAACTTGGCATGCCAGAAAGGAATGGCAGGAGATCTTCAATGTGATGAACAGAAAAATATGCAGCCAAGAATCCTTTATCCAGCAAATCTGTCATTTAGAATAGAAGGAGAGATAAAGGTCTTCCCAAACAAACAAAAACTGAAGGAATTCATCACCACTAAACCAGCCCTACAAGAGATCCTAAGGGGGGTCCTGTGAGACAAAGTACCAGAGACATCACTACAAGCATAAAACATACAGACATCACAATGACTCTAAACCCATATCTTTCTATAATAACACTGAATGTAAAGTAAATACAGGGACACTTACTCCACACTGGGATTGAGGAGGAAGACCAAGGAAGATTTGCAGGAAGAAGTGAAATCTGGCTTAAGATCTGAAGAAGAAATTATAGTTAACTAAGGAAAACAAATGGCATTCCAGGCAAAAGGACCTGCATGTTCAAAGTCTAGGAAGAAAATGAAAGCATGACATGTTCCAGGAACTGCAAGAGGATGAATGTGGCCAGAGCAAAGAATGTAAGGGAACGTAGTGATGGGCGATAAGGTACATGGGCAGGGATATATTGTGGAGAGCCTGGTATATCATGCCAGGAATCTGTGATTTTATTCTGAAGACCTGAGGGAGATATTGAAGAAATAACCTGATGGACCCTCCTGTGGCAGAGAGGGTCAGTTGTCTAACTAGCCCTGTGCCCTTGAGAGTTGCACACCCAGCTCACTTGGCAGAATGGCTTAGAGATGAAACACCTGGGCTCTGGAGCCAAACTCCCTGGGTTGGAAATCCTGTTCTGCCTTGGACAAGTTCCTAAACCTCTCTAGAACTCAGTTTCTTTATCTGTAAAATGGGGATAATTATAGTACCAATCTTGGAGTGCAGTTATGAGGATTAAATGAAATAATACATATAACGTATCAGGCGCCTAGAAAGTACTTAATACATAGTAGCTATTATGCCTTATTACACACAAAAACTCTCACTATATGCTAGGCACTGTTCTAATAAGTAACTAAGTATTAACTCGTTTAACCCTCACAACAACTCTATGATGGCTGGCTAGAAAGAGCTACGAAAACCTCTTAAATAAGACTGACAAGGCCAGTAATCAGCTCAACCTGGACAGAGTTCCCATAAACACAGTGGGACTGGGGCAGTGTGACACTCCCCTCAAAACACAAGTTTCTGGCTGGACTAGAGTGATTGATACGTGTGTGTGTGTGTGTGTGTGTGTGTGTGTGTGTGTGTATGTGTATGTGTATGTGTATGTGTTGGGGGGAGTGACAGTGAGAGACTGTGCCCTGTATCAGGCCAATCCCCTCCAGCTGCAGAGCCAGCTTGGCCTGTGGGTAGAAGAGTGGCTGTGGAAGGGTCTTGTATGAAGACTTGCCTCCAGCAAGAGGCCCCTCCTCACATGGGCCCGGCCTGAATGAGGGGTAAATGCATACCCCTAGCCCTGTCCCCTGCCAATGTGGTCTGTTTAGAAGGCCTGGCCTGGGAGCTGTCTGGACCAACACCTCATTTCAGCCTGGAGATCACTGCCCTCCCAACTCTTTCCTCTCCACAGCCCCCAGATGGTTAGAGGACCAGGTCCGGTCCCTTCTTTCTCCCAAACGGTCTGTCATCTTTCCTTATAGGGAAAGTACCTGAGGACAGACATTCCCATGACCCTGCAAGGGGCATACAGAGCAGCACCCCACATATGCCCTATCACCTCTGTTGACGGGGCTGACCATGTGTGTGATTCACCCCTGGGGGAGGACTATAGGGTGGTCAATGGGTGAGACCAGTCTTGGGTCTCCAGCATTCCTTCAGCCCCACCAGCGTTGGGACAAGCAGTTCATCTAGTACTCATGTTTTGAAGGGCGGCAAGTGCCTGCATGCCTCTACCCTTGCCCTGTGACTGGTGTGCCCATCACACACCCTGATTCCAGCAGAGGCTGTGTCACTAAGACATACTACAACCCAGAGTTGCATAAACAAGTAAATGATAAGGGGAAATGATGTGTGTTAGAGACTCCTATATGTTTGTGCAGGAGCCTGTGTGTCTTTGTGCCTAGAATTGTTTTTCTGTGCCACTGTGTGGACACATGCCTGTGTGCCCTGCATCTCCATGCACCACCATAACCAGCACATGCTAACACAGAACAATTTAAAGCCCATTCTACTGGAGCCATTAACACACTATACCCAGATGACTGGGTTACAATATATAATCACCATGATTTTATTACCAGGTAATGGACTTCTCCCTGAACCTCCCTTCACCTGTGAATGCCTCTACAAGTCCCCACCATAGCCAGTGTCACTAATAGAGTGAGGTGAAGTAGTAAGTTGAAGATGTCCTTTTCTTTTTCTTTTTAAATAAAGAAACCATTAATGTGTATTTATTTCTTATTTATTTATTGCAGGGCCAAAAATTTTGCATCACCTGCATAAAATACAGCCATAATGGATCTTTTATGATTTTCAGTTTTGGTTTGTTTTCTTCTTTTCCCAGTTTTAATGAGAAAAAAAATTGACGTATATCACTCTATAAGTTTAAGATGTACAGCATGATGGTTTGATTTACATGTATTGTGAAATGATTACCACAATAAGTCAGTTAACATCCATCAAATCATATAGATACAATAAAAAGAATAAAAAACAAAAAACAGTTTTTCCTTCAATTAGAACTCTTAGGATTAACTCTCTTAACAACTTTTCTGTATATCATAGAGCAGTGTTAGCTATAGCCAGTGTGTTGTACATTACAAATTTGTACAGTACAAACTTCTTGCAACTGGAAGTTTGTACATTTTGACCACCTTCTTTCATTTCCCCCTCCCCCCCACCCCCACCTCTGGTAACTGCAAGTCTGATCTCTTTTTCTGAGTTTCTTTGTTTTTGTTTTTTGTTTTTGTTTGTTTGTTTAGATTCCATGTATAAAGGAGATCATACAATATTTGTCTTTCTGGCTGACATGCTTCACTTAGGATAATTTCTTCAAGGTTCATTCATGTTTTCTCAAGTGATAGGATTTCTTCATTTTTTTATGGCTAAATGATGTTCTATTCTGGCTATATATGCCACAACTTCTTTATCCATTCATCCATTGATGGACACTTAGGTTGTTTCCATGTCCTTGTAAACAAGGCTGCTATGAACATGGGGGTGCAGGTACCTTTTTGATTTACTGTTTTTATTTCATTTAGATCTATTCCCAGAAATGGAATTGATGGATGATATGGCAGTTCTATTTTTAATTTTTGAGGCACTTCCATACTATTTTCCATAGTGGTGGCACCAATTTGCATTCCCATGAATAGTGCACAAGTGTTCCCTTTACTCAATATCCATGCCAGTATTTCTTGTCTTGCATTTTTGACAATGGCCATTCTAACAATCATGAGGTGATATGTCACTGTTGTTTTAATTTGCATTTCTCTAATGACTAGTGATGTTGAACATTGGTTCATGTACCTGCTAGCCTTCCTTATCTCTTTGAAAAAATGTGTTCAGGTCCATTGTTTAATTGGCTTGTTTGTTTGTTTGTTTTAGCAACTGAGTTCTACGAGTTCTTTATTTTCTTATTTAATTTTTAAATTTTAATTACAGGATAGTTAACATACAGTGTTATATTATTTTCAGGTGTACAATATAGTGATTCAACAAATCTATACTCGTGCTTTGTGTGAGTTTATATACTTTGCATATTAACCCCTTATCAGATATATGGTTTGCAGATATTTTTTTGCCATTCCATACGTTGTCTTTTCACTTTGTTGATGGTTTCTTTTGCTTGCAGAAGCTTTTTAGTTTGATGTAGTCCCATATGTTTATTTTTTGTTGTTTGTGTTTTAGGTGTAATCACCAAAATATCATCACCAAGACCCATGTCACAGAGTTTTGTTTTCTTCTAGGACTTTCATGGTTTCAGATTTTAGATTTACTTTTCTTATTTTTTATTTTTTTGGATTCTTTAATTTATTTTTTTAAATTTGCATCCAAGTTAGTTAGCATATAGTGCAACAATGATTTCAGGAGTAGGTTCCTTAATGCCCCTTACCCATTTAGTCCATCCCCCTCCCACAACCACTCCAGTAACCCTCTATTTGTTCTCCATATTTAAGAGTCTCTTATGTTTTGTCCCCTCCCTGTTTTTACATTATTTTTGCTTCCCTTCCTTTATGTTCATCTGTTTTGTCTCTTAAAGTCCTCATATGAGTGAAGTCATATAATATTTGTCTTTCTCTGACTGACTAATTTCACTTAGTGTAATACCCTGTAGTTCCATCCACGTAGTTGCAAATGGCAAGATTTCATTCTTTTTGATTGCCAAGTAGTACTCCATTGTGTGTGTGTTTGTGTGTGTGTGTGTGTGTGTGTGTGTGTGTGTGTGTGTATATATATATATACCACATCTTCTTTATCCATTTGTCCATCGATGGACATTTGGGCTCTTTCCATACTTTGTATATTGTTGATAGTGCTGCTATAAACACGGGAGTGCATGTGTCCCTTTGAAACAGCAAACCTGTATCCCTTGGATAAATACCCAGCAGTGCAATTGCTGGGTTGTAGGGTAGTTCTATTTTAAATTTTTTGAGGAACCTCCATACTGTTTTCCAGAGTGGCTGCATCAGCTTGCATTCCCACAAGCAATGCCAAAGAGATCCTCTTTCTCTGCATCCTCACTGACACTATTCTTGCCTGAGTTGTTAATGTTAGCCATTCTCACAGGTGTAAGGTGATATCTCATTGTGGTTTTGATTTGTATTTTCCTGATAATGGGTGATGTTGAGCATTTTTTCATGTGTCGATTGGCCATCTGGATGTCTTCTTTGGAGAAGTGTCTATTCATGTCTTTTGCCCATTTCTTCACTGGATTATTTGTTTTTTGGGTGTTGAGTTTGAGAAGTTCTTTATAGATTTTGGATACTAACCCTTTATCTGATATGTCGTTTTCAAATATCTTCTCCCATTCTGTCGGTTGCCTTTTAGTTTTGCTGATTGTTTCCTTTGCTGTGCAGAAGCTTTTTATTTTGATGAGGTTCCAGTAGTTCATTTTTGCTTTTGTTTCCCTTGCCTCCAGAGACGTGTTGAGCAAGAAGTTGCTGTGGCCAAGATCAAAGAGGTTTTTGCCTGCTTTCTCCTCAAGGATTTTGAT
Organism: Herpailurus yagouaroundi; assembly: GCF_014898765.1. Classification (NCBI taxonomy): domain Eukaryota; kingdom Metazoa; phylum Chordata; class Mammalia; order Carnivora; family Felidae; genus Herpailurus; species Herpailurus yagouaroundi. The sequence goes on along the minus strand of NW_024420375.1, from coordinate 865,930 downwards.
GGCTTCCTGTATTACATTGAGGTTTTTCAGCCATTTTGAGTTTATTTTTTAGTATGGTGTAAGAAAGCAGTCCAGGTTCGTTTTTCTGCATGTCGCTGTCCAGTTTTCCCAGCACCATTTGCTGAAGAGACTGTCTTTGTTCCATTGGATATTCTTTCCTGCTTTGTCAAAGAGTAGTTGGCCATATGTTTGTGGGTCTATTTCTGGGTTCTCTATTCTGTTCCCTTGATCTGAGTGTCTGTCTTTGTGCCAGTACCATACTGTCTTGATGATTACAGATTTGTAATCAGCTTGAAGTCTGGGATTGTGATGCCTCCTGCTTTGGTTTTCTTTTTCAAGATTTCTTTGGCTGTTCGGGGTCTTTTCTGGATTCATACAAATTTTAGATTTGTTCTAGCTCTGTGAAGGATGCTGGTATTCTTTCGATAGGTATTGTATTGAGTATGTAGGTGGGTTTGGGTAGTATTGACATTTTAGCAATACTTGTTCTTCCTATCCAGGACCATGGACTATTTTTCCAGTTTTTTGTGTCTTCTTCCATTTTTTTACAAGCTTTCTATAGTTTTCAGTGTATAGATTTTTTTCCTTCTTTGGTTAGATTTATTCCTAGGTATTTTATGGTTTTTGGTGCAATTGTAAATGGGATAGATTCCTGGATTTCTCTTTCTGTTCCTCCATTATTGGTGTATAGGAATGTAACTGATTTCTGTGCGTTGATTTTATATCCTGCCACTTTGCTGAATTCATGGATCAGTTCTAGCAGTTTTTTCGTGGAGTCTTTTGGGTTTTCCATATAGAGTATCGCCTGTGAAGAGTGAAAGTTTGACCTCTTCCTTGCTGATTTGGATGCCTTCTACTTCTTTGTGTTGTCTGATTGCTGAGGCTAAGACTTCCAATACTATGTTGAGTAACAGTGGCTAGAGTGGACTTCCCTGTCTTCTTCCTGACCTTAGGGGGAAAGCTCTCAGTTTTTCCCCATTGAGGATGATATTAGCAGTGGGTCTTTCATATATGGCTTTTATGATCTGGAGGTATGATCCTTCTATCCCTAGTTTCTTGAGGGTTTTTTTTTTTTTAATCAAGAAAGGATGCTGTATTCTGTCAAATGCTTTCTCTGCATCTATTGAGAGGATCATGTGGCTCTTGTCCCTTCTTTTATTGATGTGATGAATCATGGTAATTGTTCTGTGGATATTGAACCAGTCCTGCATCCCAGGTATAAATCCCACTTGGTTGTGTTGAATAATTTTCTTAATGCATTGTTATTTCTGACTGGCTAATATCTTATTGAGGATTTTTGCATCCATGTTCATCAGGGAAATTGGTCTATAGTTCTCCTTTTTAGTGAGGTCTTTGGTTTTGGAATCAAGGAAATGCTGGCTTCATAGAATGAGTTTGGAAGTTTTCCTTCCATTTATGTTTTGGAACAGCTTTAAGAGAATAGGTATCAACTTCCTTAAATGTTTGGTAGAATCCCCCTGGAAAGCCATCTGGCCCTGGACTCTTGTTTCTTGGGAGATTTTTGATTATTATTTTGATTTCTTTACTGGTTATGGGTCTGTTCAAACTTTCTATTTCTTCCTGTTTCAGTTTTGGTAGTTTTTATGTTTCTAAGAATTTGTCCATTTCTTCCAGATTGCCCATTTTATTGGCATATAATTGCTCATAATATTCTTTTATTTTTGTTTTTATGTCTGTTGTGTCAGTTGGGATCTCTCCTCTTTCATTCTTGACTTTATATATTTGGGTCCTTTCCTTTTTATTTTTGATCAAACTGGCTAGTGGTTTATCATTTTTTTTAATTCTTTCAAAGAACCAGCTTCTGGTTTCATTGATCCGTTCTACTGTTTAGTTTTGTTTTTTCTTTTCTTTTCTTTCTTTCTTTCTTTCTTTTTCTTTTTTTTTTTTTTTTTTTTTTTTTTTTTTTTTTTTTTTTTTTTTTTGGTTTTGATAGCATTGATTTCTGCTCTAGTCTTTATTATTTCCTGTCTTCTGTTGGTTTGGTGTTTTATTTGCTGTTCTTTTTCCAGGTCTTTAAGGTGTAAGGTTAGGTTGTGTATCTGAGACCTTTCTTTCTGCTTTCGGAAGGACTGGCTTGCTATATACTTCCCTCTTATGACCACCTTTGCTACGTCCCAGAGGTTTTGGGTTGTGATGCTATCATTTTCATTGGCTTCCATATACTTTTTAATTTCTTCTTTAACTTCTTGGTTAGCCCATTCATTCTTTAGTAGGATGTTCTTTAGTATCCAAGTATCTGTTATCTTTCCAATTTTGTTCTTGTGGTTGATTTCAAGTTTCATAGCGTTGTGGTCTGAAAATATGCATGGTATGATCTCAATCTTTTTGTACTTGTTGAGGGCTGATTTGTGTCCCAGTATGTGATTTTTCTGGAGAATGTTCCATGTGCACTGGAGAAGAATGTAAATTCTGTTGCTTTAGGATGAAATGTTCTGAATATATCTGTTAAGTCCATCTCGTCCAGTGTGTCATTCAAAGCCATTGTTTCTTTTTGATTTTCTGTTTAGATGATCTGTCCATTGTTGTAAGTGGAGTGTTGAAGTCCTTTACCATTATGGTATTATAATAAATGAGTTTCTTTATTTTTGTGCTATATATATATATATATATATATATATATATATATGGGTACTTTCACATTTGGAGCATAAGTGTTTACAGTTGTTAGGTCTTCTTAGTGGATAGACCCTTTAATTATTATATAATGCCCTTCTTCATCTTTTAATAGTCTTTACTTTAAATTCTAGATTGTCTGATATAAGTATGGCTACTCCGGCTTTCTTTTGTTGGCCATTAGCATGGTAGATTGTTCTCCATCCCCTTACTTTCAATTTGAAGGTGTCTTTAGGTCTAAAGTGGGTCTCTTGTAAACAGCATATAGATGGAACTTGTTTTCTTATCCATTCTGTTACCCTATGTCTTTTGATTGGACCATTTAGCCATTGACGTTTAGAGTGAGTACTGAAAGATATGAATTTATTGCCATTATTGTACAGTTTGAGTTTCTGGTGACGTTCTCTGGTCCTTTCTAGTGTTTGTTGCTTTTAGTCTTTTTTTTTTTTTTCATCTTTTCTCCCCCCAGAGAGTCCCTGTAAAAATGTCTTGCAGGGCTGGTTTCGTCATCATGAACTCCTTTCATTTTTGTTTGTCTGGGAAACTTTTTTTTTTAATTTTTTTTCAATGTTTATTTATTTTTGGGACAGAGAGAGACAGAGCATGAACGGGGGAGGGGCAGAGAGAGAGGGAGACACAGAATCGGAAACAGGCTCCAGGCTCTGAGCCATCAGCCCAGAGCCCGATGCGGGGCTCGAACTCCCGGACCGCGAGATCGTGACCTGGCTTAAGTCAGACGCTTAACCGACTGCGCCACCCAGGCGCCCCTGTCTGGGAAACTTTTAATCTCTCATTCTATAATCTATCCAGCCTTGCTGGAGAATTCTTGGCTACATATTTTTTTTCTGATTCAGCACATTGAATATATCCTGCCACTCCTTTCTGGCCTGCCACATTTCTGTGGATAGGTCTGCTGCAAACCTGATCTGTCTTCCCTTGTAAGTTAAGGACTTTTTTTCCCTTGCTGCTTTCATGATTCTTTCCTTGCCTGAGTATCTTGTGAATTTGACTATGATATGCCTTGTTGATGTTTGGTTTTTGTTTAATCTAATGGGAGTCCTCTGTGCTTCCTGGATTTTGATGTCTGTGTCTTTCCCTTGGTTATGAAAGTTTTCCACTATGATTTGCTCACATAACCCTTCTACCTCTTTTTCTCTCTCTTCATCTTCTAGGACCCCTATGATTCTGATGTTGTTCCTTTTTAATGAGTCACTAATTTCTCTAATTCTTAAACCGTGCTCTTTCGCCTTAGTCTCCCTCTTTTTTCTGCTTCATCTTCTTTTTACGTTTGTCCTCTATATCGCTGATTTGATGCTCTGCTTCATCCATTCTTGCCGAAATGGCATCCATTTGAGATTGCAGCTCAGTTATAACATTTTTTATTTCATCCTGACTAGATTTTACTTCTTTTATCTCCACAGAAAGGATTCTAATCTATTTTCGACCCCAGCTAGTATTCGTATTATCGTGATTCTAAATTCTGGTTCAGACATCTTGCTTGTATCTGTGTTGATTATGTCCCTGGCTGTCGTTTCTTCCTGCTCTTTCTTTTGGGGTGAATTCCTTTGTTTTGTCATTTTGAAGGAAGAAAAGGAATTAACAAGGTAAAAAAAATTTAAATTAAAAAATTAAAAACACCACACACACACACACACACACACAGACAAATCAAATAAATGATGTTAGATCTTAGGTGTGTGTTGATCTGGTTGTTGAAAGGAGCTTGATAGATTAGAGAAAAAAGGAGGAGAGAAAGGAAAACTTTTGAAAATTTGAAAAAATGGATACAATGAAATAGGATAAAATGAAATAATGGAAGTAAAATAGAATCTGAGAAAAAATTACAAGAAATTAAAAATATGTAGTAGAAAAACATTAAAGAAAAATATTTTAAAAAATTTTAATGTTTCTTATTTATTTTTGAAAGAGACAGAGTGTGAGCGGGGGAGGGGCAGAGAGAGAGGAGGGCACAGAATCCGAATCAGGCTCTAGTCTCTGAGCTGTTAGCACAGAGCCTGATGTGGGGCTTGAACTCACATGCTGTGAGATCATGACCTGAGCTGAAGCTGGGAAGCTCAACAAACTGAGCCACCCAGGCACCCCAGAGAAATATTTTTAACAAAAAATACATTTTTTTCTCTTTCTGTATTCAAGAAAAAGAAAAGAAATGAAAAAGGAAAAAAAGGGGGGAAAAAGAAAATTTAATAGATGGATCAGCAAACAGACTGAAATACAATTGAAATTACATCGTTTTCCCATAGAAGTCAAACTATGATGCATTTTATAGTCCATGAACTAAGCAGAGGGAGAGACTTGTGGTGTTCCTGAAGAGCAAAGTTGGCCCAGTTGGGCGGGGCTTACTGTAATGGCTCCATTCTCCACTAGATGGTGCTGCTTAGCTTACTGGGGTGGATTGTTGTGGCTCTTGTAGGTGTGTATGGGCATGCGTGGGAGTGGTGAAAATGGTGTCACCCATCTACCCAGTGTCTAGTATTGGAACTCTGTTCTCCCTGATCAGCAATCCCACACCTGTCCTTTGTCTCTGGCTTCCATCCACTCCCCGTTTTTACACTGTCCATGACCAAGCCATCAGGTTACCAAGTGGCACCTCCCTCCTGAGTTTTATCTCAGATATAGCTGTGTATGTCCAAGGTTACTTTTCAGCTATACAATCAAATCTTAGAGATGCCTGGGTAGCTCAGTCGGTTAAATGTCTGACTCTTGGTTTCAGCTCAGGTCATGATTTCACAGTTCATGAGATTGAGCCCCATGTCTGCAGCTTTGATCCACTCATTTCTGAGGGACTGCGGCTTTGATCCACTCAGACAATGATCTCACCAAACAATGACTGGGTCCTGGATGCACCCAAGAATGTTCATGGGACCATGCTGCTTCCGATGCCCAGAGACTGTGGCTGGGTGCCCGCCAACACCAGAAAAAGTTCACATGATCGTGTAGCAGCAGTGTTTCAGGGATTATGGAAAGTCACAACACCCATCTGGCACCAAGCATCACCCTTAACAATCTTGTTCCAGCACCAGCGAATGTGGTTGTTCTCTGGGGTCTGCTGGGACTGGGTGGCTGCATAGCCTCTACCAAATGTCCTTCCAGTAGGGGAACCACCTCTTCCCAAGTGGTCCTAGGATCCCCAGACCTACTTTGCTGCTGGGTATTCGCCCTTCCCACCAGAGCACCACCAGGTATCGAGCTCTGGGGTTTCAGACCCTGCACTCTCCCTGTTTATAGAGTCTTAATGGAATTTAAACCCTCTCCTTTCTCCCTTTTTAGTTCAGTCCCTGTGGCTGTTTCCACTTTTCCACTTTCTCTCCAGCTGCTTTTGGGGGAGTGCTTTTCCAGAACTCCCCCCGCATCTCTGTCCTCTCTCTGCAAGCAAAAACATCTCCCTGCTCTCCGCAGCTTCTTTCTCCCCCAGTTCACCTCTCCGGTGCCATGTACCTGCTGAGTTCTGTGGTTCAGGTTGTACAGATTATTGTGTTAACCATTGAATACTTTTTCTAGGTGTGCAAGATGGTTTAGTGTTTATCTGGCTGTATTTCATGGGCATGAGACATAAAAAAATTTTCCTTGTTGTTCTGCCATCTTGGCTCCTCCCCTCAGATTTTACGTTTAAGTCTTTAATCCATTTCAATTTAATTTTTGTGAGTGGTGTGAGATAAGGATCCAGTTTTATTTTTTTACATATGAATAGTCAATTATCCCAGCACCATTTATTGAAAAGACTTGCTTTTCTCCACTGAGTACTCTTGGTTCCCTTGTCAAATATTAGTTGACTGTACATGCTTGGGCTTATTTCTGGGATCTTGATTCTGTTTCATTGGTCCATTTGTATGTTTTTATGCCAGTACCACACTGTTTTGATGACTATAGCTTTAAATCAGGAAATGTGATGCCTCTGACTTTTTTCTTCCTTTCAGGATTTGTTTGGTGTGGGTGTCTTTTGTGGTTCCATATAAATTTTAGGAATGTTGTTCTACCTATGTAAAAAAATGCCATTGAAATCTTGCCAGGAATTACATTGAATGAATAGATGGCTTTTGGTAGTATTAATATTTTAACAATATTAATTCTTCCATTCCATAAACACAGGATATATTTTCATTTATTTGTATCTTCTTTGATTTCTTTTATCAGTGTCTTGTAGTTTTCAAGTACAGATCTTTCACCTCCTTGCTTTAATTTATTTCTAAGGATTTTATGGTTTTTATGCTATTATAAATGGGGTCAATTTCTTTCATTTTTATGAATTTTGTTGTTAGTGTGTAGAAATCTACTGGGGTTTTTTTTGTAGTTAATTTTGTATCCTGTAACTGCACTGTGTTCATTGATTAGATCTTACAGTTTGGTTTTATTTTTGGTTAAGCGTTTAAGGATTTTCTATATATAAAAGCATGTCATCTGCAAATAGAGACAATGTTACTTCTTCCTTTCCTATTCTGATATTTTTATTTATTTTTCTTGGCTGATTGCTCTAGGTAGGACTTCCAGAACTATACTGAATAAGAGTGGTGAGAGTGAGTTCTTTTGTCTTATACTTGATCTTGGAGGAAAAGCTTTCAAACTTTCACCATGGAGTATGATGTTAGCTATGGGCTTGTCACATATGGCCTTTATTATGTTGAGATATGTTCCTTCCGTGCCAAATTTGTGAAGTTTTTATATGAATTAGTTTATATGAGTTTTTATATGAATATGTTTAATTTTGTCAAATGCTTTATCTGTATCTACTGAGATGATCCTATGATTCATTTATTCTATTTATGTGATTGATTGACTTGCATAGGTTGCATCCCAGGGATAAATCCAAGTTGATCGTGGTGAATGATTCTTTTAAGGTGTGTTGAATTCAGTTTGCAAGTATTTTGTTGAGAATTTTTGCATCTATATTCATTAGGGATATTGGCCTATAGTTGTTTTCTTTGTTTGTTTTGTCTCTTGTTGTTTCTTCTAGTAGTTTTTCTGGGTTTGGAATCAGGGTTATGCTAGCCTTGTAAAATGTTTTGGGGAGAGTTTCCTCCTCTTTGAATTTTTGAAAGAATTTGAGAAGATTTGGTAATTATTCCTTAAATGTTTGTAAAATCCACCATTAAAGCCATCTGGTCCTGGGCTTTTCTTTGTTGGGAAGTTTTTGATTACTGATTCAATATCCTTACTAGTAATTGCCCTATTCAGATTTTCTATTTCTTCCTGATTCAGTGGCAGTAAGTTTTAACTTTCTAAGAATTGTTTCATTTCTTTCAGGTTTTCCAGTGTGTTGGTATAATATTCTTTTATGACCCATTGTATTTCTGTGGTATCAGTTGTAATGTTTTCTTCTTCATTTATAATTTTGCAGATTTGAGGTTATTTTTCCCTTGCTTAGTCTAGCTAAGGGTTTGTCAATTTGTTTATCTTTTGAAAGAACCAACTCTTAGTTTGTTTAATCTTCTCTGTTGTTTTTCTGTTCTTTATTTTATTTATTTCTGCTCTAATATTTATTATTTCCATTCTCCTGTTAACTTTGGGCTCAGTTTATTCTTTTTTGACTTCCTTAACGTATAAATTTCAGTTGTTTTGGGAGATCTTTCTTGCTTTTTCTTAACATAGGCATTTAATGCTCTGAATCTCCCTCTTGGAACTGCTTTTGCTGCATCCCATAAGTTCTGGTATGTTGTATCTCCATTTTCATTTGTCTCAAGAAATTTTATTATTTCCCCTTTAATTTCTGTTTTTGCTCCATTGGTTATTCAGGAGAGTGTTGTTTAATTTTCATGTGTTCATAGATTTTCTAATTTTCCTCTTGTTATTGATTCCTAGTTTCATGCCATTCTGGTCAGAGAAGATACTTGGTATGATTCTAATCTTGAATTTACTAAGGCTTGTTTTATGGCCTAACATATGGTCTCTCCTAGTAATGTTCCATGGCACTTGAGAAGACTGTATATTCTGCTGTTGCTGTATAGAATATTTTGTAGAGATTATTATAATATTATAGAATATAATAATATAATATTATAGAATATTAAGCCCATTTGGTCTATGGTGTTATTCAAATCCACTGTTTCTTTATTAATTCTCTGTCTGGATTATCTATCCATTGTTGGGAGTGTAGTATTAATGTCTCCAACTGTTATTCTTTTAGTGTTTATTTCTGCTTTTATTCCTGTCAGTTTTTGCTTTATATGTTGGGTGCATAAATATTTATAATTGTTTTATGTTCTTGATGTATTGATCCCTCCATTAATATATAATGGCCTTTTCCCCCTCTTTTTATCATTTTTAGTTTAATGTCTATTTTTTATATAAGTATATCTACCTCTGTTTTGTTATTGTTGTTGTTGCTACCATTTCCTTGAAATGACTTTTTCTGTCCCCTCACTTTCAGTCTATTTTCATCTTTAAGGCTAAAATGAGTTTATTGTAGGCAGTATTTCTTTAAATGTTGTTTTTTAAAATCCATTCAGCCTTTCTATGTCTTTCAACTGGAGAATCTCCAGTCCTTTTTCATGTTTTGATGTATTTTGGTATCAGTATGCTTGAGTTCTTTATCATGCTCTTTTCTGTAATTGCTACAGGTTTTTCCTTTGTGGTTACCATGAGGCTTACATAAAATATCTTAAAATTATAATACCTTATTTTAAGCTGATAACAACTTTTTAAAAATTTAATTTAATTTTTGAGAAAAAGAGCACAAGCAGGGAAGGGGCAGAGAGAGAGGGGAGAGAGAATCCCAAGCAGGCTCTGCACTGCCAGTGCAGAGCCCAACACAGGGCTCAATCTCATGAATAGTGAGATCATGACCTGAGCCAAAATCAAGATTTGGATGCTCAACCAACCAACCAACTGAGACACCCAGACACCCCAAAGTCATAACAACTTAACTTTAATAGAACTTGTAAACTTTACACTTTTATTTCTCTTCTCCTTACATTTCAGGTTATTGTTATTAAAAGTTACATGTTTTTATATTTTGTAACTAATAACACTTATAGTTATTTTTACTACACTCATTTTTTAACCTTTATACTATAGTTTAAGTGAATTATTCACCACCATTAACAAATTACAAAATATACCTTGAGATGTCTTTTTCAAATAGCACTTGACAATAATAATAATTTTTTAAAGTAAAAGTTTATTGGTATAGGGGTGCCTGGGTAGTTCAGTCAGTTAAGCACCCGACTCTTAGTTTTGGCTCAAGTCATGATCTCATGGTTTGTGAGAATGAGTACCACATCAGGCTCTGTGCTGACAATGCAGAGCCTGCTTGGGATTCTCTCTCTCCCTCTCTACCCCCCCCCCCCCACTCATGCTTTCTCTATATCTAAATAAATAAATAAATGAAAACTTAAAAAAATTAAAAAAGAAAAAGTTTATTGGTTTAATTTTAGGCCTCGTAAAAAGATATTTATATCAAATTCACCCCATTAAAGCACTCAGAACAAAATATTCCAGGTGTCCAAATGTATGCATCAAAACAGCCAGCTCAAAATATCATGTACCTGTGTGTGTGTGTGTGTGTGTGAGAGAGAGAGAGAGAGAGAGAGAGAGACAGAGAGACAGACAGAGACAGAGACAGAGAGAGAAAGAGAGAGAGTTTCATGTGAGTAAAATAAGGGTCAGTGGTAAATGCTCCCTTTATGAACACTTTGGTCAGCCCAAGTACCCATAGACCTGAGGGCCTTGTTTGGTGTATGTAGTGTGTGTCCATGAGTGCAAAGGTGCTTATCACCATTGCCCACAGAAATAGTCTGCCAGAGTGTTTTTATCTGTGCCCTTGACTTTACATTTGGCTGGGGTGAGGAAGTAAGGCTGATCCACGGGGAGAAGAGCTGCTATTTGCACCCCCTCCTCACCTTTTCATTGCTGTCATCAGTCTAGCTAGCCTTTCTAACACAGTGCCTCCAGTGGAAAGTCATAAAATGCTTCATAAAAGATAAGGGAGCCTGATGCCACATCTGCTCAGGCTGCAAACCCCAATAGGGTGAAATGAAATTGAAGAGTATGGGCCTTGTGAGATGCCAGACTTTTAAGATTTTACTGAAGGAGGAACCTAGCCTCCTTCAGTGCAAGCACACTGGCATTCTTGGCAGTATGGAGGAGTGAGGGCTGGGAGGGTGGAATAGAACTGGGTGGGGAGAGTGCAGACAGGCCTACAGTGGGACTAGGCTGACTTAGTGGGCTTAGTCTTGGTCTGTGGGCAAGCTTCAGGACGCATGGACTGGGTTCAATTCAAACATGATACGTACTCCAATGCCATCCATCATCCCTGCTGCACCCTTGCTATGGGTGGGACTCTGAATTCTCTTGCCTGGGTGATTGCATTGGTCTCTTCTGATCTTCCTGTGGCTCTTCTCTCCCTCTCCAGTCCATGATCCACACAGTGTCCAGAGTGAGCCTTCTAAAACAGGCTCAATCTCATCACTCCCAGACTGAAACCCTTTGCTGGTTTCCTAGTGTCTATGACAGCATTTCTCAAACTCTGTGGCCTGGGATAATAACTGGGATCTGGTGACAAAAGAGGCTTTAAGGATAATACGTTAAAAGAATGTTGGGCTCAACAAAGTAAAGCAGGCATCTTTATTGCAGGACGGATCAGCACTTCTATTGTAATAATGTGTACTGAGGCTCAAGGCTCACTAAAACCCTCCTATACTTCATCTTTCTCATAGGACATTGTGTTCAACAGAACCCATTTTAGGAAACACTGGCTCAGCAGGTCTCTGGGACCTGGTGCCTGCTTGCACCTCCAGCCCCTGTGTCCACTAATGCTTTCCCCTCAACTGAAATGCCTTCCTCGACCCTTCATTTTCCTAATTCCTACTTATCTGTGAGGACTTTTAGACTGTACCTCCCCCAGGAAAGCTATCATGGCTATGCTCACCCACTACGCATCACTCAGTCTCCAGGATGTGCTTATCTCTGACTTCTCAGTAATGGCCATGTATTAAAATGATTTCTATATTTGTCTCCTGAATGAGATTTTTAGCTCCTTGTAGGCGGGGTCTCAGCTTTAACTCTGGGCCCAGAGCCCAGCACAGGGCCTGCAAGTTCTCAGTAAATGCTGGATGGAGAGATGGGACAAAAAGAGTATCAGGGAAAAAAGAAGAGAAAGAGAGCTTAAGAAAGAGAAGGATAAATGAGGCGCCTAGGTTGCTCAGTCAGTGAGCGTCCAACTCTTGATTTCAGCTCAGGTCATGATCTCAGGGTCATGGAATTGAGCCCAACATCAGGCTCCATGCTGAACGTGGAGCCTGCTTAAGATTCTCTCTCTCCCTCCCTCTTCCCTTCTCCCCACCCCTCTCTGTCTCTCTAAAATAGAATAAATAAATAAATAAATAACAAAGCGAAGGATAGAAAGAGAAAATGAGGGAGCAAATGCAAGTACATTTGACCCTTGAACAATGTGGGTTTGAAATGCATGGGCCCACTAATATGTGGATTTTTTATAGTAGTATGGTGAATGTATTTTCTTTTCCTTGTGATTTTCTTAATAACATTTTCTTTTTACTAGCTTACTTTATTGTAAGAATGCAGTTATAGTATATAATAAATATAACATTCAAAATATGTGTTATGTTATCAGTAAGGCTTCCACTCAACAGTAGGCTATTAGTAAAGTTTTGAGGAGTCAAAAGTTATACATGATTTTTTTTTACTATATGGGGTGTCAACATGTTCAATTCCTACATGTTCAAATGTCAACTATATGGAAGCTTTTGTTAGGAAGCCCTCAGAATGCTCCAGGTTCTATGTGTCAAGTTAATAGACTTGAAATTGAACAGTAGTACATTATATAAGATACTCTATTCAGCTTTAGTAAGAATCACCTATTATTCTTAGCTTATTGACATCCAGTGATGCTTTAGCCCACAAACAACAACAGGGAGGCCAGTACATTGGGCCAGTCCAGCCTACTAATTCAGCAGTGTTCACTAATTTGAAAAAACAATGTCTGCTAAAAAGCTTAGGTGGGCCATCCCCCTGGTCAGGTGACCCTCATTTGGCCCTCATGTAGCACGTGTCAGTGTCAGGTTCCACTCCACTGGGGCCTTTCCCATAAACTGCTGTAGTGCTTCTATGGGAGGATTAGACCTGAGGACACACCCATATCTATAGAAGGACACTAGGGCATCCTAGCATCCATGCAGGTGATACATACACCTCTTTCTCTACATCTGTTTCCCTCTCCTTTTTTTCTGAGGCTCAGAATTTGGAAGTGGGGAAAAGAGATACTAGAAAGCAAGGCCAAGGTTAGAGTTTGGATGGGCTTCCTTGTTGACAAAGGACTAGCCTTCCTAGAACCTGGCATAAAATAAGTACTCAAGGAATATTTGTTAAATAAGTGAGCCTGGGTCAGGGGATATGAGTTTGGGGCTGGAGTGAAATTCAAGGAGTACCTCAAGGAGTACTCACTTTTCCCAAGTGAATGGCTGATGTGGCTACAGGGCCTGAGTTTCTACCACTGCTGGTCATCCTTGGGGTTGAAGCATTGTGTTTTGAGAGGACTCCTTTGAAATGCAAACATTTTACCAAAGAGGAGAAACCAGTACTTAGTCAATTCACATTTGTCTATCAACTTGCCCTAATATCTGTTGATTGAACAAACACTGGGTACCTATAAAGTGCCAGATCCTGCATCAGGTGGACATAGTCCTTGCTCTGTTGAACTCGCAATCCTATGTTCAAGATGCTTCCATGTGGGCACTAGCCCATTTGAAGAAGGGTAGGGTTTCCCAGCTTGATCTGAAAGGTTTCACTGCTAACTCATTTAATGTTTATTCATTAAGTGTGTACTACCTATTGTCCTTATTCTGGTGATAAAGCAGAGACCAAACCTATTGAACATCTCTGCCCTTAGTGGGACTTCTGCTGAGTGAAAAGGACAGACAATATATGAAATACATAAGTGACGCAGTATTTCACATGGTGATAAAACAGGAAAATGACATAGGGTGAATTGGGCCCAGGATGGGGGTATGCATTGCCATCTCAAATAAGTGATCACAGAAAGCCTCACTGACTTTTGAGTAAGAAGTCCAAGGAGATAAGAGACAAAGCTTTCCTGATATCTGGAGAAACAGGCAATATAAGGACACCAAGGCAGGAGTATGCCTGATAAGGTAGAGCAAGGAGGTCATTGTGGCCAATGCAAATAAAATGAGGGGCAAGTAGTAGAAGATGTGGTTAGAGAGGTGACAAGGGGCAAAGTTGGTCAGGGTCTTGTAGACCAACACAAGAGTAGAGCAAAGTCAGAAGCCACTGGACGCTTTGAGCAAAGGGTTTTTCTGGTTTCTGTATTGAGAGTGGATTGTAGGAGTCTAGGGTGGAAATAGGAAGGCCAATTTAGAAGTTCCTGCAATCACCCAGGTGAAAGATGATGTTAGCAAGGACTAGGGTGGTATCAGTGGATTTGGTAGGGAATGGGGAGTTTCTGGATGGATTTTGAAAGGAGAACTAACAGAACTTGGATTAAATTTGGGGTATACAAGAAAGATAGGAGTCAAGGATGATTCCAAGGATTTTGGCCTGAGCAACTGAAAAGATGGAGTTGCCATTTATTGCTAGTTGCTTCAGATAATCAAACCAATTTGCAGGGCATGGTGAAGGTAACCCAAGTTCCTGCAAAGCCCATTTATCCCCCTCAGTGACTGCCCCCAGTACAGGTCCTGCTTGACTTGACGAAGCCCCATGTGTTTTGCTGGAAGGAGGAGAATGAGATGTTTGGCAGGCCCAGGTAGAAACACTGGAATCTGGGAAAGTCAATGAAGCCAGAGAGAACACATGAGGATCTGTTTCTTCCCTTGAGTCCTGGACTTCTCTGGGGCATGAGAGCATTGGTTACTATAAAGTACCCCAGCACCTTTCTTTCCTTAACAGCTTCCTTTTTTCAACTCAATCCACTCTATCACTCCCAAGGTTTTCAAAGGTTTGTCAGAACTAAGAAAGCTCTGAGTGCCAGGTTTCTTTGTTGGATCCCGGGGCTGGTGGTTAGAGAGCAGAGACTGAGGCTTTGGGAGCTAAAGATGGAAAGGTTCAGCTGTTGGGCTGGGGAAGAGGTAAGATTGGACCACTTACCAAAGACCCATTAGCTATTGGTAGAATGGGTACCCAGCCCAGAAAGAAACGAGATTGAGGTGACCTTGGTATTGTTTGGAACCCATTTCTATGGGCCACTAGTAATCAGTCTTTAGCAGAGGCCATAGGAAAGGGAAGCGTGTTCAGCCCCCAGTTGTAAGTGACTATGTACCCAGGAGTTACACTTGTCTCTGATCCTAGGGATCACTGGTCAGGCTTTGGAGGGACATCTGTCACCTCTTTCTGTCCCAGATCTTAAAGATGACTAAGGCTTTTGTCCTCACTCTTGCCTAAAGACCAGGACCATGAATTATGTGTCCAGCAAGTGGATGTGCTACACAGAACCATCTCTACTCTCACGTCCTCCCTTGGCAACCCTGGGCACTTGGTGAGTTTGGCCCCTTTGGATAAACTATTGTTCTAAGGAAGCAATAGTACACTTCTTAGTAACCTTAGTAACATTTAGAAAAAGTAATCTTCCATAGGAAGACTCAGCTGAGAAAAAGGTCTGTGCCTTTCATGGCCAACTAGGAATTTACTACATATTTCTCTCTTAAAGCAGATTCACTCTTCAGTGCTTGCTTTTTTCACTCAAACCAGTCCTCCTAGGCCCTTCGGCACACCTACTGCTCAGGTAAGCCCCATGTCCAGCCCTGCCCTTGTTCCTGACTCTTCTCTGTCCTTTAGGGTCCTTGTGGTGCCCCCTCCTTGGCACTTTCAGGACCTTTACCTGGAGTGTAGATTCTTTCCAAGGAAGAAGATGGAAAGGAGTCCATAAAAGGCTCAGTGAGAGTTGGGAAAGGCAGTCTCATGCAGTCTTCCACCCGTACCCTCCACTTCCCTCCCCTCCCCATTGGGCTTTGGACCTAGAACCTTGTGCTGGGCATATAGACTTGTGAAGGACTATCTCTCCCTCTTCTGGGCTTGATGCATACTCATGTGTTCTGCTTTGGTTCCCATATCAGTGGCCATGAGGTATGCCCCAGCTTTCTATATTTCAGACCCTGCATGGGGGAAAGATCAAGTCCTTCCACTGAAGCATGAAATTGGGTGCCTGCAGTCACACTGCCAGTTGTAATACAGATCCTCTGGCATGGGAGAACCTCTTCAAGGGGCTGGATCTTGTGCACTGTCTCATCCCTTGCTTGTAAGTAAGAGCTACGCCACTTGAGCCCGGTATGTGTGCTGTTTATTCTCAGTGACCTTGAATCATGTATTTGTCTCTTCCCTGGGTGGCACTTTTCGCCTTGACTATACAGCCTCAGCACCCTATGAATAGTAAAACAGTGAGACCAGTTTGTGCCTTGGCTACTGGCAGCCACCCCTTGTGTTTGGATAACAAGGAAAAAGCAAGACTGAGGGCCTGGTAAGGCCCACCCTCAGAAGGAGACTTCACCTCATACGTTCAAAAACTTCTTGGCCCCACTGTCAGGGCAAATCTGTGATATTTTCTTGTACACTATCCAGAATAAGGACAGCAAATCAGGGAAAAGCTGACTGGGGACCACACCTCTGGTTGTACCCCACCTTGGAGCTAGGCCCCCTGCCTGGGCAATGCCCACCTGCTGTACCCCCTTGCTGAGGCTTGCCTGCTGCAGGATTTTGGACAGCAATAACCTCATCCAGGTGCTCCTGGAGAATTTTCTGGGCTGAGTTCCTTGTGAATAACTGAACTTTCTGTAAATTCTTGATCCTGTCATCCATTTTCCCCACATTTACTCCAGCCAGGGATCAAAGAATCTGGTGACTGTGTGTATATGTGTGTGACTTTGTGCACATAAGCATGTGTGTATAGTACATGTCTGTGAGCGTGTGTGTGTATGCATAGAACTATATGCAACCAGGAGAGGCACAAGGGCTTCTTCCTAGAGAACAGGGACCCACAGGTCCCCAAGTCTATCCCCTGTAAGTGGTGGGGGTGTGGAAGGCAGACCCTGGCTTAACTCCCTAGACCATGTCTCCAGTTACACTGGGTGGGTTTGGAGGAAATGCTAAGTGGGGTGTCTTGCTCAAGGTAACATAGTTCAGAAGTAACAGAGCTGTGACAGACTCCATGGCTCTTGATTCTCAGAGCAGTGTTTTTCCTATCACCCCAGAGCAGAGAGAAGAATCTTCATCCTGCCAATCCCATGGAGCACGTGTGAAGCCTGCAGGAGCCAGTGGACAGAGCAATGCTTGGTTAGGTGTAAAGGGCCATATGGCTGTAAGAGGTGACTCTTAGGCATTGTGTCTCCCTAGGTGTCTGGGAGACTACTGAATCCCTGGAGGGTACCCAGTCCTGCCTACTTGCTTGTCACCTTTTAGGATCCTGCTGAACAATTCTCTCAGCTACATGCCCACTTCATGTATCTGTACCCAGAGACCCAAGCTGAAATGGCTGTGAAAGCTCCTCCTTCAGAACTCTGGAAATAAGACTGGGGGATTCACAGTCGGCTCCCTGCAGCTCTTCTTTTCTTCTCCCTTTATCTTCTCAACTTTTATTTTCTGGATTTATGGACTTCAGTCCCAATGGCCTTGGCCAGTTAATCCCAATTGCAGCTGGAAGGATTTGGGTTAGACCAGAATTTCTCAATAGTTAGCACTATTGACATTTTGGGCAGGAGAGTTCTTTGTTGTGGAGCCTGTCCTATATCCTGAGCAGCAGCATCCTTAGCCTCTACGTGGCATTTGGTGTGCCACTGCCACATTTCTCCTCACTGTCCCCAAGTTGTGACAACAAAAAGCATTTCCAGAAATTTTGCCCCTGGGAGGCAAAATTGCTTTCCATTGAGAACCACTGGGTTAGGCTGAGGCAACTACTCTGGTTCTGCCTCCTTTTTCCTGGGAACACTGTGGTGTTGGTGGCGAGCTAGACCAGCTCCAAAGCTCCCAGTACCTCTCTGAGGCCTTTGCCCTGCCAGGCCCCTTGCCTGCTTGGCAGTAAAATCCAGAATTCCGGAAGCCAACATTTGGCAGCTAGGCCTGAGCACTCCCATCCAAACAAATTGTGAGGACTTGGAAGTGGATTGGGATGAGATCTAATAGTGTGGGAAGGGGAAAGGGCTGGGGGAGGACACTGGGACTTGCCAGTGTATTAGTAGCAAATGGCCCTTATTTGCAAGGCCAAGTCCTAGGACAAAGTGCCACTTTCATTTCAGAGCCCAGCTGGGTCTTTTAAAGACCTTACCTGTCCTGCTAGGTGCTCATCATGGCTGAGGCTTATAATCTGAGCCTCATAACTCCTTGTTTTTCTCCTCTCTAGGCAATCTGCCAACACCATGGGGTGCCTGGGAAAAGTGCCTCCAGAGTGTCCCTGAACTGCTCTACCATGAGGGACCTGGAGTGTGACAATATCAGTGGTCTGAGCACCTCAATGTTTCAGGGCTATAGGGCCTTCATTGTGTTGTAAGCAAGTCTTTTCTCAGCACACTTGCCCATACTGCCAACCCCACTTTACCACCCTTCAGGCACCTTCACCTTTTCAATCCTCTGGCCCATGTGGCAGGAGTAGCCAAGGTTTTGAGTTGGTTTCTCCAGGAACTCTTGGAGGGACCTTGGCAAATTAGAGCTACAGGATGTGTTGGCTGTAGGACCCTTGGAGAACCAAAGCCCAAATCACTGTGAAGATCAGAACACTGAGGCCATGAGAAGAAGACAAACAATGACTCAGTGGCTGTATGGGGTCTAGAGCTGACCCCTCTTGGCTCCAAGTCCATGATCTTTACCTACTCTTTATAGGAGTCTTGGAAACAGCTTTCTCATTGGGGTTCCTACTCCTAGACCTTCCTCCCTTCTAACCCTACTGTACTATGCTGCCAGATTTATCTTCCTTAAGCATGGTTTTCATCATACTCCTCTCCTGCTCAAAAACCTTCAATGGCTCCCTGTGGCTTAGGCCATAGGGAATTCAATTCAAAGTCTCCCTGTGAGGAGCCTCTTCTCCAGACCCATCCTCCTTCTCTCCCTGCCTCTACTGTGGTCACCTGCCAACCCAGTTCCTCAAGTTCACTAGGTGGGACCTGTGCTCTCCAAGCTGCCAATCCTAGCTCACACTTCTCTCTTCCACAGTATCTCCTCCCATCCTCCCCAAATTGTCTCACTCAAATGTTTCTCTCAAATGCACCTTTAAATTGATGCTCCCCCTACATTACCCCATTAGGATGAAATCTTGCCTCCTCTAAACCTTTGCCCTGTGACACATCTTCCATGTTTCCTGTCACATTCTAGTCCTCTCTGAATCTGTTTCCTTGTCCTGTAAAATGGGTCTAATAAGCTTTCAGCACATGGGCCTGCTGTGGAATTCAGATGAAAATAGCCTATGTAGCATGAAGGTGTTTGACAGTGCTCTCCTGTTGCCCTTCTTCATCATGCTATCCCCAGTGAACCGAGGCCTCAGCTAGTGGTGCACCTAGTTCAGTAGTAATGTGGTAGCACTCTGCACTGTCCTTTAGCTCCTCATCTTGTGGGAGGACAGGGGGTGCAAAGCATTCTGAGAGGCTGGGTCTCTAAACCTCAGAGTAGGAAGTAAGTTTGCCACTCAGGTGTAAGTAATCAAATACACAGCCAGAATAGACCTGGCCTAGGAAGGGGCAGGTGGTGGGAAATCTGGTTCTTGAGGGCTCAGGCCCATTTCTGTCCCACCTGTCTCTGTGAGCTGGTCTCCAAAAAGGAACTCAGTCCTGCACTTTTCCAGACAATCTGAGTCCTTACATGTCCTCCCTGAATTCTGGCTCAACCTCCAGACCCCATGGGAGTCATTTTAGACAGCCCCTGTCTCCAAGTAAGGTGCTGCCAGGTAAGTGGTGTTTTAGTGATACATAGAATGAGGAAGTGTTCCCAACCTCTCAAGCTGTTCCCTAGACCTACTTCCTCTCTTTCCTCCATAGACAAGGAAACCACTTCTTACCATATCTGGATAAAGAATGTCTCAGTCATGTGTTGCTTCTTCTCTGGCTGGGCTCCATTTTCTGCCCCCTCACTCTGCCAAGCTTATCCCACTGGATCTAATGCCCACCATGCTGCCGAAGCACAGCCTTCCTTTGGTCTTTAGAGTCTGACAGCCCAAGCTTCAAATTCAGGATCCCTCACTTGCTAGCTCTGTGACCTCAGGTAGGCCCCTTTACCTCTCTGGGTTGCAGTTGTTCTCATCCATAAAATGGGTCTACTAATCATAAGATTGTTGTGAAAAGTGAATGAGCGAATGCATATAAAGTGTGCGGCACTGCCTGGCATGATAAATGCACACTAAACATTAAAGGAGGAAAGGCATGCAAACTGTGTAAAGCAGTGCTTGGCATATGGGAGGCACTGAATAAATGTTAGCTACTATTATGCTGATACCCAAGGGAAGATCTTTTGGAAACAAATCAAGTGTACTTTATGGGAGGCAGTAAAGAGACTGACCTGGCTTTCCAGACAAGTGAAACCACCAGAAAAGGCACTCCTGCCTCACTCGTTCTCCCCACCCACCTCAACCAATACTGAGTCGCACAGGCCAAATTTGTTTAAATCTAGCTCCAGTAGTACTGGAGTACTGTTAACTAGCTTAGTATAACACTGGGCAAGTACCTTCTCTCACCTCTCTGAGCCTTAGTTTCTGCACCTTTAAAATGGGGACCAAAAGTATACCTATCTTCAGGGTTTTGTGAGTATCTAATGAGAAAACAGGTATGTGAGCTATGTCAACCACACTGGAGAGAGGCTGGATTTTATTTCTGTGGTTCCTCCTCCTTTCCCTAGGCCCTGGGCCTTGCCTCCATTCTTAGCACTCTGCCCCTTTACCCCCCATCTCACCCTGTCCCCCACCTCCTCTTCTTCTCCTCATAAAGCTGTCATAAGCCAGGGCATGGCCATTTACTCCATACAAGCAGCACTTGTTTATGCCGGCATTATTTTGTGACCTGCACAATGTGTCCCACTACATGGACAGGCTGGAGTCACCGATTTAGCTGCTGACTCAGAGGAGAGAAGGCTGGGAACCCTGAGGGCTCTGCCTCCCAGTCATGAGCCCTGGGCTATATTGCTTTCACTTGGCAGCAAGGAACTTGTCCAGGGACATAGAAGTCAGTTCGAGGCCCTGACGGAAACCTGCTTGCCTCTCTAGACTAAGAAGCATAGCTAGGGTGGAGTTAGTAAATGAGAAGAGGTGTCTACAGTCCAACAAGGGAGGCAAGAAGTGTCCCTACGGTTGCACACGCTAGATCACCTGAAGTATAGAGTCAGGCATCCAGCTGCCCATGCCTAAGTACCTTTCTCCCTAAGCTGTAATGTTTTTACCTTAATACAGGCTCTGTGCTTCCTTCTGACAGGCCCAACTTATCATTAGGCATTATCAGTAGGCACAGCTTCTAGGGCACAGGAAATTGTTTTAATCTTAATTTATTTTAACCTCAGAGGAAAAAATGAGTATAATAACACCAAATATATAACGAATAGTGCAACCCAAATAATATTTACCTTTATACCAATGCAGTTGTAAAATATATTTTTTAATGTTGCTTATAGAGGAATGGCCCATGAAAGTCCAGATGCAGCCTTCGTCTCTGCTCAGTCCTCAGCTGTCCCCATTGATTGAAGCACCATCTGCTTGTGTTAGAGATGTGGCGGCAGGCCAAGGCCACTCTATGGGCCTTTGGATCACTGCTGGAATCCAGGAGGCAAGGCAGGGCAGAGAAGGCTGACTCCCAGCAGGCTGTGAGGATGGGCTGGGGCCAGAGAAGAGCAGCCTCTATTTCACTGTTCATCCTAGCATCCCTGGCCCTCTTCCCTCTCTCCTGGCCAGACTGCTCTTCAGCCAGCATTCCTCAAACACATTTCCTACTTTGTTCAATGGCTGTCATACCTACCACTCCCAGTTCACTCCCCACTGCCCCTCACACACACACACACACACACACACACACACACACACACACACTGAAGCCAGCAACAGGAAGTAGGAGTGTCCTATCCCTTTGCACTGGGCTCCAGTGGAATGAAGGCTGGCTTAGGATGAGGTGCCTGGGTGGCTCAGTTGGTTAAGCTTCAGACTTCAGCTCAAGTCATAATCTCACAGCTCGTGGGTTTGAGCCCTACGCTGGGCTCTGTACTGATAGCTAAGAGCCTGGAACCTGCTTTATGTTCTGTGTCTCCATCACTCTCTGCCCCTCCCTCACTCAAGCTCTGTCTCTCTCTCCTTCAAAAATAAACATTAAAAAAATTTTTT
Organism: Herpailurus yagouaroundi; assembly: GCF_014898765.1. Classification (NCBI taxonomy): domain Eukaryota; kingdom Metazoa; phylum Chordata; class Mammalia; order Carnivora; family Felidae; genus Herpailurus; species Herpailurus yagouaroundi. The sequence continues at coordinate 844,038 of NW_024420375.1, read as the reverse complement.
TTTTAAAGACAGGCTTAGGAGTCTGGGCAGAAGTCCCCATTCAGCCCCTTACTTGCTGTGTACTCCAGGGCAAGTCACCTTATTTCTCAGACTCCAAGATCCCCAACCAGAAAAAGGGGGTCCTAACACCTCACAGGAGACTTTTGAGGTTGAAAGGACATCTTGCATTGGAAAATGCATGGCATGGTGCCTGCTATACAGTAGGCACTCAGTATTCATGTGTTCCGTCTTAGGCAGTAGAAGGGTTTGATGCTGTTCTCACCCACTCTACCAGGTTCCTCAGGTTCCAGTGCACCCACCCTCACACTCCCCACCTCATGCTCTCTCATGTCTCCCTGATCCTACACACAAACATGTAACCACATTCAGCATACATTCCCTGACACTGGCTCTTCTAGACCAGACATTATACTGGACACTGGGGCCACAGAGATGACTCTCACTTGGTCCCTGTCCTTGATGTCATAGTGTAGGCAAAGAGACAGGTTTGTCCATTTGAAGTTACTTTTGTGTGATAAAAAGTGCTTTTTGAGTGTCCATTCAAAAAGTGCTTAAGGAGCTCAGGGGTAGGTTGGTTAGAAAAGGCTGGCTGAGTTTGGAAGGGTGTGAATAGCTAGAGGAGATACAGGAGGGCAAGCCAAGCAGAGGGAAGCTTGTAGAGCAAGGGCTTGAGGTGAACAAGCTAACATAATCAATGGTGATGAAACACTCCCTTTATGTCCATTAATGTACTGGGCACTGTTCTAGGTGCACGGGCTCCTGTCAACACCCATTTTACACATGAGAAAACTGAGGCTCAGAGAGCAAAGTAGCTTGCTCACAATCACACTGCTAACAAGTGGCAGAGCCAGGACTTAAACCCACCTCTGTGTGTCTCCAGATGCTTTCCACCAGGCCTTCCTGCCTCTCTGAGGTGGGAATTATAAAGGACTCAGAGTTGAGCCTCACTATGATCCTGATCCCAGGTGCTCCCATGCCAATGGGGGTCATGTGACTGGTACCCAAAGAACCCTAAGAGGAGACATAAACAAGATGGAAGCCTTGAAACAGATGCAAAAGACAATGATGTCTCAGAAGACGGGAGTCAACAAATCTTGTCAGAAGCTTCAGGGACAGCTTCATAGTGGGGATATATTGGAATTGGGCTTTGCCAGACTAAGGTTTGAGGGTAATAGCACTTTGTCATAAGTAATCCACACATCTTTCCAAGCCTCATTTTACATATGGGGAAACTGGGCTTCCAAAAGCTTAAATAACTTGCACACAGGCTCACAGATAAGAACTGACAGAACTGAGACTTGAGCCTGGGTCCTCTAAATCCAAGACAGTCTTATGTCTGCTTATGGCAAAGGTAACTAAAGGAGCATGTCAGGCACATGGCTGAAGAAGGTTAGTGAAAAGAAAGTTGGTGGACAGGTGAAGGCCACATTGTGGGGTCCTGAATGCCACAGTCTGAAAAACATAGGAAGACATTGGATTTTTGAAAGACTCACCTAGTACTAAGTATAGGTGGAAATGGGTGGGAGAAGAGAGAAAGGAGGTGAAAGCTTCTTTCTAATACCTGGGTGGAAAGGCATGCAATATGAATTGAGTGCTTCAGACACTGGGTAGAAGCTAGATACAGGAGACATGGTGGAGATAGATCAGATAGCATGTAGCTAGCTCCCCTTTAGGCCCACACGATCTAGGCTTCTATTTACCTCTGCAACACCATCTCCTTCTCCTCTCCCCTTGCTCCGTGCATTCCAGCATGCTACCCAGCTACTCAGCCCCAGAAATGCCAACTTTGTCTTCACCCCAGGTCCATTGTACTTGCTATTTTCTCTGCTTAGAACTCCTCCCCATAGATCTTTGCATTGCTGATTTCTTTTCCTCTCTTAAGGTCTGACTTACATGTCAATTCCTCAGGCCTATCCCTGATCAGTCACCACTGCCTTACCCTGCTTGATTGCCTTCATAACCCTTATCATAGCTGAAGTTAGCTTGTGTATGTGTTTATTGTCGACCTCCTTCTACTCATGCATCCACTAGGATGTGTGCTAAAGGCATGTGGGAACCTTTTCAGTATTTGTCATTGCTCTATTCTCTGTGCCTCAAGTCTGGCATATGGCAGACATTCTGCAACTACTTGTTGAATGGCAGAATGGATGAGTGTTTGGATTGATGGATGGATACCTGCATTGGTTATGGGGGGGGGGAAGTGAGAGAGAGGGAGGAGTTCTCACTGATTTGGGGATCTGAGTTTAGCAGCCAGGAAGATAACAGTGCTAACAGAGATAGAGCGGGTAGCGGGGAGCTATGTGTGAGAAGATGTTGAATTTGGCTTGTGCCTGGTGAGTCTGATATGCAGATAGGGCCGCCAGGTAGAGAGGTCCACTTATACAGCAGGAAATACTGGCCTGAGCTCAAAGAAGTGATGGGGTTCTGGGAGTGATGGGGGTCATCTGCACAAAAGTATCAAATGAAACCATGGATGCCAGTGAGGTCCCTTATGAGCAAGGTGATGCAGGAAGAGGAAAAGGAAAAACTTGAGAGGAATGATTGAAGTTGAGGTGGGACTGAGGGAGAAGAGAAGTGGAAGGGGCAAGGAAAGAGGACCAAGGGCTGCAAAGAATTGAGAAGAGCTCTCCTTGTGTGGAGGAAGGAGAGCTTTGAGAGGGAAGATAAAGTCACAGAGCCAAATTCTCAAAGAGGACATGGAGTGGAAACCAAAAGATGCAAAAAGGCCACTGGGATTTTTTGAGCCTAATGAGGAGGTAGGTGTGTCCAGAATGGTGGCTGAGGCTATGTGGGTTTGAGAGCCAAGGAGGTAGGTAGGGCCCTGATGCCAAGCAGAACATAATGTGCATATCCACTCATCCACCCAAGCCTAAGCCCTCTTCCAGAACCTGACTGGCAAGGAGGAGGCAGGTAGGAGGAAGGACAGGGGAGACTACCATTTATGCATGTCCACCATGTGCTAGGCACTGTGCAGCCATGTTCACAGCTATTGGCTCATTTAACCCTAATGACAACATTGCAGTATATAAACAATTATTAACCCTATCTTCTGTGAGGAAAAAGAAATTAAAAAGGTTAAGTGTCATTTAAGATCACAGCCAGGAAATGATACAGCTAGATTTGAACTTGAGTCTATCTACCATCTACCCTCAGCCACTCTAGCTAGGAACAGGGCACTGGAGACTAAAAGCTCCAGGTACATTAATTCCTATGTGAGATTCTCTCACTGCCTGGTTTCTTTGAGGTGCTGGGTCAGGGGAAATATAAGAAGAGAAAATATAGGCAACAGGATTGGGAATTTGAAGATGAGAGTTGTCTAGCATAAGGGAAAGGAAGAGATCAAGTCAGGGTAGGCCAAGGTAATGACTGAGGGTTAAAAATGGTCATAGGCAGTGCTTGCCATGTATGTGGAATTGAGAGGCCCCATAATCATGACACCCAGTCCCACATCTATAGGCCATGGTGGTCAATTCATTGACTTCACAGTGGGCCACGCAGAGAGGCAGAAATGGGAGCCTCTGCTTTATGCAGGGGAACTACACTAAGGCCCAGAGAAGCTCCCTAACTTGGCACTAGATCTCCCAGAATGCCAGAGATGTAGAACTACACTGGGCAGCTGGTTCTGGGCAAAAGTCCAGAGCTGAAAGTTTGGAGGAATTCTCTGGCTCTTCCAAGAATCTCCACCATACACAGTTCTTTATCTGTCTCCTAGAGACCATCACCTGGGTGGTCATTTTCATATTACTCATTAACAGCATTCTCAACCTCATCCTCTGTATTATCACTACAGCCTCCTTCCATGACCAGGTCAGGCAGTGTTTGTGCCATAAGGTGCCCCTGGCTGCGGGCCTCAAGCTACTGGCTGGAGCTTCACACTAGTGTCCCTTAACACCAACACTGCTTGAGCCATCTCCCATCACCCATACCCACATGTGGGGTGCCTTCATTGTTTTCCCAAAGGCAAGAGGCTGACAAGACCTCTGTTTCATCTTGCTCCCAAGGCTATCTGAGATCCCCAGGCAGCAGCAGTGAAGAAAGGCCAAAGGGATGTAGGGACAGCTGAACCCAAAAGAAGAGAATGAAAGGTGAGAGAGAAGTGTGACTTGACAGAGACCCCAACCTGTTCAGGCTGAGTGGGGCAGAGCAAAGTGAACACTTACTGAGCCAGGCTTGTGCCCAGGTTTCACTAGCCTGTTTGGCTTACGAGGAGGCTGAGGTTCCGGTAGAGGGAGAGCAGCAGGATGTTTACCCCAGGCTAGTCAATACCACTCTATGGGTGGAAATATAGATTGAATAGCAAAGCCTATACTCCCTCTTTAGCTGCCATTAGGAGCTTAGAAACTTTATGGCTACAGAAGTGTGTCAAAGAAAGCCTTTTCCTATGAGGAAGACAAGGGGGGGGGGAGAGAGAGAGAGAGAGAGAGAGAGAGACTTTCTAGCCCCCTGGGATTTGCAGGCTACTAGAGCCAGACCAGAGGTTGCCTTCAGGCACTCTAACCTCTCTTAGGCTGGCTTATGGAGAAAACGGTCTTGTAGCCATCCAGGGCTGGGTTTCCACTCTTCATCCTTAAGCTTAGACTGTGTGTACCAGGTGAAGGAAGGACAACATAGCCAGGGACATCTCTCCCCAGGGCCACTGTCAGCATGCCTGAGATCATGCTTGTGGGCCACTCAGACTGGGAACCCTGGCCAGATCAGGGGATGGGATCTGCAGCTTCTGCCCAGGCCCTGGGTTCTTGGAGTCCCACCTCCCCCACCCCCAAATTGCCTCCCAAAGAGAAGCGCTGAGGCCCTCCCCATTCCTCCTATGGCCTTCCCTTGAGTCCTAGAGTGTTTCTGATCCTAACATGAAGCCCACATTGTAACCCGCCCTCAGTTCCTAACCCATCATCTCAGTGAAGACAGCCACACAGCCAGAGTGGATCTCTAGTAATGCTTTATTGTTCTGCTGAGGGGTCACATGGTTCCTGGTCTCCACCTCCCTCATCTTAAATGCCCTGCCCCCTTAGGCTTTCAAGACTCCTGCTCATACCCACAGATTATAATATAGTCTGGACAGAATATGTGTGCATATATAGATGTGCATGTATATATGTATACATGTATACATGCATGTGCATGTATACATATATACATATATTATTCTGACTGTACAGTATTTATAGGTAGAAATAAAAAAGGCTTAAAAAGTTACAATATTGCCTGGGATCCATCTCACTCCAGTTTATTTTGCTGAAAGAAAAATAAAGCACTAGTTGGCATTTGAATGTCATTGAAAATTCCACATAAGCCAAGATAGCTGCTGGGTAGGATGAATCAGGTTTGGATCAAGCCCCAGCTGGCTGAGATGACACTAGGCCCTTCCATCTGGCTGGCTGGCTGCCTCAGGCAGGGGCCTGGTCCCTGCTTGAGGAAGGGGCTGTTATGTCAGCCAGCTACCACAGGCAGGAAGATCAGGAGAAGAGACACAGATACAGATGTGTGTCTCTTTTTACCACCATCTGTTTTTGCTTGGCCTGTGTGGTGGGAGTGAGCTTGTTTGCTCTCCAGACAAAAGAGTGTGTGACCACAGGCCGCACAGGACACCAGAGAGTGGCAAAGTATGGGGCCCAAACTGGGGAGACTGGTTCATTGATCTCCTGAGACCTGAGAAAGGAAGCCACCTCCCCCCACTACCATATCCCAAGCTAGCCGAAATTGTCATGTCACCTACTAGGAACCTGTCAGTGCTCACTCTTTAAATCAGCCTCATAAAAATCAGCATTGTATTTACACAAATAAAACAGCTCATAGTGCTTGTAGCTGCCCTGTGCTCATCTTGTCTAATTTCTGTGGAAAAACCAGTTCAGGGCCAATATTAGGCCCCAAGGCAGGACCAGAGCCTCCTGCCAACCTCAAGGGGATGCTAGCACCAGACAGGATGGCTTGCCCTCTCAGAGAGGCAAGGAGTTGGAAGCAAATATTGCTCTCTACCTCCTTCCCCTGAAGGTGGGGGAGCTGGTAAGGCTTCAGATTGATGGTGGCTCTGTGGGCCTGGAGAGCAGCAGCAGTCTTCTTGTTCCTATAATGACTCCTCTCTCTTGGGACGACAGACCACAGGCTTGGGGGTGGAGGTGGACTGGAGATGGGGCACTGAAATTCTCTTTTCCTCCCCTGAATGTGTGGAGGAGCTTCAGGAAGTAAAGGGGACAGTCAGTGGGAGCTTCAAGACCCTGGCTCCGCCCCTGGAAGCAACATCTGGGGGCTGCTCTGCTCTCTTTATCACCTTACTCCCTTGGTGCCAAGGGGCCTGGGTGGCGCCACCTTTGGACCAAGCTGAGGCTCACAGTTTTGTCTCAGGGCCAGCTGCCTGCAGGGTGGGGAAGGAGTCCCGGATCTTTGCCACTTCCATGGCACACAGGTGACCAAAGACTTTGTTGTACCAGTCAGGAGAACGGCCCCTGGGGAGGTAGAAGCAGGCAGGCATGAGCTATGGGTTCTTCCCTGGAGCCCTTCCCAGGAGGAAGAAAGGGCTTTCCCCCAGCCTCCCGGGATCAATGGCATGGGGCAGAGGTGGGGAAAGTGCCAGGGCTAAAGGGGCCTGGTACCTGAGATCAGCACGGCAGATGTGAGTGAGCCGGGAGCGGCCCAAGCCACAAGGCTCCATGAGGTACTGGGAAGTGAGCATCATGGCCCTCACCCCTGACTCTGGCACAGGTTGCTCGGGATCCAGGGACTGGGAGACAAGCAGACAGCCACCACGGGGCAAGTCGGAGCGCCACATCCTACGGGGAAGAGACACATACGTTCACATTCCTGGTGTCTACTCCCACTCCACCTCCCTGGTTCCCCAAGCGCAACAGGATAACAACCAGAAGCCCTCACCGGAGTACCACAAAGTCGCGGCAAGGATGGGGTGCCATGCTGTCAGTGACATAGTGGTACAGCTCCACACCCGGCATCAGGGCTTCCAACACCTGGGCCCGCAGCAGGTCCTCATCCCAGAGGGCCCGTTCCCGCAGAACACGGTGCAGCACTACAGCCGGAGGGGCTGCTACCTCTGTGGACACCTTCCACACACGCAGGGGATGCCCATCGGATGCCTGGGAGCCACAGGAGTGGGGACAGGGGACAACTGTCAGAGCTGGAGAACAGCCACTCCACCCCCCAGTTCCAGCCTGCCCTCACTTTAGCCCCTGAAAAGGGAAGGTTGCAGAGGTACTGTGCTAACCCCAGCCAGATCCAGACAGGCCTTCCCTGTGTTCCCTGTCCTCTCTCTCCTCTTTGGACATCTGTTTCTCCACCTAGTCAAAAGCACAAAGAGATGACAAGACACAAGTTCTCTGGGGCCTAGTAGGCTCTACCACGAAATGGACTCAGAGCTTGGAATTTCTAGAAGTGAACAGGAAGAGAAGATGGTGATCATCCTCAAGGAACTCACCATCTAGTGCAGGAAGTAGAACATGGGCACAGCAATCAAAGCTGCCACTTAGTGAGTCTTTTGTATGTGTCAGGCACTGCACGAGCTTCTCATCCCGATCCCGTAAGGGAGATTTTAGACGGGTTTATACATGGCAAACCTCAGGCTTGCAGTCTTACTTGTAATCAGAATCCAAGAAAGAAGATGGCTAGTGCCAAGAGGAGGACAGAGAGAAGTCATCTCCAGTTTGGGACATGACAGGAGGCTCTGAATGAAGGAGAGTGCATATCAAGTCAAGGCTAAAAGTGGTTTGGGAAATTTAACGCTTGGGGAAGGTCAGTCCAGACAGCAGGAAAGCAGGGGCAGAAGCACAAAGGTGGAAGTGTAAGGAGCTCAGCATGACCATGGTGCAGAAAGATACTGGAGGTGAGGCTCTGCAAATAGTGACCTGTCTGGAATGGAGATTTGGTATAGGAATTCTGTCAGGCAATGCTCAAATGAGGGCCCCTGGTCTCATTTGGTTCTTGACTCCTTAAGGAACTTGCTTTGCTGGCTTACACCTTCCAGGATCAAGCCGAAGCACAGTGACACTGGCTGGGGAGCTCCTTCGTTTGGGATTCTTGGCCTCCCCTGCATGCACCACGCCCTCTCCCAGCCCCATGGCAGCCATTGGCAGCATGCTACTCACTTTCCGGCAAGCCAGCTCCGTGTGCTGGGGCCCTGGCATACTCATCCAGCCCTTGAAGCGCTCAGCAGCATCACGCAGCAGCTCTTGGACACTTTCTTCCATGTAGAGGCTCAGGCTCATGCCTGCAGCTCGGGCCTGCCGCAGTTCAGCCAGAGCTGGGCCAGGAGAGCTGAGCTCAGCTGCACTGTAGGAACCACACAGTTGCAGCACCATGTCCTGGGGAACCTGGGAGAGCACACATACACTAGGGCCATGGAGAGAAACAGGGGGTGAGAGACCATCATTCCCAGAGCCCATGGGATCTTTCAGGTCCATGTTATGGGGGTAGAGAAGCCTGACTACTGCAGTGAGATAGATGAGAAACCTTGTAGGAAAAGAGTTGGAAGTTGAGGGGCATGCATCAAGTTGGGCCCTTACCCCTGACTTGGGGTAAAAATCTCTGGCCTGATAGTTCCTCCAGGTGTGAGCCTAGAGTTACTCACTTGGAAAAGTTTCTTGCAGTCATTGATCATGTGTGATAGGCCCTGAGTAGCAGCCATGTTCTCACTCAGGTCCCTAGGGCCTGGCCGGCCAACGATGCTGCGTTTGTTCCTGATCCTAGAGGGAAGGGCAGGGAGGAGAGGATGGCACATGGGCACAAGACAAGATGGCTGACTGGTTGGCTTCTAGCTCCCCTAAACAAAAAACAACCTGCTGCTCTTTAGAAGGCCCTGCTTCAAAACATCCAACCAGTTTCAGGCCCCTGAACTGTCAGGCTGACCCCTTGTGGTGATGCTGGGGAACTGTAGGACCGCCATCAAGGACCAACAGTCCAAGGAGGCCCAAACCCTCCCTGCCTGGCCCTGCCACACACTGCCATGTTTCACCTGGGTGAGGTGCCATCCTTCTTGGAGACGTTGAGATGGAAGATGGAAGGTGCCAGGCACACTGCTAGGTTGCCAGCTGTCATCTGGTTTTCTTCAGCAGAGGCAATGTCACTTAGGAAATAGAGCAGGGTCTGTAGGACCTCTCGGTTCTCATCAGGGAGCAACAAGGTGGCGGCTTGTGCTGCTGCCAACCATTGATCCTTGGGGAGGACTGTGAGGAAGGAATGGCAGAACAGCTTTCTTATTCCCCTAGAGCTTCTGGCAGCAAGTCTCCTGCTTCTAGGAATTCAGAGAGCACAGCAGTCCCAAGGGAAGTCAGTCAGTGAGAGGAAAGGGTAAAGATGGGCTCTGGGATGTCTCTGGGTAAAAGAGGGGATAAAGCCCCACTCTAATATACAATGTCACCTTAGGTAAGCCCCTGCCTTTCCTCAAGGCCTCAGTCTATCTTTCCATATAATGGGTTTGGGGAATAGAACATGATCTCCCTCCAAGGGCCTTTCCAACTCTGGATAGCAAATCTTCCAATGAGCTCATGGATGTGGCTAGATTTGCTCACACCAGGTTTAGCTTTCACAAGCCCCAGGATTCGGAGAGATTGAGAATGGGGCAAGTTGCTGGGGACAGGTGCAGGTGACTCACGCTGGTAGATCTGCAGGAAAGTGGTGGTGAGCTTGCTGGTGAAGATAGGCTCTGGTAGGTCCCGGAAATACTGCTTCAGCAGGTCAGCCACATCATAGGCCGACTGGCCCTCATAGCAAACATTGTCAGGGGAGGTCTCATTCATTTGGCGCAGGTTCTGGATCCTGGACTTCACCCCAGACTTGCGGAAGATGCCCACCTGGCCCATGCAGGGAAGGGAGGGAGGGAGACATGCAGGACAAGGGTGGGGTGGGGAGGAAGATTATGAGGCCAGCCCTGGATCAGGTGTCAGGAGAGTAGGCCACCCTAGAGACTTCCAAGCCTGGAAGGTTTCCTGCTGGGCAGGGTAGGAGAAAAATGGCAAAACCAAAGAGAAGCATTTTTATAGCCTTAGGGTCAAGAAGAAATATGGTTTTAGTGGGAATGAGCAGGAAGAGAGGGACCTAAAGCAGGCTCCTAAAGATGGGCCCTACGGTGCCTGGGCTGGAAATAAGCTGGCAGAGAGCTTGGCTGAGAGGAGCTTCAGCTCCATCCTTGCTGGGCCTTCCTAAGGCTCAGAAAGGTCTCTAGTGGGCCAGAAAGGCCATAGCAGCTCCCCACCAAATTTCTCAGTCTTGGATTTCTTCCCCAGTGTCATTTCTCTGTAGGTTCCCTGGCAGGGCTCACCTGGTCCAGGCACTGGCTGCGCAAGTAGCGCATGGCTTGCTGAATGCTCTGTGGCAGTGGCTGGCCTGTGCGCTGCACGTGGATGAGGGGTGGCACCCCAAACACCTGCTGGCCCCGGTAGTCTGGTGTCTTATTCCTTTTCATGAACTTGGGCACTGACCTGTTTGGGGGAATGACAACAGATCTGTGAGGGGTGTGGGGTAGGCCCAGACACAGCTTGGAGACTCTGTAGTCTCAGGGGGCTCAGGCAGGGGTGAGGGGAGTAAAAAACACACCACATCCCCAGAGTCAACATTCACTGAGCACCTGCTGTGGGCCTGGCCCAAGGGAGTCACAGAGGAATACAAGGAGCTCTCTGTCTGGTTAAGGAGATAACTGTGTCGACAGGCAATGACAATATATGTGGCCAGGAGTGGACCAAGAACTTAGGGGAAGACCCATGAGGAAGGGGAACTATACCTAGTGGATCAGAGAAGGCTTCAGGGAGGATGTGGAAATTCAGCAGGCTCATGAGGGATAGGTAGGTGTTGTCCCAGAGGAGAAATGGGGAAAAGGCATCCCAGGCAGAAAGAACAGCATGGACAAAGGCAAAGAGGTAGGAAAAAAGAGTATAGCACATTCAGGGAAGGGCAACAACTTTAGTGGCCTATATGGTGGTAGTGCTTGAAAGTGGCAGGCTAGAGAACCCAACAGCAAGGGCAGGGCTGGAACATGAAAGGATCATCATGGGAAGGAAGCTAGGCCCTATTCTTTGGCAGTTGAGGGGCGGTGGGGGGGGGGGGGGACAGAAGGGTGTTTATCAGGAGAGCAGCAACCAAAGATGTATTTTAGAACAATCTCACTGGTAACAGCCTGGAAGTTGGGATGGAGGAGTTACAGCTCAAGGACCTAAGGTCCACTACCCCCACTCCTCCTCACACATGGCACACACTCATGCATGTCCCATGAGCATCCCCCACAGACATATGCAAGCCATGCTGACCTCTCAGGCCATGGCCCCTCCACCTTCCCAACACTATTGGCTTCTGGGCTCCACCTTCTCGCACCCACCTTCAGGGGATGACCCTTCCAGGGTCCTGGAGTGGGGACAGGGAGGGGGCCAGCACCTGGATAAGAAGCTCCCCACACACCATGGCCCAGGAGCACTCACCAGACCCATCCTGGTTTGTGGGGCACAGTGTACTTCTCCATGAAGGCAGTGAGCCGCAGCAGTGAGCCCTTGTGCAGGAGGTGGATCTGGCCAGCAAACTGCCGGTTGATCTCCAGTGACTCTGAGTTGAGGCTAGGCCGGTGGGAGTTCTGGAAGCTGTGCCAACGGAGCTTCCTGGTGAAAGATGAGGAAGTGCAGAAGGGCCAGAGGAGCAGGTTTGGATAAGCCTTAGGAAATGGTGACTTCTTCTGATCCCTTTATTCTCCCCAAAGAAAACAAATGCAGGGAGGGAGATGTGACTACTGTCAGCATTGCTACTCGGTCCCAGGGTGGTAAACCTTAATTTTAGTTTCCAGGGCTGCCAAGTGGCCAAGAAGCTATCAGGGAGGGTGGCACAGAGCTCAGGCCCATCTAGTGCTAGCAAGCAGTACCAGCCCCTTATCCCTCCAAGACTGCAGTGTAGGGGCTGTTCTGAGAGCCCAGAATGGTAAAGCTGGGGACCAGAGACCATGTCCTCTAACACCTATGATTTACTCATGGTGAAAAAAATGCCCAAAGTGGAGCTAGAATTTGTTCAAGGCCATGGCAGAGGTAAGCCCTGAACTTAACCTGGAGGCAATCAAGAACCTGTCCCTGGGCCTGTGCACTTCTTAGTGCCTTGAAAAAGAGTTGTGTAGAGGAGAGAGGGAGGGATGGGAGAGAGGGGAAAGAAGAAAGGGAGGATGAAGGATGGGGAGCAGGACAAAGAGACACAACAGAGTCCTCTGTCCCCACCCTTACTCAAAACTCCCACCTGCACGGTCTAGTCAGTGAGGCCCCAACACCTGAATCTCGTCGTTCACGTGGTGCTGATGCCTGAAGTCCAGCTGGTGAGCCTGCAGCCTCAGCCTCATTCACAGAGTTTCCGCTACTGTCCAGTTCACTGGAGGAGGCCACAGTGTCATAAATGGAGTGTCCTTCTTCCACAGACAGGCTGGAGGCAGAGGTTGGTTCCCCACCTGAATTTGCCTCCTGCTCATTATCCTGGGCTGGGTGTGGGGCCTTGGCCTGTGCCTGTTCCAGGGGCTCAGCCTGAGCCTGAGCTTGAACCTGAGCTGGGACTACTGGATGAACATCAGCCTGGCCCAGAGCTGAGGACTCTCTATGGGTCAGAGCCTCTAATTGGGCCAGAGACTCAGACTGCATTTCAACCTCAACTGTGGCTACTTTTACTGAAGTGACCTCCTCCTCTTCTTCCTCTTCCTTATCTCTAGTCCCCAGGTCTGGGTAGATGGCCTGAGACCAGAGCTCTACCCGTTGCTGCAGCCCCCACACATGCTGGAGAATGTCATCTAGGTGGGCGTAGTTGCCCCCACCCTCCTCATCTTCAGCTTCAGCCCCAGCCAGTACAGGCTCAGCTGGGTATAGCTCAGGCATGTTGTCATAGGTGCTGGCATGGCTGCCTGTGGAGCCACAGGAGCCCCGGCGCCCTTCATAGCCCCAGGGCCTACCTGGCTGCCAATCTGCCAGGCGGTGTCCATCCTCAGGAAATAGGCTCTCAATGGACAGGGAGCGAGGGAATGTGCCTGGTTTGTGGTCCCTGGGCACATGCACGAGGCAGTCACCCCGGTGCACCTGCTGAGGATGCCGAAACATGGCCACAGGCCAGGCTTCCCAAGCCCTCTGAGCCTTAGTGCCACTGTCACCAGCTGAGGTGGCTGTCCTATTCTTGGCCCTATAGAATCCAGCTGAGAGGAAGCCACGGCGACTGCAGAAAGAGGAGGCTTTGGTGGTCTTTGAGGTGGCTGGGCTACGCTCAGGCTCTGTTTGCTGGCTGCCACCCTTTTCCTTCCGCCTCAGAGAATCAAGGTGCTTAAGGAAGCTACGAGAACGGCGCTTCTTGGCATTGTCCTGGAGACCCTCTTGGCCCTGGGTGGGGCTGAGGAATGGCTGGTCATTTGGTCTGGGGGCACAGCTTAGCAAGGGCAGGTCTGCTGGCTCGGGCAATAGGCTCACGGTGATGGCTGGCAGGGAAGTGGCACTAAGCTCAGTGAGGATGCTCTCACAGCTGGAGGTCACTGGCAGGCCAGGGCTTGGTGGGGCCAGTAGGTCAGAGGAGCCTACACGAGACCAACATTTACTTTCACGCTTGAAAGCCCAATGGTTGCTGATGGTACACTGCTCTTCCTCTTCTGAGTCTTCATTCTGGGGAGGGAGCCACAGGGTCAGGTCAGAATAGTCCTCAAGTGCTTGTTTGTACTCCACTCCCTGCCTCCAAACTCTTAGAGGACCTTGAGATAAAGGGCGCCACTTTCTGACTCAAGACATGTCCTAGATGTGGAGCTGGCTCTGGAGTACCAGAGTAAGCCAGGAGTCAGAGACAGAGCCCAGATGGATGGTAATGGTCATCGAATTAATCTAATCCCTCCTCATTTTACAGATAGGGAAACTAAGACCCACAAATGAGAAGTCATTTGCCTAAGGTCATCCAATGTCATGTAGTAAGTCAGTGACAGAGCCAGGGTTAGAATCCAGGTGTCTTGACCTGTCTTCAGCAGCCTCCCAAGTCTCTAGGCTATAGTCTTAGATTGGAATCACAGAATTCCAGAACTAAAAGGAGATTTTAGATTTTCTAATTTTCTATTTTGCAATATGGGGAAATCAAGGCCCAGAGAGGGGAAGAGGCTTGCTCAAGGCCACTGAGTAGTCAGTGGCAGAGGTGGGATCAGGCCCCAGGGGTTTCCTGCTTCCCAGGCCAGGGCTCTGGCTGCTTAGCTGACCCTCCTGGCTCCAGACCTCTGGTGGAGAAAGCTCCAGAGGAAACTAACAAAGCCTGACCCCATGGAAAGATGAGGTCATCAGGCCAGCATTCCAGGGCTACATGTGGACTAAGAGTCCTCTCGGTTTTTGCAATCCCACATTGGCAGAGTCAGAAAGGCCTCTTGAGTTTAGAGATGGGAAAAACGAGGCTCAGGGGTGTAAGACCTCCTGTGGACACAGTTGGGGATCTTGACTTCTAAGATCATATAGGCCATGATTTTTCCACCACATTATTCTGTCTCTGCTGTCTAGTGAAGGAATTCTCGCCATCACAAAGCAAGTAGTGGAGGCATATAGATTTCCCTGAGGAAGGGCAATCACTAGGTCAAGTTATTAGTAAACTCAGTGTGGAGAGGTGTGCTGAGGGGGGTGGGTGTGGCCATTGTACTTATTTTCACACTCTAAACTCTAGACCAGGCTTGCCAAAACCCATCAGGCTCATAAAAGCCCCCTATACCTCACTCTCAGGTTGGGGCAAGGCACTGCTCTGTACATCCCAGTCACCCAGGACACTGGATCTAGTTTTGTAAGTGGTCTATGTATATCCTGGGTTCCCCACGGTGCCACAAGACCCCAGACCCCACCCTTGCCATGACTCACCTGCTTGCATTGAAAATTAACTTCCAGTTTCATCGAGGCACAATTGTTCAAGGTCATCAGCTTTCTATAAGGAAATGAAGCAGTGTTCACCCAAGGGTCCCAACCCAAGTTTTCAGGGCATAACCTATTGAAACAGTCCCATGATGCCATCCACTACTTTACATGCTCAAGATATCAAAACCTCTCCCAAGATCCAGTGCTCATGAAGGTTTCAGTGCCAGACACAATGCTAGGAAAATTATGGCTTCTGTCCTCTGGAAGCTTACATATGTGGAATAAACCACTAGAGAGACAGCACAGGTTCAGGAACTTAGAAGACACAGCAGGCACACAGAGAGTGGGGCAAGGAACTTCCATGAAGATGGGGTGGGCAGTCAGAGAAGGCTTCCTGGTGGTCAGAAATGGGTTTCTGGAGGGAAAAAAAACAGGGACTCTTATCCTGGGCTTCCACAAGAGGCTGTGACAAGGTAGAGAGGGAAAGAGTAAACTGACCAGTACTGGTGTGACAGAGGAGACTGAGGCTGATAAGGTTGGTCAAAGCCATACTGCAAAGGTGCCTCATGCTAAAAAAGTTTCACTTTTCTCTGCAGGCAGTTACACACTCTAAGCAGAGGAGTTCCTGCTTGGAAACTGAATCTAGTGGCTGTAAAGAGGCTGGATCAAGGCGCGGAGGGACATGGCAGGAAGGCCAGTGAGTTGGCTACTGTAATGGATCCAAAAAGCCATGGTTTGGCCTCAAACAAGGCCCAAACCAGTGTAAGCAGAGAAGGGGAAAATCAGAAGAATGTCTCAGGAATCTAACTGAAGGGAGAAAAGAGTCAACACCAGATTTTGACTTTCCAGCTAGAGTGCCTGGGTGGTGAGGTGTCACAGACACAGAAGACAGAGTGAGCAGTGTGACTGTACCAGATGAGCTTTGTTACAGGTTGGGCTCCTCCTCTGTTAGAGGGGACAGGGATTGTTTCTTTCCATGAAGAAGCTCCAAGCAAGGCCCTGACCTCCCAGGCCTGGCTCTTAGTGCTCCCTACCTGCACAGGGCCCCCAAAGAGTCCTTGTCCAGAAAACCGTGGTCCTTCTTCACAGAGCCAATATCCAGGGGAAACAGACCTTCTGTATGGCAGAGAAAAGCCAAGATGAGTTGAGAGTGGTATGGTCAGAAACTCAGTGCCAGTAGCCCTTGAGTTGCAAGGGGGGGGGGCAGGGAAGGGAGGAGGCAGGAAAGCAAAAGCTGAGCAAAAGGAGCAAGCCTGGAGTAAAGAAGGGGCCCAGGGAACTCAGGCTGACCATTGGGGACAAGTTCAGGGTTGAAGGAAAAGAGGGTTGAGCTGGATAAGAGGACCCAGCAATAATACAAGTCCATGGGAGATGGCAAGCCTGAGGCCTTGGGTGGCTGCCAGGAGCCAAGCTGGGCTCGCCCAGTCCTCTTTGAATCCTGGGTACTAAGACAAGGAAACTCCTCCCTGCCCCAAGATGAACTGGGGGGATCAGGAAGAGAGTGAGGACAGAAAGGACAGTGTGCAGCTAAACCCCACCTCATTTCCTCCTACTCCTCAAAGCAGGGGAGCCCACTCCTTGGGATTTAAGAAGGAGAGGAGAGAGAGGAAGATGCAGTAAGAGGACAGAGCATCCAGGAAACCCCATACCTCTCTCTGTCTTACTGGTAAAGCAAGCCCATTTATTCATTTAACTAATATTAATCATGCATGTACTTGGTGACAGATGCTAGGGCTACAACAGCGAACGAGATAAAAATGATCCTTGCCTTCACGGAGTTTACACTCTAATGGGGACAACAGACAATATAGCAATGTGTGAAACAAGATAATATGGTTCTGAATGCCATGAAAGACATTAGACAGGGTGATGGGGTAAAGAGAGGCTGGAGGGGTGGGGGCTACTCATAGAGAGGTGGTCAACAGAGGCCTTTCTGAGGTGGTGACCTCTGAACTGAATCCTGAAGAACAAGAGGAGGCTGGCTATGCCAAGAGCCTGGGAAGAGGGCTCCAGGCAGGACCAACATTAAGGTGTTGAGTGAGGAAAAAACATGGTGAGCAAGTGAGCAAGAAAGGAGCCTGGAATGTAGTGAGCAAAGGGAAGAGGAGTAAACAGCAGTTGAGTGATGTAGTCTTGTCAGTCATAATAAAACACGTAAGCTTGCCTCATTCTGAGTGTGCTGGGAAACCATCAGAGGAGTGACAGAGCACAGAAGTGACAAAGTGAGTCCCAAGGCTCACAAGGTCCTTCTGGCTGCTGTGCATGCAGAGAAGAGAAAGGGGACGCCTGAGTGGCTCAGTAGGTTAAGCTGCCAACTCTTGGTTTCGGCTCAGATCATGATTTCACAGTTCATGAGTTAAAGCCCCATGTTGGGCTCTGTGCCGACAGTGCAGAACCTGCTTAGGATTCTCTCTCTTCCCCTCCCCTGCTCTTGCTCTCTCTGTCTCTAAACAAACAAAATTTTTTTCTCAAAAGGAATAGAGGAGGTAGCAAAGGAAGGAGGCTGGTGCACTTTGGCAGGTGAGCAGTGATGGCAGGTCACACAGGATGCGGCAGTAAAGATGGCAGGAACTAGACTGATCCGAGACATACCGTGGAGGGAGGAGGGACTTGCTGAAGGATTAGATATAGAAGATGAAAGAAAAGAGGAATCAAGGGTGATTCCTGGATGCAGGGCTTGAGTGGACAGCGGTGCTCTCAGGAGTTGGAATTTAGACCTGCTACATTTGAGATGTCTGTCAGACATCCAAGGAGATACTTAACTGCTGGCTGAAAAGATGAATCTTGAGCTTGGGAATGAGGTCTGACAGAAATATTTGAGAGTCACCAGAATATAGATGGTACTTGGAGAAAGATCTCCTGGGAAAGAAATGTTGAGAGGGAAGAGGGACCAAGACTGAGCTTTGGGACACTCCAACATTTAGATATCAGTTACAGAAAGCAGAGTCCTCTATAAGAAGACTAAGAGCAGCATCTAGAGAGACAGCAAAGACAGGTGAGTGTTCTAGAAGCCGAAGTGAGTGGCCAGTGGCACTGAATGCTATTGAGAGATTAAGTAAGGACTGGGAAGTGACTAGTGAACTTTATCACATGGAGGTCAATGGTGACCTGGACAAGGATTGTTCTATTGGCAAGGTGGGGTTGAAGGCAGAGTACAGTGGGGAATGTGAAAAGAAGAAGGAAAGCAGAAATAGAAAGTATAGACAACACTAAAGAAAAACAGAAAAATGAAGGAAACAGAGAAATGAGGCCATGGGGAAGTGGAGATGAGGTCAGGGACACCAGGATGCACCCTCCACATTGCATCTATGCCAGTGGCATCCTCAGAACTGGTACAGTACAGGGGCCCTGATCAAGACATGGGTGACACCAGAGCTTATGAGAGCCAATGTAACTATAGGAGGAGGGCCAAGGTCCACAGCTACCTGTGTGGTTGGAGAAAGGATCTGATTGGCACCATTTTACAGATGAAAAACAGAGGGATATGGCAAGTTTTGGGGTAGAGGAGGGGGAGCAGCTGAGTATCCTTACCTTCAAAAAGCTGAGCATATTGAGGGAATCCTGTTGCTCGGAGCCACTTGCATGCTCTTTTGGCCTCAACTTCTAAAACGGAACAGAGGGAGAGAAATGGGTCTAGGTGGGTGTTGGCACTGAGCCATCCTGGGTGTATGCTGCCTCATTTACAGCAGACAAGCACCTCTAGTTCCCATGATCTGGAAATGGCAAGAAAAGCATGGAGGGAGCTGGCTTATTTGTTTCATATCACAGCCAGCAAAAGTTTACCCTGTTCCCCATACCCTACCCTCTGTATGTCCTGCGAGGCCATTCTTGAGCCTCATTCCCCTGCTTGTCTCAATACCCCTCTCGCTCTCCTGCCCCTGCCCAAGAACAGAACCCACCAGCAGGAGCAACTCTCAGGAAAGTCTGAAGTCAAGGAGTACTGCTGGGGGAGGAAGCCATAGCTGTGTCTTCACTTTCCCCTTCTTCAGGGAGACATCCCCTTCCATGACCCTGGGTAGACCATCCTAGTCCAGCTAGGGATACAAAATGTTCAACGATTATCATTCTTTTTCCCACCATCATACCTCACATTCCCTAGCACTTTGATAACGAAATCTCACTTAACACACACAATAAGCTGTGAAAGAGGTTTTACTATCTACATTTTATAGATCTCCAGACAGGCTCAGAAAGGAAGAAGTCATCCACAGTCTCACCACTGACCAAGGTAGCAGTGCTGGGGCCAGAGTTAAAGCTCAGTCTCCCTCCCACTCAGGGACCCTACCTTTCTGACATGGCAGCTTCCCCAGTGCTTACTCTTCCCCATCACTCATGGATTTACAGCCCTCCCTTCCCAGGGAACCTCCCAAGACTGCTCCAGCTCTCCCTTGTGGTTAGATCTATGTGGCATAATCCAGTGCTGATTGTCATGATGACACAGTGGTACCTGTGGGAATCTTGGAGGGCATTGGCTGGGTTAGCCTCCCACCTCTGCTCTGGGAGTGCCCAGCACCTCTGCCAGCCTCAGTGAAGACATGCAGCTGGACTAAAGGAGGCCCTCCTGGCAAGGATAGGCTGAGTGCCAGCAGCAATGTCCTGGGACTACCCAGGCAGCCATCTGTTTCCTACCCCAAGCACTTCCAGGGAGCAGTGGGGCTGGGACTATAGGACAAGGCACTGTGGGGTTGGAGGGTGGGGTAGGCTGGTGGCTCAGCAGAGCTGCTCTGGCCACAGAGTCATACTCCCAACATCTCCTTGATTTCCTTAGCGCCTGTGACCAGGCAACTCCGAGGAGACTGGTGGGGTTTTTCCGAGACAGGAAGAGCTCTTTCTTTCCAGTGCTCTTCTACAGGAAAATCCAGGATGAAATCCTGGCAGCTGAGACTGAGAAGTTAAAAGACAAAACAACATTTCAGAGGATGCGGGTAGGTAGACAACAGAGGGAAGAATACAGGAAGATCGAAGTTGATGAGAAAAAACAATAGGCTTCTCAAGGGCCACAAACTGATGAGGATTTGAGGGGGGAGAAGAGAAGGTTCTGGAGCCCCTGGAGCTCCTGAAGGCTTTTGGGGCAAACAGGAGTGGGGCGGAGATGAACATCTGGGCATTTCCCAGAGTGAGTGCATCAGGTCAGTGCCACCCTAGCATCTGCCTCAGCACATAGCAGTAGCCAAGTTTGCTCATGTCCGTGATCCGTGAAGATTGGTATGAGATGGTGCACCTGTACACACACCCCCTATAGGCCCCCTCAGTCTGTGCAGCACTTGAATGGTGTGTGTATGTGCCCATGTTTCTTGTTACTGCAACTTTCTAACCTATGATAAAGATCTAGGAATCATCCGGACTTCAGAGAGGTCCTGGAAAGTGTTTGTTCCTACAGAGCTTAGCTAACAGTACCTCAGACCCTCTGACAGGGGGCAATGCAGGCCTAGCAGAGGATACAGGTCTCTAGGCAATTGGTTGTGTGGGGGAACTGTGGTAAGAGCTGTTGGAAGGGACCTCACACCAGCCCAGGAAGCATCCGAGGTACCTGGTTTTGCTGCTAAAACAGCTTAGCCAGCTGCCACTACCACCTCCCTGTCTCCTGATCCTACCACACCCCCAGGAGAAGGCTCTTCTCCATCCTCAGAGCCCCTCCTAGCAGCCAGCTCTGCTTTCCCATGATTAGGATGAAGAGAAGGTACCAAAGAAAGGACCTGATAGTTCCCAGAAAGGCAGGAACAGGCACAGAAAGAAATAGTGACCCTTAAAGGGCCATGAGTCTGCTATGGCCACCCCAGGTAGGAAAGCTAATCCCCAGGGTTAGGCCTGCATGCCAAGAACACACCCTTGAAGTCCACTGCAGCCCTTAGCCATTTATGGCTACAGGCAGAACAAAGAGGAAAGGGAAGGAGAGAGGCACCTGCCTGCCCATTAGTCCTGAGGTCCTTCTTAAGCCTGAAGAAGTTGAGAGAGTGTAGTAAGAAAGTCCCACATCTTACACATCTGCACCATCTACTAGAGCCACAGAGGCAGAGCCCACAGGAGAGTGGTGAGCCGCCTGCTCCTCTAACACTAGGCATTGGCCCTAGCCAGGGTTGGTGGGAAGGAAACCAGTGCACCTGAGTGGGCACCAAGTTCTTTTGCTTTTACCTAGAGCCCTCTAGCCCGCTACTACTTTAACTGTGATCTCTGGACCAGCAGCATCAGCATCACCAGGGAGCTTGTTAGAAATGCAGAATTCCAGACCTACTGAATCAGAATCTATATTTAACTACATCCTGAGTTTATTTGCATGCACATTAAAGTTTGAGAAGCACTGGCCTATATCCCTAGCTGAAGGATTTTCACCCTGGGATGCACGTTAAAATCAGCTAGGAAGCTTTAAAAAGACCAATTCCCTGGGATCCCATCCTCAGAGGCTGATTTAATTGGTCTCTGGTGGGGCTTTCCACGTCAGCACTTTTAAAAAGCTATAGTATGGGGCATATTGAGTCCCGAGGAACTTTTCCCAATTCCCACAGAGTTACATGTCACAGCTGAGACTATGATCCTAATCTTTTATTTTTTTTAAGTTTTTGTTTTAATTCCAGTTACTTAACATACAGTGTTATTTTAGTTTCAGGTGTACAATATGATGAGTCAACAATTCCATACATCACCTGGTGCTCATCACAAGTACACTCCTTAATCCCCACCCCTTATTTCACCCATCCCCTGACCAACTCCCCTCTGGTAACCATCAGTTTGTTCTCTGTATTTTAAGAGTCTATTTCTTGTGTGCATGCTCTCTTGCACTTTCTCTCTCTTTCCCTTTGCTCCTTTGTTGTTTCCTAACTTCCACATATGAGTGAAATCATATGGTATTTGTCGTTATCTGACATATTTTGTTTAGCATAATGTTCTCCAGCTCCATCCATGTCATTGCAAATAGTAAGATTTCATTCTTTTTGATCACTAATATTCCATTGTGTGTGTGTGAGTGTATAGTGTAGACTATACACACACACACACACACACACACACACACCACATCTTTACCCATTCATCAATTGATGGACATGGGCTACTTCCATAACTTGGCTATTATAAACAATGCTGCTATAAACAGAGGGGTGCACATATTCCTTTGAATTAGTGTTTTTGTATTCTTTGGATAAATAGTAGTGCATTTGCTGGATCATGGGGTAGTTCTATTTTTAACTTTTTGAGGAAACTTCATACTGTTTTCCAGAGTGGCTGCACCAGTGGCTGCATTCCAACACTGCACGAGGGTCCTTCTTTCTCCACATCCTCACCAACACCTGTTGTTTCTGGTATTGTTGATTTTAGCCATTCTGACCAGTGTGAGGTGATATCTCATTATAGTTTTGATTTGTATTTCCCTGATAGTAAGTGATGATGAGCATATTTTCATGCATCTGTTGGCCATCTGTATGTCTTCTTTGGAGAAATGTCTTTTCATGTGAGACCGTGACCTTTTAATTTCCTTTACAGCTCTCTCTTTCCCATTTCATTATGCCACTTGCCCTCAGAGGCCAGGTAAACAAAGGGCTTAGACTCAAAGGAACAAACTCCAGGTCCCCAAACTTTTTTTTGACCTCCTGATGTAGTGGAGTAACAAGCTTGAGTTGAAATCCTAGTGCTGTCAGTCACTAGCTCTCGGACCTTGGCAAGTTGTTTAACCTCTGTAAGACTCAGTTTCCCCCACTGTAAAATGGATGGAATTGTGTCTACCTGTAATAGCTACTGAGAGCATTAAATAAAATACTGGAGAGTGGAAAAATACCCTGACACATAGTACAAGTACTCCCAACTAACTGAAGGGTCCCAAGAAAGAACGACAAACAGGAGAAAGAGGCCCAGCTAGCATTCCCTTCTGGGTCTAGAAAGTGGCTGCATCCCAGCGAAGGCAGTCCTGAGAGGAAAATACATTATAATCCAGGCCTATCTCAAGAAACAAGAAAATTCCCAAATATAAAATCTAACAGCACACCTAAAGGAAATAGAAGAAGAACAGCAAAGACACCCCAAACCCAGCAGAAGAAGAGAAATAATACAGATCAGAGCAGAAATAAAAAATATAGAATCTAAAAAAACTGTAGAGTAGATCAACGAAACCAAGAGTTGGTTTTTTGAAAAAATATACAACATTGATAAACCTCTAGCCAGGCTTCTCAAGAAGAAAAGAGAGATGGCCCAAATACATAAGATCATGAATGAAAATGGAATTATTACAACCAATCCCTCAGAAATAAAAGCAATTATCAGGGAATACTATGAAAAATTATATGCCAACAATCTGGACAACCTGGAAGAAATGGACAAATTCCTAAACACCCACACACTCCCAAAACTCAAACAGGAAGAAATAGAAAGCTTGAACAGACCCATAACCAGCAAAGAAATTGAATCAGTTATCAAAAATCTCCCAACAAATAAGAGTCCAGGACCAGATGGCTTCCCAGGGAAATTCTACCAGACATTTAAAGCAGAAATAATACCTATCCTTCTCAAGCTATTCCAAAAAATAGAAAGGGAGGGAAAACTTCCAGACTCATTCTATGAAGCCAGCATTACTTTGATTCCTAAACCAGACAGAGACCCAGTAAAAAAAAGAGAACTACAGGCCAATATCCCTGATGAATATGGATGCAAAAATTCTCAATAAGATACTAGCAAATTGAATTCAACAGCATATAAAAAGAATTATTCACCATGATCAAGTGGGATTCATTCGTGGGCTGCAGGGTTGGTTCGACATTCGCAAATCAATCAATGTGATACATCACATTAATAAAAGAAAAGAAAAGAACCATATGATCCTGTCAATCGATGCAGAAAAAGCATTTGACAAAATCAGCATCCTTTCTTAACAAAAACCCTCAAGAAAGTTGGGATAGAAGGAACTTACTTAAACATCATAAAAGCCATTTATGAAAAGCCCACAGCTAATATCATCCTCAATGGGGAAAAACTGAGAGCTTTTTCCCTGAGATCAGGAACATTACAGGGATGTCCACTCTCATCGCTGTTGTTTAACATAGTGTTGGAAGTTCTAGCATCAGCAATCAGATAACAAAAGGAAATCAAAGGCATCAAAATTGCCAAAGGTGAAGTCAAGCTTTCACTCTTTGCAGATGACATGATATTATACATGGAAAATCCAATTGACTCCACCAAAAGTCTGCTAGAACTGATACATGAATTTAGCAAAGTCACAGGATACAAAATCAATGTACAGAAATCAGTTGCCTTCTTATACACTAATAATGAAGCGACAGAAAGACAAAGAAACTGATCCCATTCACAATTGCACCAAGAATCATAAAATACCTACGATAAACCTAACCAAAGATGTAAAAGATCTGTAAACTGAAAACTATAGAAAGCTTATGAAGGAAATTGATGAAGATATAAAGAAATGGAAAAACATTCCATGCTCATGGATTGGAAGAATAAATATTGTTAAAATGTCAATACTACCCAAAGTTATCTACACATTCAATGCAATCCCAATCAAGATTGCAATAGCATTCTTCTCAAAGCTAGAACAAGCAATCCTAAAATACATATGTAACCACAAAAGGCCCCGAATAGCCAAAGTAATTTTGAAGAAGAAGACCAAAGCAGGAGGCATCACAATCCCAGACTTTAGCCTCTACTACAAAGCTGTCATCATCAAGACAGCATGGTACAGGCACAAAAACAGACACATAGACCAATGGAATAGAATAGAAACCCCAGAACTAGACTCACAAAAGTATGGCCAACTAATCTTTGACAAAGCAGGAAAGAATATCCAATGGAAAAAAGACAGTCTCTTTAACAAATGGTGCTGGGAGAACTGACAGCAACATGCAGAAGGATGAAACTAGACCACTTTCTTATACCATTCACAAAAACAAACTCAAAATGGATAAAGAAACTGAATGTGAGACAGGAAACCATCAAAACCCTAGAGGAGAAAGCAGGCAAAAACCTCTCTGACCTCAGCTGTATCAATCTCTTACTTGACACATCTCCAAAGGCAAGGGAATTAAAAGCAAAAATGAACAATTGGGACCTCATGAAGATAAAAAGCTTCTGCACTGCAAAGGAAACAATCAACAAAACTAGAAGGCAACCAACGGAATGGGAAAAGATATTTGCAAATGACATATTGGACAAAGGGCTAGTATCCAAAATCTATAAAGAGCTCACCAAACTCCACACCCGGAAAACAAATAACCCAGTGAAGAAATGGGCAGAAAACATGAATAGACACTTCTCTAAAGACATCCACATGGCCAACAGACACATGAAAAGATGCTCAACGTCGCTCCTCATCAGGCAAATACAAATCAAAACCACACTCAGATATCACCTCACGCCAGAGTGGCTAAAATGAACAAATCAGGAGACTATAGATGCTGGAGAGGATGTGGATAAACAGGAACCCTCTTGCACTGTTGGTGGGAATGCAAACTGGTGCAGCCTCTCTGGAAAACACTGCGGAGGTTCCTCAGAAAATTAAAACTAGATCTACCCTATGACCCAGCAATAGCACTGCTAGGAATTTACCCAAGGGATACAGGAGTACTGATGCATAGGGACACTTGTACCCCAATGTTTATAGCAGCACTCTCAGCAATAGCCAAGTTATGGAAAGAGCCTAAATGTCCATCAACTGATGAATGGATAAAGAAATTGTGGTTTATATACGCAATGGAATACTACATGGCAATGAGAAAGAATGAAATCTGGCCTTTTGTAGCAACGTGGATGGAACTGGAGAGTGTGATGCTAAGTGAAATAAGTCATACAGAGAAAGACAGATACCATATGTTTTCACTCTTATGTGGATCCTGAGAAACTTAACAGAAGTCCAGGGGGGAGGGGAAGGAAAGAAAAAAAAAGGTTAGAGAGGGAGAGAGCCAAAGCATAAGAGACTCTTAAAAACTGAGAACAGGGGCGCCTGGGTGGCACAGTCGGTTAAGCCTCCGACTTCAGCCAGGTCACGATCTCGCGGTCTGTGAGTTCGAGCCTCGCGTCGGGCTCTGGGCTGACGGCTCGGAGCCTGGAGCCTGTTTCTGATTCTGTGTCTCCCTCTCTCTCTGCCCCTCCCCCGTTCATGCTCTGTCTCTGTCTGTCCCAAAAATAAATAAACGTTGAAAAAATTTTAAAGCAGAAAAAACTGAGAACAAACTGAGGGTAGATGGGGAGGTGGGAGAGAGGGGAGGGTGGGTGATGGGTACTGAGGAGGGCACCTTTTGGGGATGAGCACTGAGTGTTGTATGGAAACCAATTTAACAATAAATTTGATATTAAAAAAATAAAAACAAAACAAAACAAAAAGAAAGTGGCTGCATCCACATCACTGTCAAAATTGCAGCCAAATGGCTCCACGAAGTGACGTTAGTTAGGAGGCAGAAGTTTCAAAGAGGCCACAATAGCTCCAAAAGACAAAAGATCCAAGTAGTTTGAAGCAGGGTTATGGTATGAATCCCCAGAAAGTACTCCCTGGCAGGAATCTGGAGAATGTAATGGGTTATTACCCAACAGGATGTCAGGGACACTGGCTCCTAACAATATACCACCTCATGGAGGGCTGGGAGGCCCTGAGGCTCCCTCCCAAATGGAGCAAAGATATATGTCTTGGTGATTAAGGGCTGAGCTAAAGTGCTTTGCTTTCATCCCTCCCACACAGCCTGTCGAGGCTGGGGCCAGGAGTGACCACTCACCCCCAGTAGAGTCCACTCACCTGAGGTTGGGGCCCAGGTGTCCTGGACTGAGGACTGCCTTACATGCCTCGTGGGGAGAGTAACACCAGGCAGGCTGAGGCGAGTGATGTGGGAATGTCTGTGACCCCTAGTTCTGTTTCTATGTCCAGATGTTCAGATTTCAGCAGTTTCACTATATTCTGCAGGCCATGCTCTGGTCAAGGCTAGGTTGATATGCTGGGACAGGTCAGGGATGTCACTCATCTGGCACAAGCTCGATTTCACTGAGATTAAAAAAAATTTTTTTTTAATGTTTCTTTATTTTTGAGAGACAGAGACAGAGACAGAGCATGATCAGGGGAGGGGCAGAGAGAGGAGGAGACACAAAATCCGAAGCAGCCTGAGATGTCAGCACAGAGCCCGATCCATTGCTCAAGCTCAGGAACTGTGAGATAATGACCTGAGCCGAAATTGGATGCTTAACCAACTGAGCCACCCAGGCGCCCCAGGTTTCCACTGAGATTTAAGCCCAGACTCTTTCCCTGGGGAGGGTCCCAGCTGATCTGAGCCATAAAAGTTTGGGAAAAGGGCATACTAGAAAGCTCCAACATCAAATCGGGCCTCAAGGCCATACCCACGAGTCTCCTGGAGGGAGTGTCAAAGAAACATTGCTGAGCAGCAGTGGATGATTTCAGAGGCCAATGACAGGATGTGCACCTACTAA
>NW_024420375.1:746372-816732 GCF_014898765.1 Herpailurus yagouaroundi | reverse complement strand
TTACAATCAAGCTGGCTCCCCTACCTGCTGCCTAAGTCATTTTAGGCAACTTGCTTCATTCCGTAAGCTTTGGATTTTGATCTATACAGCAAGGACTAACAACTTTCCTGCTTACTTCCACAGCTATTGTGTGGATTTGGTCAGCTTTTTCCTGGTTTTGAAAGTGACTATATGAAAGCTATCATTAGTGCTACTTTTGTTAAGGCTACTTGAACTTGGCCTCTCTCTCCTGAAACTAATATTACACTATATGTTAACTAACTGGAATTTAAATAAAAACTTAAGACTACTTGAACTTGGTATTCACAAATTCAGTCTCTAAGGCTCAGTTCAGATTGTGTCCTAGTTTTAAAACAGTAAGAATGAGCTAGGAGAAAAAGAAAAGGCAACTGGAAACTAAGCTGAGGGAGGTCAGGCTGCACCCAGCCGATATCACCAACCTGACCCTCTTCATGCCACACTTGGGGGACTTTCGCATTGTGGTCACTCTGGGCCGTGAGAGAGCCACTTGAACCCCACTTCTGCCTGTGCTTCCCCAACCCAAAAGCCAGCTCAGACATAGGTACCAGGTAAGACTCAGGGCACAGGATAAGCAATGGGTGGATGTCACAGAGGCCCCACATCAAAGGATCCTTGTCCTGCTGAAGCAGTACTCTCTCAACTCGGACTGCACATTATAATCTGGGATCTTTTAAAAATTCCAGTGCCTGGGCCCCCATCATGACCAAATTAAATTAGAATCTCTGGGAACAGGGGTGGTTAGTTTTCATTTGTTTTTGAGAGCTTTCCAGATGATTCTAAAGTGTAGGCAATATAAAGTGTAGGCCTTAAACAAACATGGCCAGCTAAAAAGCCACAGCATAGGTCTCTGGAAAGATTCTAGCCAGAGGCCAGACTCAGGCCCATTCTAATCACTGGTCCATGTTCTCTCAGCCAGAGTGAAGGAGCAAGAAAGCAATGAGCTTATGGTAAGACAGGGGAGGGCATACCTATGGGTATATGTGAAGGTAATTTATTCAAACAGAGGACCAGCAATTGTGTTGATTTCCTTTACCTTACTTTGTTTCCTATTTGGAAAGGCATCTCCTTCACGGCCCTCACCGTAGGAGGAGTGTCTCCAAAATAAGGTCTGGCATCATCATGGTCTTTCTCACCTTTAGTGAGCACAGGAGGAAAAGCCACCATTGTGAAGGAGTGGCGAAAGATCTGGGATGCCACTGTGTGATGACCCAAGTGTCTAAGGTGGACTTTGTGAGATCAAGCTGGTATTCAAGGTAGGCAGAGGGGCCCCCTACCACTCCAGGCCCTGCTGCTAGGTCCTGGCAAAAGGCTTCTCAGATTGTTTCTCTTGGTTGATGCAAGGCCCTTTTTCTTTGCCCATCTCCATTACTAGAGAGGGATCCTGCTTAAGGAACAGATGTTGGCTTTGTGGCAGATGGCTTGGATCTCACTTGGCCCCAGGCAGCTATTACCAGCTCCTTTCACCCTCTCATAAGGATACATCTAAGGAGCCCAGGCCACAAGAAGTATGCCCACCCAGTCTTGATCCTTGGATCCCTCAGAAGTGGATCTTCATTCAAATTTTCACAAATGCTGCAACAGGTGACTGTCTGGCTATGCCCCCTCTCTCCCTGAGGGACAGTGGGAAGGGAGCCTTCACAAGGGCTCATAATAACAGCTATCATGAATTTGAAGACTGCCAAGATTTCCCCCTTCCTGACCTTGGAAGGGAGATTCAGGGGAGTCTGCAATACCCTGTCCACTAGGAGACTGGGTACACTTGTTGTCTCCCTGCTACTACTGCTCTTAGCTGTAATTACAATTCTTACTAGATTCTTACAGGGGAGGGACACAAATGGAGGAAAAGAGACAAGACCAAAATAGCTCTCATCCCACATTCTAAACCTCACAGGAGGGGTGCCATGGTAAGGGCTGTTGGATTTCAAGCAACTAGCTTGGCTGTGCTAGTCACTGGCTGTCCTCTGGCTTGTTAGGTCACAGGCAGAACTCGGGGCCCCTACTACACCTGTTTGGATGCCAGCCTCAATCTCAGCCAGAGCTACAGCTGGATGTCAAGCTCCTGCACCCACACACGCAACACTTTTGGAGTCTCCCTGTCAGAACTGAGGCACCACCAAGGCACACAGCCCAGGAAGGGACAATACCATGGGACTGGGTGGCAACATTAGTGAAGCCACTGAATCTTGCTGGCTAGTGGCAAGCTCACATGTGTGGCTCTCCATTCTAATACCCCTTTCTCCTTAACACTCCATGTCCACACCAAAGCCATTAGGCCTCAGGGATTCTCAACCAGAGACAATGTTATGCCCCAGGGGACCTATGGAAATATCTAGAAACATTTTTGGCCATCACAACTGGGGAGGGATGTTACTAGCATCTACTGAGTAGAGGCCAGGGATGCCGCTAAACATGCTACACCACACAGGACAGTCCCCACAACAAAAGAACGGTTGACCCCAGACCTGAAATGTGAAACTATGAGGGTCAGCTCCACCTTACCTGGGATCCTCTAGCACTTCCAGGTATTCCCATCCTTCCTTGGGGATATCCTGAGGGATGAGGCAAATAATGGATACATGATTCAGTGGCGTCCCCGGTCTGTGGACCCTGTTAATCCTTCGTAGGCAGAGTTGGGTCAGCCACAGACAGGTGGCAGTTCTAGTCTGGAGTTTTTATAAATATGGAAGTCATGCATGAAACCCCCAACCATACACCTCTTCCCATAGAAGCTGTAGCCAGAGATCTGGTATGCAGCTTTAAGCAAGGGAGGCTCACGAGGGCCTTGTGGCTAAATCAGACCTCTGGCCTGCTGGGGCTGCTTGAAAATTTGGGTCCAGTCTGTGGTCTCCTGAACTGGCACTTGATACAGCAGGGTTAAAGCAGGCAGCTGACATTCTTGCTTAGCCCAGGGCTTCTCTGTGACAGTGAAGGTCAAAGCTGTCACCTGCTTTGTTGCAGTCACTCCATTAGCTTTCTTGCCTCCAGGGCTGCCTGGAGCCCTGGGTTGGACTGCCCCCAACCCAGTCCCCAAGTTCTCTGACAAGGTCATGGTGACAAGGAAAGACATGTATTTTAATAAGTCATGTACTACTCCATCACCTCCAGTTCCCAGCCTGGAGGCAAGAGCTGCCAGCCTAACTGGTCTGGGGCAGATGTTAGACCAGTGGAAACTGCTCTCCATTATGGTATGGGTGGAAAGATTATTGGATTTAAGGCCAGGAGAACTACATTCTAGCCCCAACTGTACTAGGAACTTGTTGGGTGACCTTGGGCAAGCCACCAACACTCTCTGGGCTACAGTTTCCCCATCTTCTAATAGCCACTCACCAAATCTAGACCCAGAGCAAGGGTGTGTGTGATTAGCAGTGGCTGGTTCAGTATAGGGAGCTTTCCTCCTCCTGCACATTCTCTTCTGGGAGACTCCAGTGAGGGTCTTCGGTGAAGACCAAGACCAAACTCATCTTCCCCTCCCAACCTGGCTTTCTCTCCAGATTTTCTACCTCCAAAGGCACCAAACACCCAGGTTTGAAACACTAGTCATCCTATTCTGTCCTTTCTTGGCTCATGTATTTAGTCACCAAGTTCTATCAACTTTTCCATCAGGTGGTCATGGTTTCCCACGCCCAACCGTGCTCTAGGTTCTCATGTCTAGATTACTTAAGCCCTCCAAGTTCCCAGGCTCTAGTCTCTCCTTTCAACAGGTTGTCCTGCCAGCTTCTTCTTACAAGAGCCAAGCTTTGACCTGGCCACTCTCCTACTCTGCAACCTAGCAGGCTTCCCACTGCCCACAGCCCAGGGTAGACACCAGGCTGTCTTCCACCTAGCACTTGAGGCCTTCTACACTCTAGACCCAGCCTGACTTGAAGCTGAAAATTCCTATTATGCATCAGGATGGATGCATCTTATGAAATCTTCCTTCCCTGACCTCTCACTAACCCCCTACCACCCAATGGCTCATTTAAATTAAATGACCTTCTACACATTTCCATTACCTTCTCAGCAGTACATGAGACTGTCTCCCCCATTCAACTGGAGCTCAACTGGGTCTTATTGGTCTCAGTATCTCCACTGCAATGTAATCAGAGCTACAGAATGTTCAGGCAACACCCAGACAGGAAGTCCTGCTTTCCAACTAAACAGTGTGCGAACCTATGACTCCACCCATTCCTCTGGCATCACTATAGCAGAGACACATAACTGAGGACACACCTGCAACTCAGCCAACTAGATGACTAGCAGAACACCTTGCTCCAGTGCAGAAGCCACAGGAACAGGAACCAAGGCCCAGAGGTATAAAAATGGAAAATAACCTCTATGTGAGGGTGAAGGCATTCTGACCTCAAGGAATACTCAGCTCTTCCATCCCAAGATCCTATGAAGGCATCCAAGCCCACTTAAGAAGGGACATGCGCCATCTCCTGCTTCCTTTCTTGGCCTGCAAAGTCTTGGCATGCACCCATTTTGACCTTGTGCCACCACTTCTACATCCCAACCCCACCCCCCTTGCCTACTTCCTTTTCCTTTTGCTGGGACCAAATATAAACTCCTGGGCAGGAAATGCCTTGAAGGAGCCTGGCCCCACCCTAAGATCCAGAGAAAATTGTCTCTTATAGGAAGAAAAAATGGGCCTAAGAGAAGTAGCCTCTTCAAGAGGGGTTTGTTCTCCCTCTGGAAGCCAGGGGACACAGGCCTTCCTGGAGACCTGAAGCCAAAGGGAGGGCTGTGATTCTGAACATAAAGGAGAAGGCAGGGGCCTTGGCTTTGTGGGCAGGGGGTGACAACATGCATATTTAGGTCATATGGTGTGAAGGGAAGGAGAATCCACAATGGTGGCCTAACAGCTGTGTAAAGTCTAGAAACATAGAGGTTTTGGGTTACAGAGGGAAGACTAACAGGCTAGCAATCTGAGAATGTGGCTTTTAGTCTTGACTCTGCTACTTCTTAATTGTGGTTGTGTTCATTATTGATAACAATATTTACAATAGTGAATGTAATTATTAATAATTAATATGAAACACTAATATTTCCTGAGCACCTACTATGTGCCAGGTCCTGAGCTAAGGACTTTACACAGATCACATTGGGCAAGACTTAACTTCCTTGTGCTTCAGTGTTCTCATCTGTAAAATAGGGATATGATTATAGCACTGACAACATGAGGTTTCTGCAAGTATAAAATGAGATAATAATAACAACAGCCAAAGGGTACAGAGTCATCGTTATGTTCCAGG
The DNA here is from genome assembly GCF_014898765.1 of Herpailurus yagouaroundi. Classification (NCBI taxonomy): domain Eukaryota; kingdom Metazoa; phylum Chordata; class Mammalia; order Carnivora; family Felidae; genus Herpailurus; species Herpailurus yagouaroundi. The sequence continues at coordinate 811,480 of NW_024420375.1, read as the reverse complement.
CCTAGGTACTTTTTATATGGTTTATATCAATGAATCTTCACAACACCCCTGTGGGGTAAGTGCTATATTTCTATTTGACAGATTGAGAAAACTGAGGCCCAGAGATAGCTAGTGACTTGCCCAAAGTCAGCAGCTAGGAAGTGGTGTGTCAAGATGCAAATCCAGGCAGTCTAGTTACAGAGTCCTCCAAGTCCACCAAGTTAGAATATTCTTCATTAAACAGGAGAAATCATGTTGGCCATAGATACAAAAAACATATACTAGGATTTTTGTAGTATGAACCCTTGGCCTGAAGTAACTTCCCATCAGCAGAGAAGACATTTGACCATCCCACATCTCATTTGGTCCCCATGACAGCCCTGTCCAAAGCAGGCCTACTGCACAAATGGGGGATCTGAGGCTACAATGGGTCAACTGGCTTCTATTGTACTACAGATGGGGGCCAGGAGCCTGCCTAGATGACCATAGCCATCCTATTAATCTGTTCCCATGTCGGTCTCCCTAGGGTCCCCTCCAAATTCACTCCTACTTGGCTGTGCACTTATTCAATCAGTATTACCTGAATAGTTAGTTGGTGCTAACCACTATGCTAGGCACCAAGGTCTAAAACCGAACAAAAGCAAACTCTCCTGGAGTACCTGGCCAGAGCTGCTACCAGGCCCATACTTCCCAAGGAGGCAGAAACTAAGATGGGCTGTTCTTTGAAGCATTCCCTGGAGCTGGTTGGGTGGTAAGATAGCATAGAATAAGCTCAAAAGCAATGGAGCTGACAGCAACAGTTACAGCCTGGGGGATGGAAGTCTGTAGCACCCAAGGGCCCTGAGGTGGGAACACTGTGGGGGGCGGCTAGAACTTCTAGGCAAAAGCTTACCCCTCCACATTCCCAATACCAGCATGGGCCACACCAGCTGGAGGGGGTCAAAAAGTTAATCCAGCCAGGTTCCTGCTTGCCCCTAACTACCCACACCTTCTAAAAATATTTTTTCTAATGTTTATTTTTGAGAAAGAGAGGTAGAGCATGAACAGAGGAGGGGCACAGAGAGAGGGAGACAGAGTCAGAAGCAGGCCCCAGGCTCCCAACTGCCAGCACAGAGCCTGATGCATGGCTGAAACCCATGAACCATGAGATCATGACCTGAGCCAGAGTCAGACACCCAACCAACTGAGCCACCCAGGTGCCCCAACCACCCACACCTTCTAAATAATGAAATCTGGTTGTCAAGAGGGCTCATTATAATGTCTCTTTTGTCCTGGGGCGCCTGGGTGGCTCAGTGGGTTGAGCATGTGACTTCAGCTCAGGTCATGATCTCGCGGTCTGTAAGTTCATGCGCTATGTCGGGCGCTGAGCTGACAGCTCAGAGCCTGGAGCCTGCTTCGGATTGTGTCTCCCTCTCTCTCTGCTCTTCCCTTGCTCACACTCTATCTCTCTCCCTCTCTCAAAAATAAATAAACATTAAAAAAATTTAATGTTTCCCCAGTGCTGGAAGGTGCTAATCAGGCAGACCTACTGCTCTCAGAACCACCTCCCCAACCTTCTCCTGCACACCCTCCCCCAACTGTGCAGCTCTGCTATAGAGCATCAATACCCAGCCCTTTGATTTTCTCTCCTCTCCATCTGTCCACCTTGGTGGGGAGGGGGCAGGCAAGAACCTAGGGACTGTCTGCCCAGGAGTGACTGATCACTGGTGGGTACAATAAGCTGTCAGGGGCAGAAGGAAGGCCCAAGTCTCAGCTCTCACCTCCTGGCCAGGCACCTGGGAAACGGAGAAGAAGCATGGCACTGTTGCTAAGGGTGTGAGTGGTAGAGTCAGCCTGCTTGGATCCTGATCTCAGCTCCATCATTCCCTAGCTACGGGACCTTGAGTAACTTCTTCATTTAACCTCTTCTTGCCTCTGTTTCTTCATACGTAAAGTGGGGATGATGATAGCAGCACCTACCTTACAGAATTATCCTGAGAGCTAAATAAGGTCAAATGTGCCAAGACCTCAGAAGAATTTACTATTATTATTGGTGGTATCAGGGTTACTAAAACCTGTTGCAGTGCCACAAATGCCACTAAAGGAGGCCAGAGGGAGGGATCCCTAAGCGTGCGCTCTACCACTGAGCTACACCCCCTTCTAAGGGAGGGATCCCTATAGGTGGGTATGGCCAAGGAATGCTTTTCTGGGGAAGGTGGAATCTGAAGTGACAGAAAAATCCAGACGTAATGCCTAAGGGGCAGCATGTTTGAGCACCGCACTTCCCCAGGTCATTGAAAAACAGCAAAGTTGGGCCACCTGGGTGGCTTAGTCGGTTAAGCGTCTGACTTCGGCTCAGGTCATGATCTCACTGTCTGTGAGTTCGAGCCCCGCGTCGGGCTCTGTGCTGACCGCTCAGACCCTGCAGCCTGTTTCAGATTCTGTGTCTCCCTCTCTCTCTGCCCCTCCCCTGTTCATGCTCTGTCTCTCCCTGTCTCAAAAATAAATAAACGATAAAAAAAAAAAACAGCAAAGTGACGAGGTGGCAGAAAGTACTACTAAACAATAATAGTGAGATTTCTTTTTGTATTATGGGATTTAATACTCAGCAACCCCATGAGGTAGGTACATATCTCCATTTCATAGCTGACAAAATGGAGGCTCACAGAGGTTAAGTAATTTGCCCAAAGTCACCCAGTGCTGTTTATACCAGAGCCCCTGCTCCCCACCATGACACTTTCCTGCCTCAAGCTCCATGTATACAAATCAGCATGAGTTTTGCTTCATCTCCAGTCTGGCCCCTTTCCCACAAGCCCCTCTACAAATGTTGTTCCGATTTAGAAAGTCCTGCTCAGTTAGGGGCTGCTCAGGCCAGATGTCTGGGGCCAAGCTCTTCCCAAGCTCCATGCTCCTAGCCCCAGCCTGACTTGACCTCAGCCTGGAGCAGAAAAGCTGGCTGCAAGTGCATGTCTCACACCTCAGACAGGCCAGCCTTTGGCCAGCCCAGATAAACGACAGGAAATCCTTGGCCACCTCCCCTGGAGATTGTTCCCTCTACCATGGGAACAGAGTTGCAGCCTGGGCAGAGGTTCCTCTGTGGTGAGGAAGCTGTTGAGTCAGCCCCAGATGCCTTGGCTGCCGGGTGTGGTTTAGGGGAAACAGGGACGGCTGAATATGAGGAGACCTGGGTTCTAAATCCTCCCTCCTTGGAGACCATGCCCTTCCCCTTTCTGGGCCACAGGCACATATCAACAAGGATCACACTGCTTATCTTACTGGGCTGCTCTAAGAACAGAATGGAATCACAGAAGTGAAAGTGCCTTGGAAATGGAAAGAAATGGGAAGACTTGTTGTTGTCATAATCATCAATTGCAGAAGAGGAATGGCTGAGTTGGTATTTCTCCCTGTCCGATTCACCCTTCTAGGCCCTACTGTGGGCATGGCTCATACTCATTTCCGGGTTCAGTGCTCCTTAAAATATCCCCTTCCCCCCACCTCCACCAGCTCAAGGGAAGAAAGCAAGTGGCAGGAAAACAGGATATACTGGCAGCCCCCACAGAGTACACTGCAGTCAACTGGTCAGAGGTAAGTACCTCCTCTCACTAAGCTTGCCCTCTGCTACGAGGACAACAAGAAGAAAGCTCTAGCCTCCAATGGCTCCCCAGTCATGAGAACTGGCTGGACCTGACCAACAAACAAATCAGAGAGCTGTATGAGGTGCTCAGACCCAGGACTCTGGGGATTCACCTGTTAGTCACCAGAAAAAGATGATAGAGAAATCTTATAGAAAAGTTCAGGCTAGAAATAGAAAGAGGAGAGTGGCCATTTCCCATTCCCAGGGCCACAAATAGTAGCATGTGCAGAAGGCAGTAACGAGGCTGGGAAGGGGACTTGCCCCAAGTACCTGGAGGAGTACTTGGAGGAACTGAGGCTGTTTGTCCTAGAGAAGATGCAGGAGGACTTGGATTCCAACCTCAGACCCCTGAAAGTCAGAGAGGACAGTGGCTAGGTGGTCCCAGGGGGCAGAGCTGGGATCCAGCATTATAGAAGCCACAGAGATACAGAGTTCAATCCAACATAAGCAAACACTTTTGGATAGTCCATGAATGAAAGCAACTGCTTTAAACATTGTGCTCCCATGTACTGAAAATGGGGGAACAAGAGCTGCACAAATACTTGGCGGGAAGATCTAGGTTCATAAGGAGAGTTGGACCTCTAAAGGCCCTTGTCCCCTGAGCTCTGTCTGCTTCCTACCTCTGGGGTATTATGGGAGAAAGCATAAAAGTGACTGGGGCCAGCTAAGCCCTTGGCCACTTGCCATAGAGACCCGGGATCCCAGGAACACCTTAGGTTGGCACTACCCAGGGAGAGCAGGTCATTCATTAACTTGTGGCAGAATGGGTCAGAGGGTAGCCACTTGGAACAGACACAAACATGGGGAGGGGGCTCGAGAGCAAACTGTACAAAAGCCCATGCTCAAAGAAAACCCAAGCTCTGGCAGTTCAAGGCCTGGTCAGCCCAAAGTGACCAGCCAACTGGGAATATTTAGTGACCAGGCCTGGAAGAATTTAAAGCCAATTGACTTTTGCCTTGTGGATAAGCAAAAGGTTTTGACTGGGCATGCATAATTTTACAGGTGGAATGGACCCTGAGAGACCATTGAGTCCACGCCACTTGCCCTGATGATTCTAAAGATGTGGAAACTGAGGCACAGAGAAAGCAATGTCTTCTCTAAAGTCACTCATGTAGAGGTAGCTACAGAGAGGCACAACCAGAAGCCAGGTTTCCTGACTCTATAGTAGGCTTACATGGTTCACTAAATGTCGGTTCCTTTTCTTCTCACTGAAACTGCAGAAAACTGCTTGTGGTCCAGAGCTTTCCAAACTGGACCTGGCCTGAGCCTTCCCAATTCCCACTGCTTGTCAAGATACAGGCTCTTGAAGGAAGGTCTCCTCCTCCACTATGGAGGCCTCAGCCTTACAGCAGCAGCGTGGCTGACAGTTCATGTCCTTGCCTTGTGCGCGGGGACCCACAGCTATATTCAAAACAAACACATGCACATAGCCCCACTAACGGGGAAGATCCTTTGGGTGGACATTTCTCGCTCTTTCAAATTGACATTAGGGGCTCAGGTGCTCCTGGAAACATCCCCAGCCCCTTATGACTCTGATGCCTAAAAATCCCCCTTACCCCAACTGCCCATCTGAATCCCTATCAACTCAACTCCCTGACTCTCTCAGTACCACCCAAATGAATGTGTGTCCTTCAGCAATGTGAATAACAACTTCTGTTTGCCCAAACGAAAACAGAGGGGCAGATGTTTAATTGGCCCTGGAAGTTCCTGTGAAGGAATGTTTGTTAATGTCCTCTTGGGGGAAGTGAGGGTTAAGATGGGATCCCCTCAAGGCCTGGGGTGGACAGGGAGTTAGTTAATGGCCATCCCCAGAGGTGACTTTTCAAGGTGGTTATTATGTGGCTCAATCATTAACCAAGCAGTGGCAGGACCCCAGGCTTGTTGGAAAGGAGCCACTCCTTTCCCAAGGACAGCCCAAGAGCAGGAGGCTGCAGCCAGGGAGAGCACTCATAGGGTCTTTCTGTCCCTTTCACAGCCTGCTCTGGGGCATTAGGAAGAGAGACCTGGATGAGGGAAGCTGTCCCTCAGCTCCACATGGGGTGGAGGAGGGCTGGTCCGGATGTGGAGGAAGTCAGCACACCCTTACTGGGGTGGAGGGAAAAAGGAGACAGTGAGGGTTTTTATCATGAATGAGAGAGGAAGCTCCAAGCTGGGCCTTGGTGATTAGATGACAAGCTGGGAAAGACGCTCATCCTGAATGTATCCTGTTTTGCTCCAAAGCGGCCTCAGGGGAGAGGGGAGGGGCCAGGAGGAAAGAAGCCTCCCAGGAATTCTCCCAGGCCTGCTGACCTCAAGTTCCTGGGTGGCCCTGGAACTGGGGAAGCAAGTGGGAGAGTTTACCCCATTTACTGCTAGAGAAGCAAGGCACAAAGTTTCCACAAGAAGATTCCACAAGTCAGCTTCTGTAGCTGCAGCCCCAGAGACTGTGGCCAAGTGCTATAAAATGAGGAGCTAGGGCTCCCTAATTGACTTTCCCTGGGCCTCTCTTCAAAGGTTCAGCTCAAATGTCACTGCCTTGCCTCATCAGCCACCTTCCCCTCAGTCAAAACCAATGGGTCCCTAGTCAGGCCCGCCAGGGCAAAACAGTCCCCTCAACAATTGGAAATATGAACACTGTCAGGATATTTGACGATATTAAGGGGCTGTTTTAGATGTGCTAATGGTACAGTGGCTATTTTTTATGAATCCTTATCTTTTAGAGATATATACTAGACTACTTACATATAAATTGATAAGATGCTTTGGATTTGTTTCAAAATAACAAGAAAGAAGGTAAGGAGGTGGAAGTGTTAATAGGCAAGATTGGTGATGGGCTAATGGCTGTTGCAGTTGAGTGTGGAGTACATGGGGCCTCATTACACTAATCATCTCTACTTTTATATATGTTTGAAAGTCTTTGTAATAGTCTTTTAAAAAGTTCTCACTGAAGTAAAGACTTAGTATGACATACTCATTTATGCCAGTAACCCCCAAACTAGATGGTAATTCCCTGAAGGTGAAGGTTACATTCTTTGTCCTCTACAAGACCAAGCCAAGACTGAACTTAATGACTAATAATTTGTATAGCACTTGGTAGTTTACAAAGCACTTAGCCATGGATCCCCTCACTTAATCCAGTGAAGTGCAAAGAGTGGGGAGAACCCAAGAGTCTGACAGGTCACGAATGGAACAGCAGATCTTGGATTTAAACCTCATATATTCAGGGGCACCTGGGTGGCTCAGTCAGTTGAGCGTCTGACTTCAGCTCAGGTCATGATTTCACGGTTGGTGAGTTTGAGCCCCGCATCTGGCTCTGTGCTGACAGCTCAGAGTCTGGAGCCTGGTTTGGATTCTGTGTCTCCCTCTCTCTCTGCCCTCCCCCACTTACACTCTGTCTCTCTCTCAAAAAAATAAATACATAAACACTAAAAAAAATGTAAACTTCACACATCCAGCTCTCAGTCCCCTGTGTTTTGCCCCATACCTCCCTGGACCCCTGAGGGTCTGAGGAACTTAACATCCAGTTCTACAGTCCCTGAGAGTTGGGGTAAACAGGGACAGCAATTGTCCACAGGGACAATTGTGTACATGTGAGTTCCCAAGGTGGAAGGCTGGGAAAGAGGAGACTCAACACACAAACACAGCATTTCAGACTTGTGACAGACTGATTCAAGGACTGGTCCTCACTCCTCATATACACACAAACCAACATTTCAAGTCACAGGTGAGAAAAGCCTTAATAAACACTTGACACCAGCAACTGTGTGCCCAGCCCTGTGCCCAACTACTTTGTTTAGGGTTGCAGGATAGGGGAGTTCACACTTCTTATCTTAGAGCCCTTGCATTTTTGAGATCTCTTATCTCTATTTTATCTGATAACAGATTTGAGATCTCTTATCTCTATTTTATCTGATAACAGCCCCCCAAGAGCCCAGGGCCCTGACACTTGATCTTACCCAAACTTGAGGCCCAAAGAATAAGTTCTACTTTATTCAAGCCAGAGGCAATTCCTTCTTCCAGCCAGAGACCCCTTGCCCCACCTTCTTGAGAAAAGTGGGGGCACAGTCTGCTTTTGTTAGGACTGCCATCCATTGAACCTGAACTTTTTCCATGGCTAGAACAGGAAGCTCCAAGAGAGTCCTAGCAGAAAAGCACAGGCAGCTGCAACAGCACCCAGATTAGAGACTCCATCCTCTCCTCCCTTTGGAATCTTCTTGCTTTTGTATTGTTGCTGGTATTCCTATACCAGGCTCCAGGGGCCCTCTGCTCCCTCTCCAATCCCTATCCCTAAGAATAGAATTTTAAAACTTCAAGAAGGCAGAGTGGGTCAAAGTTCGGGCCTCTTTGTGCCACTTTCTTTGCTCCTATGCTCAAACTCTGGAGGTGTGCTTTAATAAGGAAGGCCCTTCCATTGGCCCTTCCCAACTCATGCTCCACTCTGCAGCAGTCACTCAAGATACACAGCTTCTTTGTGCACCTTCTGCCCCTCTTCATGCTCTAAACACCTCCAGATATCTCTCAACAATATCTCCCCCCACCAGATGGGGGAGGGGAGCTGCAGATGCACAGGGAGGTTTAGCATACTTCCTGAAGAGTTGCTTAAGAGGTGAACAGAAGGCAAGCGAAGAGGGGAAACAGGACTCTATCTATGTGGTGTTTTCTAGACCTGGTTACAGGGGTCCAGGGAGCAAAAATTCTAAACCCTAACCCTGGAACAAAACTGGACAAAGACTAAACCCTGAAAATGAGGATCAAGCCCAGAATGTCCACTGATATGGTAGCTGTAGTTTTAGGGTAAAAAAACCACCAACACCCAACACCATCATAACCATCACACTCTTACCCACTTGCTCTGTCAAACATTCATAAACCAACTGCAGCCATGACTCCTTCCTTATGCCCTTGGACACTCTGCCTTCCCATACCCACATAGAAACTGTCTCTTCTTTATTCCAGACATATGGAAGTGTGGAGAAAATTCAGAGAGCAATAAGACAAGATGGTGGGTGGTGACAGCAACCCCTAGAATGGAGACGGGAATAGGTCTCACAGTAGGAGTCAGGGTTTGAAAATAGCCCTGGTGTGATTCATCACCCTCTCCTCCTGGGTGGGCAGATCTGGGTGCTCCAAGTGGGATAGAAACAAGCCAGGCTTCTCCAGACCAACTTCTGTAGTCCTGGCTCTGAGTTGGCCCCACATTCAGTCTGGCTGTTGTCCTGCTCACCCTTCCCACCACTACTAGTTACAGGGGGCTTGGCTGCATATCACCACAAAGATTTCCATCTGGATAGTTCCTGTCACCCCAAGCATCTCAAAGACAACCTTTCACCATGTGACAAGTCACCAAATGTCATGGAAGAGACTGGCCCTTGCAATACTAAAATGCAGCCCACCACCTGAAGTGCAGTTGAAAACACTGTGGCCCCCAGAAGTAGCATGACTCACCTAAGGTCACATGAATTAGTGGATGAACCCCAGTTTCCTGAGTTCTAATTCAGTGCTTAAGTTTACAGAGTCTTGGGGGAAGAGAAATGGAGAAAACCCCAGCCTAGCTAATTTGAAAATCCCAAAAACTTCCATTAAAAGACCTTTCGTGAGAGCATCTGTAATCCAAACCCATTTTGGATTTCATGGGGAAACTCGGCCCTGAAAGATGCGACTTCTCCAAAGGTTTTCACTTGATCCCCACAGCTACCTTAACTACCAGGAAAGTCTGGAGCATTTCTCAGAAAGGAGGACAGTGGCCAAAGGGAAAGCCCATAGGGCCGGACTGGGGCTTTCTGGAAATGCCCTCAAAAGCAGAGGAAGGAAAAGGGTAGGCGAAGTGGCGCAGAGCCCAAAGGCCTGCCACCCCTGCTTGGTTCCAGTTCCCCTCCAAAGCCCCACAGCTACGCCTTCGGACTCTGGCCAGGCCCTGGATAACAGGCAGAAAACCTCCTTCTACTACCAGACTTCCCTGGGGAGAAGCGCTGCCAGCCGGCTCAGGGGGTCCCCCAGTTTCGGCGATTCCAACCCCAAATCCCAGGGCGGAAGGTGGCTGGGCTTGCTTCCTCCGCCCCTCCTGTGTGTGCCGCCCAGCCGAACCGCTAGGAGCGGGGACCGGGCCAGAGCGCTCCCGAGACTAGGCCTGGCAAGGGGTCCCAGGAGGCCCTGCTGGTCCAGATTTCTCCCTGCCGTCGCCCCAGCTCCTACCTGGAGGCCGCGTCCACCGCTTTGGTTCAAGACCCTGCCAGTGCGCAGGACGTGAGTGCAGGAGGGACTGCTCTGTCCGGGGCACGCGCGGAGCCTCGGGTCGGGCGTGGGTAATGGTGCCAGCCAGAAAGAGCGGCTGCCGCAGCTGCTTAGCTGTTGTCAATCCGAGGCCACTTTCAGCGCAGGTGGGGAGGGAACGGCAGCGAGTGGGGCGGCAGGGACGCCCCGCCCACCTACACGACCTTCGACCAATGAGGCCGCAGTCCGGCCCACCGGACTCTCCCGAAAGTCGCCCAAATTGTGGTGGGCGGGGCTCTGCCTTCTAGCTCCTCCAATATCCTCGCCGCTGCCTCTTCCACAGGTCACACCGCTAGTGAGGAGGGGGTAGGCGGGGAGCAGTCAAGCCAGAGCTAGCAACTGAAGGTGAAAGACAGAGTTGGCCAGGCGCACAGATTATTTATTGGGCTCGGAATGTGCCTGGTACCATATGGGGGATTTAAATACATGTGCCATGTAGACGTGAAGATTCAGTGGCTTGCTGAGGATAATTTATGGGGATTTCAGAAGACAACTTCAATGAGATGTCTGATTAGTACGGACAATCAAGAGAGAATCTTGGACATTAAATATGTGAGCAGGAAGTTGCCATTCCCACCTTGCTCAGGCCCCAGCATTCTGCAACTTTCCCACTACCCCAGCTCTCTGCCTCAAGTCCAAACACTACCCCCGCGGGGAAATGCATGGAAAACTTGGAGCATATGCATTAATCATGGCAGACGAGGGCTCCCAAGAGTGTATCAGCAAGTACCATCAGAGAGTTGGTTTAAATTCAGTAAGAAGCAGAGTGTTAAGATTTGATCTCTCTCTTGCCTTTCCTCACAAAGGTCCAATACATGTTCACAACCATGATTTCACTGTTGAATTGAGGACTCCTATTAGCTGGGATCTGGAGTACTCAAGGTGCCATGCCATCCAACTACCATCCTCCACATTTACAAATACAGAAACTGGGAAGAGAATACTCGCTCATCTTGACCAACCAAATCCATAGCAGGGATAATACCTGCACATGGGTTATTTTCTCCATACCTAACAGGTAGAAAGCAGGCTCCACATCCATCTAATTTGTTTGCCAAAGTACCCAACACAGATGAAAGCAAAAATTCATGTTTCTTGGGACAGCAACTTTCTTAAGGTCACCCAGGCAATGACAAAGACAGACATAGCCCCAGGTGTCCCCCTCCTGTCTGGTCTTCAGACTCATTAGAATTCTCCCACCTTACTTACCTACTGGCCTTGATGAGAATCAGAGGAGAAATAATGAAGCAAGGCTACCTCCAGTGTGCACCTCTCCTTTCCTCTCAATGGCAAGACTGGAGCTGGCACTTTGTTTAAGATGAGTCATGTACCTGTGGGTCTTGGAGTTCTGTACAACAGAACTCACTTCTTGAAACAAAATCCCATCCAGAGTCAGGAACCACTATGATGGGTGGGAAGGTAGAAGACCTCCTTTCTGAGGCTGTGCTGTTATGTTTGTATGCATCCCTAAAGCTCTGAGTTGGAGCCAAACTTATCTTGCCTCTGGAAAATGCTAAAAGGATATCCTATAGCTTCCCTAAGGGCAGGAAACCACGTCAGAGCCAATTCCATCCACCTCATGGCACCAAGCACAGTGTCTACAGTAGTTTCTCAGTAATGTTTGCTAATGGATGAATGAATGTTGAAAGATATTCAAGGGACAACCATGAAGAAATTACATTCATATAGATAATGACCAAACCCCACTTACCTTTTAGTAGAGTCATTTAACTAAATCAGATATGATGGGTCCTGAGACATCCAGTTCTTTTTTTTTTTTTTTTAACGTAATCAAACCAGAAAACTAAAAAAGGGAAAACTACAGAAAGTACAAAAACTACAAAAAGAGAAAGTGCTACAAATAAGTAGAACAAGAGCTTCACATGCCTGGCATAGAGCATGTGTGTACTCAATAAAAATATCTGTCAAATGACTTAGTGAACACAATAGCCAGAGAAAGCTATAATCCTAATATTTGCCATGTACCTTGTGACATTGTAGAATGGCCCAAGCAATAAATAAATAGAAATGCATTTTTTAATGTTTATTTATTTTTTGAAAGACAGAGACAGAGCACGAGCAGGGGAGGGGCAGATAGAGGCACACACACACAGAATCTGAAGCAGGCTCCACACTCTGAACTGTCAGCACAGAGCCTGACATGGGGCTCAAACTCATTAACTGTGAGATCATGAACTGAGCAGAAGTCAGATGCTCAACCGACTGAGCCACCCAGGTGCCCCCCCGCAATCAATCTATCAATTAATAGTCCAAACAATGTCTAGACTATTTTTTTGGGTCTTTCTTGATCTCCTTCTCTTAACCCATGAGCTTCAGAAAGAACGAGAACTCAACCTCTTTAGAAGGAGATAGCTCACTGTCTTCAATTCTTGCTCCCTGATCTACTCCCGTGCTCTGACCTAAACCAGAGTCTTACATGGAACAAATATACAATAATGGTGCCTGGAACAGATGAAGAAATAGTAACTTTCGATAACCTCCTTTCTGGGTTGCATCTGGAGTGGCTCTGGTGATAACTGGAGCCTTTAGGTCCTGGGTGTCCCTTTCCCACACACCCCCACTATTTACTGACTGTGTGTCATATAGTGCCGCTGCTGCTGCTGCTGCTACCTTGGATGCCAGCTCAGGCATTAAGCAGGGAAATTTAGAGTGCATGAGGGCAGGCTGAGAGCAGGTGGAAAAGCCGTGGGTACATGTATGCATTTCCATGCCCTATACGTGGGGTTTCCATATTTCTACCACTACGAAAGCCCAGCTATGCCATACAAAGAGCAGTATGATGGATTCTGGAGCCATACAGCCTAAGAACAAAGCCTGGTTCTGGTAGGTATTTTCCAACTTTCTGTGCCTCAGTTTCCTCACCTGTAAAGTGTGGATGATAATCACAGTCCTGACCTTATGTGGCTGTTGAGTGGATCCACTGGGCTAAAGCACACTTAGAATGGTGGCTAGTACATAATAAGTGATCCTAAGTGTTAGATTAGTGGTGACAGAGGCACTGAGAAATGGAAAAAGCCCTGGATCAGAAAGTAGGAGAGTTGGGTCCACTCCCAGTTCTACCATTTTCTGGCTGTCACTGAGGGGGAAGTCATTGCACCACTAACCATCAGTTTCTTGGCCTGTAAAATGAGAGTAGAGCATAATCCCTAGCAGGCAAAATTAAGACAATGGATGTGAGGATGTACTGTAAAGGGCAGGTGACAGGATATCACTGAAGGTGTTTGACAGCTCAGCTTTTTTCCAAGGCCAATTATTCCTTTTCTTCCAGGAGATGGCAAAGACAAACTCCATATGCTGTTACTGTAGGCCTCACTCCAAGACACTTAGATCCCAATAAGTGCCTATCTGGACTTATAACAGCCCCCATACTCCTCCCTGCCTAGAAATGGGGATTCCTCAAGCTGTTGCAGCCACTCTGGAATGGCTGAGGGCAATGAAACAGGCCCTTCCACTACTCTTTTCCATGGAGCTAAAGGAGCAGCAGCAAATCCAGGGACCTGAGCTGAGAAGAAAAAAGGGGAGTAGGAACCATGGGGGGAAAATGAATTACACTTGGACCAGCCCTGCACAGCACATGACCATGGATGTCCTCACACTTGCACACACATTCCTGCATGCCTCATCAAAAGCCCACCAGTCAATCCTGGGAGGGTCAAGGCCTGCTTTCCAAAGATTTGGGGGTCCCCACCCAATTTCATGAAAGGGGGATACTGATCTGACTCCCACAACATGAGATAGTTACAGCTCATTAAAAAAAATCCTCAGGAGCCATGCCATGGCAGAGGGGTTTGCACTAAGAGGGGCAGCCAGAGCAGAGCCAATGTGGGGAGAAGGGGATTTGGTAGTGGGAGGGGATTGAAAAGGTGAGGAGCACACAGGCACCTCACTGTGCATTGCCAAGTGGGAGTGAAGGCACAGAGCTATGTCCAGAAGAGCACAAAGACTCCCTCTCAGCCCACAGCCCAGGAGACCACTCTGGCTGTGCCCACCCCACACTCCAGAGTACCCTGAAATGGGGAGCTCTCTGCTGGGCTGAGAGCCCTGGGCTGGCTGTCAGGAGAGCTGGAGTAAAGGCCAGCAGAGTTTCAGACATCACTTACTCTCTCTGCCCCCGCCCCCCCGCCCAGCTCCAAGCTATGACCCAGATGCATTTATTTCCTCTCCTGGAACTACTGAAAGGAGTGTTTGGTGCTACTCATGATGGACCTCCACATACTTGGACTAGGAAGCTGGAGGAGGAGAACCCAGGCCCACTCAGTCTCTGCCCCTCACTCTTCCCTCAATACCCAACACTCTCTCCCCATCCCTCCAACAGTCACTAGGCAAAGTGTCAGTTGATGGAGAGCTGGCCCCCAGAATCTAACACAATAGACCCACTGAGCCATGACAGTGTGGTGGGTCCCATTTCACACCAGGATGGCTGGCTTTACTGGTCAGTCTCAAAGGGGCTAGAGGTTTTCTGCTGCAGGCAGATGGAGCGCACCCACCATTCCCTCAGGGAATGCCTCAGTTCAAATGAATAGACGGGGGTCACCCTGGGCTGAGCAGTTGGGGAATCTGGCACAGACACCCAGAGCAGGATGTCCACTTCCACCCTCCCACTTCATTCCTGCCCTTCAGAGAACAGTCATAGTGTGGTGAGGAGAGATGAGCAAAAGCAAGTCAACTTCTAACACAAATCCCCTCGCCTTGCCTCAATCCCATGCACCTACAAACACCTGAGGCCAGAGGAACCTTCCTTGTACCCCTCAATAGTCCCCCCTACCTGACTTTGTTTCAGCCCTTGAGCTTTCTCCTTCCTGGCTAGGCTCAGTTTCCTCATCTGGAAAACAGGACTGGTTTCTTGAGTACCCTCTTTCCATAGCATTATCTTCTTCTGTAAGCTTTTCTGTGTGTTCCTATAGGGGTGAGGCTCCCAGAAGCCCACCATCCATGCAGCTTCTGAAGAAGAAGGGAGTGTTGGGGGTGTGACAGCCCTCTGAGGATGAGGAGAAAGAGCAGAGGAAAGTGAGAAAAAGGAAGGAGGAAAGCTGATGTGAAAGGCAGAGAAAGAAGGGAGCAGGTGCTGAGACCAAACAAGCCCAGAAGTCTAGAAACCTGGCCCCCACCTCCAGCACTGCCTCCAGCTCACCTAGTGGCAGTGGACACACAGAGCCTCTGAAAAGAGTTCAGGATCCTGCCTCCTTTCCTGGGACTTTTCCACATGTCCCTCAGGGGAAGCAGCTCTCAAGACAAAACTGAAAGGGTAAAGAGGAGATGGAGTAGGATGCAAGGCAAGGGCTCTTCCTTCCTACCCACAGGCTACCCCATCAGTCCACCATGGCCTGACCTCATGCTGCCACCAGATATAGTGTCCACAAAGTGGGACAGCTGCTGGTGGGAGGTGGGGGATGGGGATTAGCTTTCACAGGCCTGCCCAGAGCCTGGCCCAGTCCAACCCTGTGATTATGAGTCTCTAGGACTTGGTAATTTCAATTCAAGCAGACAGAGCCATCCTCTGGCCACCCACCCTATTTTCCATGAAGAATACCCTCAGAGGCTCCTGGATGACATCAGAGAGGATACAGGATGTGTGGTGAGGCTCGAGGGCCACTCAGCTAAGGTTCTGGCTCTTGTAACCCCTCTCAGTGTGCCCTTCTCCAAACACAGCTTCCCCCTTCTGCAATCCTACACACACACACATGCACACACGCACACACATTCTAACTAAATAAAAACTCTGAGCTGACCTTCAACCAGGGCCAAGGTTTCCCTACACATACACAGCAACCCATCAGTCAACATGGGCACCCAAGCACTGATGGGGGGGCTGGAGCAGAGAACAGAGAAAGTAGGCCCAACAGCCAGGGTGCCTGTCTTCTGGAGCTCCCATGCCAATGGAAGAGGCAACAGCAGCCCCCAGATAGAGAATACCCAACTCAGGCAGGTGGGCAGCCAGGTCACATCCCAGAGATCAAGGAGAGAGGGGACAACCAGGCTCCCAGGTTGGACACCTGATATCTCTGGATCAACAGACCTCCAGGAAACACCAGGGAAGTAGCTTCTGGGCCCCACCCCCACCGAGGTTCCTGCATCAGGGTCCAGGACACTGCAACTCTGGCTTCTACCCTGCTTTTACCACTGAGGAGCTGTGTGACTTGGCTGAGAGCCTTGACCTCTCTGGGCCTCAGAGTCCACATACGTACAATCAGAGAGTTTGCTCTGAGGATTTATGTGCGCCCTGTCCTATAAATGTGTTCATGTTCCATGACAAACCCATTTCAAGAAACTCGACCCAGTTTGCTATTTCCACCCTACCATTTGGGCAGGAGCAAGGGAGGACTTATTGGAGAAAAGGAAGGGGCACAGCCTGGAAAGTGTTTTAAGTGCTCAGAGAAATATATACTTTTTCAATTTTTAAAAAGACAAAGTGCCAGGTAGTCTGGAAGACCCGCTGGAGTGGAAACAGGCCTTAGGGTGGAGCTTTAGGCAATTCAAGATGACTAACAAGGTGCTTCCAGGGTGGCTGGGCTGTGTCATGCAACAAGGGGACAGAGTGAGGCAATAAGGGTACCTTGGAGTGATGGAGGGGGGTATGGAGCTACCAGCTAGGTAAGTAAGACCCAAGGGTAGGAGACAAAAAGAGGGACAGAAGGACAGACAGTGGGATAAAGTAAAAATATAAGCAGAGTGTCAGACATATAGTGGGACAGGAAGAGAGACAGGAGGGTGGAAGGCAGAGGCAGAGGCAAAGAAAGTACTGGGGGAATAGGGGGTAAGGGACCTACCGTTTATTAAATGCCTACTGAGTGTTAACAACCAAAATGTTGCTCTTCTTTGAGTGGAGGATGAAGACAGAGGGAGAGAGGTGGGTGGGGACAAAGCCAGATGGACAGTTGGGATAAAAGGATGGGGCACCTTGAGAAAGAACAGCTGGCTAAGAATTAGAGGAAAGCCAGCGGGCGGAGATGGAAGGTCTGAAAAACGGAGTCTGCCAGCCAGAGGTGAGGTTCAGACAGACATAGGGCTAGTAGATCAAAACGAGACTGGAATCAAAGATGAGGAGGCGAGGGCGACTCAAGTTTTGCCTAGCAGAGGGCAGCGCAGCGCCCAGGTTCTCAGCGAAGTGCAAGCCTAGCCCTGACCTCCCACCCGGGTCCGCCCGGGACCGCCCAGCTCTCTTCTTCACCTGGTTTCCAGCGCGGCGGGTCCCACCGGGTGCCCTTCACACCCCACGGCTTCCAGGACATCCGCGCCCGGGGCTTTGGGAGCCGCAAGGCTGGCCCCCAGTCCCTCGCCTCAGCCTTGTATCCACAGGCCGGCCACTCCCAAGCGGAGCGCTGCGCCTCTGGTGGTCACACCCGGACTGAGCCTACAGCCAGGGCTGCATTGGAGGGAGGGAGGGAAGGAGGGCTGAGGGAATGAAGGCCCGGATTGCCCCACCCCCTCAGTAGCGACTAGAAAGTTCCACGCCCACACTTTAAGCAGGACACTACCCTTCTCTATCTTACACTGGCCTCAAGTCATTTAGCTTAGCTACGCTGCCTCTTCCATTGCCATCCAGCCTCCTTTCCTGGGTTGGAGTCACCTTTTGGCCTTTTCTACACTAGCCCCCGATTTGAGGGGTGTCTCACCACTGATCTCACTCCTTTTTGCTGTACTATGCCAGTGCGAGATAGTGGGGGTCTTAGCCACTAAGTCAGCCCCTCTACCTCCTGTCTCCCCCAAATTTTACCAACCACGTTACAGGGCAGAAGACCTTATGCAACAGCCAGATGGAGAGGGGAACAATGGCTCCAGCCAGCTTGGCAGACTGACTCACTGACTCCTCAGCCTCCTACAGACCTTGCTTTTCACCACCCTTCCAGCCCCGTTTAATGTGTCTCTGACCAGAACAAGAAGACCCTGAGTTCCAACGACACCTTGAAATCCTTCTAGTACCAAGAGTATTCTAGACCTTATGAGCGGAAGCATTCTTTTCTTATAGACTCTCTCTAGAGAAGCAAAACTGAGGCCCAAGGATGCAAATTACTTGGTCACCATGTCAGCAGGATAATGATCTCTGTTGCAGAGCTGTTTTGAAGATCTAAAGCTACGGAACATGGTGCCTAGCACAGAGTATTCTCCATGAAGAAAGATTAACTTTTATTCTCAAAGAAGAGGATCTATCATGAAAAAAGCCTGGAACAGGACCCTAAATTACATGACCCTTTCCCTTACCCCTAACTTCCATCCACAACAAGGGAACTTGTATTCCCTATTCAGCGATGGTGGGGAGTCTCTATCTGCCTTTGTTTACAATGGAGGGAAGGCAGAAAGTTGCCATCTCTCAGACCTGGTCATTTCCACTCCACTTGTGGCAGTGGCCAGTAAGGAGGGAAGATTCTAATAGTGGTTCTGCACTAACTGGGCAAAGCCCAGGCCATTTTCCTTCTCTGAGCCTCCATTTCCTCATCTGTAACATGAGCATAATCCCATGACTCAATCAGAATAATGATAAGGGGATACACAGGTAAAGGTCACAGCTCCTTCTTCTACTATCTCCCTACCTTGTGCCACTAGACAAGGGCAGAATAGCACCATTTGTGAGGGACAGGCTAAGAAAAGGAAGAGGAGTTTGTGAATTGATGTGTGCTTTTTGAATGAGATTTGCACTCGCTTTTCATAGACTCAGTGTCAGAGCTGGAAAGGAATGAGAGATTAACATGTTGATCTCCATGTCATTCACCCTTTTCCCCAGGGTAGTGTTGGCACACAGTAGGTGTTCACAAAATATGGAATGAGTATATTCTTCACATGGGGAAGAGAACTTGCCCAAAGCCACACAGTGAGTCTGTTTCACAATCAAGTCAGATCTCCTGTCCATTCCACCTTCTATCAGGCCATGCTACTTAATGGAATTCCCCCGCCCCCCATATGATCATAAATCATTGGGGAGCTCATTCCTCTCCCCCAGCACTCTCTGGTCTATCAGCAATCCTCATTCTGGATGAGCTAAACCAGGGTAAACAGCCACTGGGAGTTTGCTGTCTGTGTCCAGCTTGGTACTGCCAAACCTTTGACTTCTGAGTTTCCAGCAGCCTCTGCCTCAGGGGCAAGTTCCTCTCTGAGGAAAAGGAGGCCCCAGTCAGCTTCCTCCAAGCACAGGAGTTTCCCTTTTGCTCTCTGGTGGGGTGGGAGTGCAGGACACAGGCTCTCAGAGCAGCAGCCTAGAAGGAAGGGTGGCAGCAGCCATTTCCTATCCTGCTAAGGCATCTCCCTTAAGTCCCTCCCATTTCCTGAGCTCTGCTGCTTCAGCCCCAGCCAGAACAGTGATATGAAAGGGCTCCTGAGTTTAACTTGAATCACAGAAGCTTGGAACTGGAAAGGACCTCAGAGCTTATTTATTCCCACCTCCTCCCCACTGCAGGAATGCCCTCTGTTAGCAAAGAGGAAGGGGGCATGTGATCTAACCTCATACAGCTTCAATTTCCTCCTTCATACAATGGACATGATGACACCTACCTGACAATGTTGTTGTGGGAGGAAATGTGAGAATGGATTTGATAAAAGCTAATATGCATTGAGCACTAACTCTATGCCCAGCATTGTTCTGAGTGCTTTTTGGGGATTCATCTATGTAATTTTTACCACAGCCCTCTAAAGTAGGTACTGTTATTATTGTCATCATCATCCTTATCACCCCCCTTTTACAGATGGAGAAACTGAGCGATGACAAAGATAATGTGACTTACTAAGTTCACACAGCTAATGAGTGACAATGGCAGAATTTGACCGCTGAACCTCAGGTTTCACACATATAATGGCAGTGATCACCCTTACCCCAGAGAACAATCCATCGATGAAGTTTCATGAGCTCACATGTGTCCCTGTGGCTGGAACTTTTGAACCCAAAAGTACCCCACCCCAACCTAAGGGCTGAGGGGAAGAATGTGTAGGAACCTTGGGGGAGCTGAAGATATAACCAGAAGACTTCACTCCCTGCAGAGGATGCCTTTGAAGTCCCCACTCTTATCTTAAACACCTACTTGAATTTCCTGGTTAACTCTGGTATACATCCATGTTGTCTTATAAAAATGGGTGTTTTTCTCCTTTAAGCCTTTGAGGAAAGTTGACACTCCAGGAAATGGGCTACATTAGTCCTGTGCCTGTGCATGTTCCAGGCCACTGCCTTTTACCCCAGAAGTACCACATACCTGGCACACGGTAGACCATTACTCACTGGGAAGAGCTAATGTTAATGAAGTGCTTATTATATGAACCAACATTCTAAACACTTTCCACGTATGATTTAATCAACGTGACAATTCTATGAGGAGGTATAATTATTATCATTGCCCTTATTTTCTAGTGGGAAAACTGTAGCACAGAGAGGTTAAGCAATTTGTCCAAGGCCGCATAGTTTGCAAGTGACCACTAGGCTTTGAATCCCTACAGCCTTTGGGATGCCTGGGTGGTTCAGTCAGTTAAGCATCCAACTTCAGCTTAGGTCATGATCTCATGGTTTGTGAGTTTGAGCCCTGCATTAGGCTCTGTGCTGAAGGCTCAAAGCGTGGAGCCTACTTTGGATTCTGTGTCTTTCTCTCTTTCTGCCCCTACCCTGCTCATGCTCTGTCTCTCAAAAGTAAATAAAAACATTTAAAAAAATTAAACCCTGTTAGCCTTGGCTGGTAACCACTATACCTACTGCCTCTCAGGCCACAACAGAGTCTTTCTTACCCACCCATCTCCACTACTTACCACCAGGATGGTTGAGTTCATTCTTGGCAAAAGCAGGACATATTCCAATTAGATGAGCAGCTCCTTGAGGGCAAATACGTAGTGTCTCTCCCACCAACCCAGCATTTCCCAAATGATGTTAAGCCAGGGTCTGGGCTATGCACAGAGAAGGTCCTCCATTCATATTTGCCAACTGACGGCTCCCTGGCTTGTGGCAGTCTCTTGGACCTAGCACCTACTGGGCACTATCATTTCACACAGGAGTCCTCTGCTACTCCCTGTGGCAAAGATCCAGCTTGAGAAATGGCTGCACATCATCTACAGGGACAAGTCCATGCCTCTAGCCCTGACATTCAAAGTGCTGCACAAGCTTACCCAGCCAAATCAGCTGGCAATCCCAGAACACCCTATACTTCATTAACCCTTCAAATGTGTTACGTTTAATCTTCTCTCTCACAAAAATGCTCATTCTTACTTCTCTTGACTTATTTTACAAACACTTATATGGTGCTTTCTGTGTGCCTGGCACTGTTCTAAGCTGTTACCACATTTTAACTCATGGACTCCTTATGGAAACACTGTAGGTATCATTACCATCCCATTTTACAATGAGACAACTGACATACAAAGAGGCTAAGCTATTTGCCCTGTCTCCTGGATCTGGCAAAGCCCCACATATTCCTTTAGTCCTCCCTATGAATACCATAAGCCATTCCAGTTCTGTGTGTTCCCACAGCTCAGTTATACCAGCAATCCTTCTACATTGAGTTTAGTTATCTATATGTCTTCCTGCCCAATAAAAGTGTGAGTTCCCTGAGGGCAAGGACTGTGTTTTATTATTTACAACATGCCCATTGCTCAGGAAGGAGTTTGGCATTGAGTTGGCACTGAGGGGATATTTAGTAAAGGACTGATGACAATTGAGAGAATGAATGAGCGTGTGACCCAAAAGTAGCCTTGACCCAACCAAACTGTGGCTCAGAAATTTTAGGTTTTCTTTCCCCAATGGCATTGGGATAGAGAAACATAAAGATGGCCGAATGACCTAGTATGAAATGCATCCACAGGTAGTGAGAGCAGCAGAGAGACAACCCCCTCCTCCACCATCCTGCTACTTGTGTAGCTGGACCAAACCTGGCACCCTGATCACAGAGTTGATGGGGCATCTAGCAAAACACAGAAGCTGCCAGCTCTGGGGTCTGTGTGAAACTGAGCTCACTGGATTCTGTTTTTCTTCCTCAAAGGCCTCAGGACTGCCCTTGCAATTCAGAGGTTCATATGGAAAAGAGAAAAGGGCTTAAATGTCATTCCAGGGGGTCAGAGTTTGCCTCTTTTGGTCTCAAACAGTATGCTTCAATGAACTTTCTCTGTCCATCTCTGACCGGCCAAATGCACTTTGTGGGAAAGTAGAAGGGAATTTGGGCACAACTCTGGTCTCAAGTCCTGCTTCTATTATTCAGTATCTGCGCAACCTTTGGCAAGGTAACTGAACCTAGAAAATGGAAATAATTTTAAAAAATAAAATAAAATGGAAATAATTTTTCCTGCCCTGCAAACAAACACTGAGATAATGGATCTGAGAGAGAGCCTTTGTAAGTGGAAAATGACCAGATGCAGAGAAAATGGCAGTGGGAGTGCTACTTTAGCAGTGTTTTGCAGCTTTCCAATTGAAGGCAGACGGTGAGAGACCTGAGCCTCAGCCTGTCCCCTCTCTTACTCTGCCTGAGTATAATTCTGAAACAATCATCAGCCTTTCCTATGCCTTTGTAAAATTGGAAGGATAATTCTTATGCCCTTGCAGCCAAGTCTTAGAAGGGTTGCTGGATGAAAAGCAACAGTGTATACGTGTATGGATTGGATCAGCTCCAGAGAAAGGGATCCCTGAGCACTGTAACTCTCAAAGCAGCCTTGGGTTTGAACACCAGCTTTAACTTGATGGCATGTCACATCACCTCTCTGGGCCTCAGTTTCCTCATTTACTAATGGAGACAATAACACCTACCTCCCTAAAATGTTACGTGGATCAAAAGTGCAGGTGTCAATGAGATGCCTTTATCAGTGGCAAGATTGCCCCTTAGCCCTTTATCCTGCTTCATTGCTTTCTTCTTATCCTTGAATCATGTAGGCGGCATAGTTCAAACCTTCACTGATTCTTTCTGCCTTTATCTAGGTCTCTCTCCAGCCACCCTCTACCCCCAACTCCTCAGCATTAGTGCATACACCTTTAACCTGGTGAAAACTTGCAGAATCTCCTCCCATCATCTGGTGGGGTATAGCACCAACCCTACAGTAACACATATCTCACACTATGGCTCAGGGGTTTAGGGCTCTGTGCATTTGAGCAAGTGGCCCTGCCATGAGGAAAAGCTGCTTTTATGTCAGAGGAGTAGTTTGCAAGTTAAGGGTCATTAATCTGCCTCCTGCATCCCTTCCTTCTTGTGACTAGTCCAAAGGTCCAGCAAACCATGGAAGTGGGCAAGCTTTGTTTGCATCCACCACTTGGTGTGTTCCCCTGGGATTCTAGGCCAGCACATGAGAGAGTACCCAACTGGTGGGAGCCTCCACAGAAGCCCAGCCTGGAGCTGGTGGGCCCTCAGAGAGAATCTACTCCACTCTTTCATGGTCCAGATGAAGATCTTGAGGCCTACCAAAGGAGGGTCAAGCAACTCAGGGCCTGCACCCAGGCTTTGCCCTCCAGTATTTGCCTCAGGATGATATAGTCTTCTAGAGCTCTCATAGGGCCTGAGTGCTCAAATGATTAGGTCAGAAGAAGGGAATCCAGAGAAATCCCAAAGTTCTCTGGGAGGAACTTCTCCTATAATTTCTCCTCCATGTGGTGTTCTCAGGTAACCCACGCTGAAGTCTGGAAATAAAAGTTGGCAACACTTTCTTAGATAGAAAGTAGCACACCTTGAACATATAGGGGCACCCACATGTGTAAATGTACAAGGGGCAGAACTTCAGGTCATTCCCCTGCACTTCCCTGACAACCATAAGTTGGAAGCCCGACTGCCATCCCAGAACCTGGGGTTAAAGAAGCCTTATAAAAATGCCCAGTTAGGGCCAAGAGTCCAGTAAGAAGGCCAGAATGGTAAGATTTAGCCCTAGGTCGGCTGAGTCCCACAGACTGAAAGCCTCAGAGACAGGTGGCAACATCCCTTGTCAAAACAGAATCCCAAACCCTGTACAGTGAGAGGCCCCATGATGGTAAGGCTTGTCTTATTCTCTTGAAGTCTAGGGTGGCTCTAGTAGGCTATAAGTGTTCACAGGGGTCTGCTCATATCCAGGGCTCAGGGGCAGGGCATCTGGCTCAGCTTCCCTTTCCCTCTTGCTCTCTTTCCTTACCTAGCTGTTCTCTGCCCAAGCCTGGCATATTTTGTGTTCTAGTTTAACCAAGGAGGCTTTTCTCTTCGACTAAGTTATTACTGTCCATGACTAGTCGTACCACCTGTGCCCTCCTCTGCCTTTGACTAGCTATGCAACCTTGGGGATGTTACTTGCCCTTTCAGGGTTAATAATACTTTCATCTGAGCATAACAAGGTTGGATAGACTACATCAGCAGGCTTACAAATTATTCCTCCAAGTGAGCAGCAAAGACCCTCAAGGCCTACCTTGGGGATCTTGGAAGCGGGGAGATCAGGGGAAGTCTGAGCCTGGAGGCTCTAGGCCCCACCCTTACCCAATTTTGCTTCCATCAAAGCCATGCTGCTTTTTATCTGTTCTATAGATTGGAGTTCTACATAGAATTCAGTTTGGGGGTGGGGAGAAAAGAGTTATGCATCTAAGAAACATTTTCTTTTTAATTTTTATTTATTTTTGAGAGAGACAAAGTGCAAGCAGGGGAGGGGCAGACAGAGAGGGAGACACAGAGTCTAAAGCAGGCTCCAGGCTCTGAGCTGTCAGGACAGAGCCCAGTGAGGGTTTTGAACCCACGAACCGTGAGAAGATGACCGGAGCTGAAGTTGGACGCTTAACCAACTGAGCCACTCAGGCTTCTCTGCACCTAGGAAAACTTTAAAGGCTAATGGACTTGATATGTTCTTGCACCTGGGCTTCAGTTACCTTCTAAGTGATCATTGTATACCACAATACAAATAAAACATTTAGAGTTGTGCCCAGCACATAATGATGGTATCAATAGTAGCTACTATTTATTGAACACTATGTGCCAGGAATTGTTCAAAGGCCATCAACTCATTTGATCCTTACAAATATTCTCAAGAAGGTATTATTATCTTCACTTTACAGATAAGGACACTGAGGCACAGAGAGGTTAATCAACTTGTCCAAGATCACACCACTGATGAGAGGAACAACTGGGGTTTGAGTCCAGGCAGTTTGGCTCTGGGGCCTCATTCTTCATCAGTACAACAATTGGTTTTCAATACATATGTAGCTATTTCTATTATTCTTGTGTTGTTATTATTTTCATTGGCAAATTATATTACCCCTCCTCTGTAAAATGGGCTAAGTTTACCTCAGAATGTGACTGTGTGCCTAAAATCAGATCGTGGCTGTACAGCGAGTGCATTCCCACTCTGACAACCAGCCCAGGCTGTATGGTGCCCTCGTGTGCCAAATCTGAGGCAAAAACTACAGTCTGGGGCCACTTTTCCAAACAACACAGTGGAAAAATTTTGCATCTGCTAAAAAAATAAGGACTGGCTTGCATATTCAGAGTCTGAAAGGAACCAGGCAGCAGACCTGGTGGGAACTTAGAAAGTTCTAGATGTCTTGCATGCAACAAGACCCTACTGACTTGCTATGCTCAGTCCTTACTGAGCCTACCACTTTAAATATTCTCCATCTGCCTGGTTTAGATTTCATTCTCTCCTGTTTTCTCCTTTTCTGGCCCCCTCTATTTTTCTCTTCCTCTCTCCTCCCTCTCCTTGCTCATCAAGACTCATAATAACTTGCTAAACCACAGCCCTCATGTTTCTTATATTTTTACTTTCCAGGGAAATTTTGCAGTTGGTCCCAACTTCTTCTCCTGATTGATCCCCCTCTCTGCTCATATTAATCTCTTTTTGGGCCCCACACACTTTCCCCAGGTTAGTTACCTCAACTTGAGTTCCCTCAGCCCAGAGGCTTGCCTTTTACCTCCTTAATTTGGCTGTCAGAGCCACTAGTTCCCTGGGAAAATCCTTTCCCTTTTCTGGGTCTCAGGTTCCCTAGATCTTAAAGGTTGGATAGTGATTGGACTAAATGATACCTGAGGTGCTTTCCAGCTCTCATTTTCTAGCATTCTACAGCTTGTCCATTTAAAAAATGGAGTCTTCTTGAGCATCTGGGTGACTCAGTTGATTGAGTGTCTCTTGATTTCTGCTCAGGTCATGATCCCAGGGTCAGGTTCCAAGCTGAGTGAGGAGCCTGCTTAAGATTCTCTCTCTCTCTCTCTCTCTCTCTCTCTCTCTCTCTCTCTCCCACTGCTCCTGTCCTCTGCTCACACTCTCCCTCTAAAATTTAAAAAAAAACTGAAATCTCTCTCTTTCTGTCTCTTTCACCTACATTTGTATCTATATCTACATCCACTGTCTCTTTCACCTGTATTTGTATCTATATCTACATCCACACACTCACACATGAGGAACTCCAAAAACATTAGCTGGGCCAGAATCTGAGGAACTGGAAGCTGAGAGAGGTAGAGACTGGAAATAGCACTTGTAGGATTTTCAAAGTAAAGCATGGTTTTGAAAGGCAAGTAACTTTAGAAAAATGGTCCCTCCACAAAAGTATGGTCAACTAATCTTTGACAAAGCATGAAAGAATATCCAATGGAAAAAAGACAGTCTCTTTAACAAACGGTGCTGGGAGAACTGGACAGCAACATGCAGAAGAATGAAACTAGACCACTTTTTTAATTTTTTTTCAACGTTTATTTATTTTTGGGACAGAGAGAGACAGAGCATGAACGGGGGAGGGGCAGAGAGAGAGGGAGACACAGAATCGGAAACAGGCTCCAGGCTCCGAGCCATCAGCCCAGAGCCCGACGCGGGGCTCGAACTCACGGACCGCGAGATCGTGACCTGGCTGAAGTCGGACGCTCAACCGACTGCGCCACCCAGGCGCCCCAACTAGACCACTTTTTTACACCATTCACAAAAATAAACTCAAAATGGATGAAGGACCTGAATGTGGGACAGGAAACCATAAAAACCCTAGAGGAGAAAGCAGGCAAAAACCTCTTTGACCTCAGCCACAGCAATTCTTACTTTACACATCTCCAAAGGCAAGGGAATTAAAAGCAAAAATGAACAATTGGGACCTCGTGAAGATAAAAAGCTTCTGCACTGCAAAGGAAACAATCAACAAAACTAAAAGGCAATCAACGGAATGGGAAAAGATATTTACAAATGACATATTGGACAAAGGGCTAGTATCCAAAATCTATAAAGAGCTCACCAAACTCCACACCTGGAAAACAAATAATCCAGTGAAGAAATGGGCAGAAAACATGAATAGACACTTCTCTAAAGATGACATCCACATGGCCAACAGACACATGAAAAGATGCTCAACGTCGCTCCTCATCAGGGAAATACAAATCAAAACCACATTCAGATATCACCTCACACCAGTCAGAGTGTTTAAAATGAACAACTCAGGAAACTATAGATGCTGGTGAGGATGTGGAGAAACGGGAACCCTCTTGCACTGTTGGTGGGAATGCAAACTGGTGCAGCCGCTCTGGAAAACAGTGTGGAGGTTCCTCAAAAAATTAAAAACAGATCTACCCTATGACCCAGCAATAGCACTGCTAGGAATTTACCCAAGGGATACAGGAGTGCTGATGCATAGGGGCACTTTTACCCCAATGTTTATAGCAGCACTCTCAACAATAGCTAAATTATTTAAAGACCCTAAATGTCCATCAACTGATGAATGGATAAAGAAATTGTGGTTTATATACACAATGGAATACTACCTGGCAATGAGAAAGAATGAAATATGGCCTTTTGTAGCAACATGGATGGAACTGGAGAGTGTTATGCTGAGTGAAATAAGTCATACAGAGAAGGACAGATTCCATATGTTTTCACTCCTATGTGGATTCTGAGAAACTTAACAGAGGACCATGGGGGAGGGGAAGGAAAAAAAAAAGTTAGAGAGGGAGGGAACCAAACCATAAGAGACTCTTAAAACACTGAGAATAAACTGAGGGCTGATGGGGGGGGGGGTGGGGGGGGGGGGAGGGTGGGTGATGGGTATTGAGGAGGGTACTGGGTTTGTATGGAAACCAATTTGACAATAAATTTCATATTAAAAAAAAAAGAGAAAAATGGTCTTCTCAGCTGGGCTTGTCTCCAAAGGAAAGTCAAGGAACTATGTTCCCAGAAGCAGGAAAGGAGCAAAGCACCAACCTCTGGGGTTCAGTTCCATATCTCCCATTATTCACCACTTTCTTGTTCTAGACATGTTATTGGAGCTAAGGGTAATGGGAACTTCAGCCCCAGTGGACCAAGGTTTCTGTTGTCAAGGTGCTTACATTCAAGTTGCAGACACAGGCATGGAGATAAATAGAGTACCATTTACAGTTGCAAAAAGGCTTTTATTTCTTTTGTCTCACTTGGTCTTTACAATAATCCAGTGAGATAGCAGGAGAGGGATTGTTATCCCATTTTACAGAGCAGAGGACCAAGAATCAAAAAGGACACATAATTCACACAAGATGAT
This sequence comes from Herpailurus yagouaroundi, assembly GCF_014898765.1. NCBI lineage: Eukaryota > Metazoa > Chordata > Mammalia > Carnivora > Felidae > Herpailurus > Herpailurus yagouaroundi. The sequence goes on along the minus strand of NW_024420375.1, from coordinate 783,245 downwards.
CTGACCAGCAAATGGAGAGCTGAGCCATAAACCCAACTGTTTGGTCTGCAGAGCCATCACTCTGTCCAAATAACATGCTCCTGCATTTTCAATAGCTTTGACAATAGAAGCTTTCTGGGAAGCTGCAAAGAAATCTCCAAACAGTGGTTAATTATGGAAAGTGGGAATGAGCGATTATAGGACTTTGACTCTCTATTTTATATTCAGATATACAGGTTTAAATTTTTCCTTGGAGAATGTATTTTATTTCTAATCCATATGTGAAAGGAAATAGTTCCAACATGAGACAGAATTAGATCCATACTATTAGACAGATACACAGTATGCTGGGGATTTGAAGGGGGAGGCAATAGTATTTGAAATAAGCTCTGAAAAATGGCAAAGGTCTAAAGATGTTGAGATGGGGGCAGGGAGCCCTAGAATCCCAGAGACTGCGGCAGTCAGCTTTCCAGCTCAGCAGCTGTTGCTGACTTCTGAGACAGCGAGCTGGCCTAGAAGGAATTCTTCCTGAAAAATTAGGTGTATATTGTGGACAGCATTTCCTGTTTTCTTCCCTTTCCTCATTTTATATTGTGAAGTACCTGGGCCAGAGCCCAGGGCTCGGGAAACACCTGCTTTATCCATACATCCCTTACCTGGACTGTGATCCCATATTGCCAGTCCAGCAAGACACAGCAGACTTACAAAGAGAAGAGGATTCCAGTCAGGCATCCCCACAACGCCTGGGGTCCAGTATCAAACTATCAGATGATCAGATTGATCACTTATTTTTTTTGGGGGGGAGGAATCAAGGTCAAATGCCTTTTCAGTTAAGGGTCACATAACCATAGTGTGTAGGAGATCAATGGCCTTAGAGTCTACCCTTTACAATCTCATCATTTTAATGATGAGGAAGTCAGGGCCCAGAAGGAGAAGATACTTGCCCAAGGTGACATAGCTTGTTAGCAGCCAAGTCATCATTCCTGGTTGTACTTGAGCCCCTACTGATGAATGATCCTTGCTATGAGCCAGGCCACCAAGGAGCTCATTGGCAGACATGAGAAAGCAAGCATGTCTGGTCTTTGGAGACCTGAGGTATATCAGGCTCATCTGATCCTTCCATCATTCCACCAGAAGAAGTTGCCCTCTGGCCTGGGAAGTGCTTCTCTGAAGTGGGGGTGGGGCTCTAGAGTCATGATTCAACATTGACCCTCCACATCCCAGAGGCCCAGTGGCTCATTGCTGAGGCCTCAGCTCCTGCCTTCTTAATCCGAAATCAGACTTCCGGGTTGCAGAAAATCTCTCTCCCTTCCCTCACCCTACTGCCAGGGCTAGTCATGGCGGTCATTTTATAATCTTAATAACTATTATTTGCATATTGTCTAAGAGATTATAAAGCACTCTTAACATTTAAGAAAATTATTCTTTTTCAAATTTTTATTTAAGTTGTAGTTAGTTAACATATAGTGTAATACTGGTTTCAGGAGTAGAATTTAGTGATTCATCACTTAACATATAACACCAGTGCTCATTGTAGCAAATGCCCTCCTTAATGCCCATCATCCATTTAGCCCATCCCCCACTACCACACTTAGTTCCTGCAACAACCCAGGAGATGAGAATTGCATCCACATTTTTAAACTGAGAAAACTGAGGCTCAGAGAGATAGTCACACAACTAATAAGTGACACAGTTAGACTTCAGACCCAGAGCTGTCTGAAATCTCCAGAAACTGAGTTCTTTCCACCACTCACTTCAAGGCTGCCTTTTTTGCTTGTTCCTTGACAAGGACAAATGGGCAGATAGGTGGATGGAAAGGTGCAACAAATAGTTCCTGAGCACAATCTCTCTGTGGCTTGCTCTGTATTGGGCATGAAGATACAGAAAGGAGTGAGACAAAGTTTCTACCCTCAGGGTGCCCACCATTTCAGTGAGTGCTTCTCAAACTTTTGCACCAAAGTACCAAATGGTTGAACGGAATGAACTCATTCCCCTCACAGCCCCCAAAAAGCTGGAGAAGCCCAGGTAGTCAGCTACAAGTGTGAAATTTCTTTGAAGTCTCCACTTTTATCTCACAAATTCATGTGAATTTTGCATGCTATTCCATAACATATATCTGTGCTTGTTTTAATATAAAAATAATGCTCCCTCCACCCAGATCTTTTAAGAAGAATGAGCCATTCCAAGCAGATGCTCTTGAAAGCATGTTCCAGGAAGAGGTTCTGCATACCTCTGGCCCAAGGGGACACATAATCCCCTTTGAGAAGCAAAGACAGTGGTTCATTTTTGTGTTTTGAAGGAGCTGTTACTCTGCAGAACTAGTACTTTGGTAAAGATGTTATGTGTGTGTATGTGTGTATGCGTGCATACATGCATGTAACACGTGTTTGTGTGTGCCTGTAGAAGCTCCAGAGATGGCCAGAACTGTTTCTTTGCAGGACTATGTTTCTTTGGCACACAAATGATCCACATTTTTACCCTGCCAATTACCTGTCAACTGGCCATGTTCCTCAATGCAAAAACCAGAATTGGAAAGGACCCAAGGGGTTCTGGGTTTTTTTTTCTTTCTTTTTTTTTAAAAGATGGCTTTATTTTTATTTATTTATTTTTATTTATTTATTTATTTATTTATTTATTTATTTTGTGTGAGAGAGAGAGAAAGCGTGAGAGCAGGGGACGGGAGGGGCAGAGAGACGGCAAGAGAGAATCCCAGGGGGTTCTGGGGTTTTTTTTCTTTCTTTCTCTTTTTTAAAAAGATGGCTTTAGTTTTTTATGTTTATTTATTTATTTATTTATTTATTTATTTATTTATTTTGTGTGTGAGAGAGAGAAAGTGTGAAAGCAGGGGAGGGTAGGAGCAGAGAGATGGCAAGAGAGAATCCTAAGGAAGTTCTGTGTTGTCAGCACAGAGCCCTATGTGGTTCTCGATCTCACCAACTGTGAGATCATGACCTGAGCCAATAAGAGTTGGATGCTTAACTGACTGATCCACCCAGGTGCCCCAGGAATATTTTTATTTTTCTAAAAGACCTTTTGCATTGGCTCTTTTGGTAACTGTGGTTGGGAAATAAGATGACACTCGCCTCCCAGCAACAGAGAGCTAAGTGGGGAGAAAGCCAGGCAAACTTACAGCAGCTCATGTGCAGCAATAAAGTAGTTATCCTGAGGGATGTTTGGGGACTGGCAAAGTGCATCCCACCTTTTGCTGGCTTTAAGATAAGAGGCATTTACTTTGTAAAGCCTGAATGTTGTTCTGCTGTTTGTAGGTTCTGTAATTAATCTATGTCTGTTTTTTTTCTTGGTTTTAAAGTAAGGTTCTGAGTGACAGCCTGTTTTGATGATCTTCAGAGAAACAAGAAAAGAGGCTCGGACCTTCTTCTGGGCCATAGGTTGAAGGGAGCAGGGCATCTCTGGGGGCCAGATGTGGTGATAACAGCAGTGAGATCAAAGTACAACAGCTCAAAGTGGTGGATGGGGGAGAAGAGTTGGAGATTCTGAAAGAGCTGCCCCTCCCCTCCTTAAGAGTCTCCTTTTGGCCTTTTTCTCTTTCCAAACCTTGACAGGCTTTGTGTTTTGTTTTTAATAAGGAGGCTGTTCCCTTCTCTTGTGGAATGTATTCTCTGAAATATCCTGTTCCAGGGGCACATGCACACAGAGTTGGAATCCTCTGTTCTCAGGCGCCCCACTTCCTATGTTTTCATTTTTCTTTTCAAAATGTAAACCAAACCAACTCTTCCTGTTTCTGGGTTTGGGATGTGGAAGGTCACACAGCAGGACCCTCCAGCAGACAGGTCAGAAGGGACCTCTGAAAGCTGCCCTTTGGCTGCCCTGCCATGGGAGGAGCACTGTTTGAATGGAATTTAGTCCTATGGAGAGCAGCATCCAGGCTGTGGTGAGGGAACAGCTCTGTTTCTGATGACAGTTTGATTTCCTTTTCCTTTGCCCTTACCCTAGGCCAACCAAAGCCTAGGTGCCATAGAATATCCACCAGCTGAGCTGCGGATCTTCAGCCATTGGTTACTGTTAATCGGGAGTAAGTTTAGGGAATAATCATCAGGACTGTGAGAAATAATTTTAGGAGTTGGAGCTATTTACTCAGGGGAAAGACAGATTCAGGGGAGGACATTATAGATGAGTGGGAATTTGGCTTCTAGTCTCAGTTTTACCACCAATGAGTTGTCTGCTGTTGTGCAGATCACTCAGCTTTGAGCTCCCCAAATACAATGAAGACATTGGACTGTATGAACTACAAAGTCACTTCCATCTAAGACTTTGGGAAATTCTAAACGCCAGTAGATTGGTCTTATTGAAGAAGGAACAACTTCCATGAGACTCCAAGGAGTGAAAATGGGACAGCTGGGTGGAAGTTATAAGGCAGATTCTGGTTGTATATAAAGAACTTTCAACTGAGTACAGAATGAAAAGGGATACTTGACCATATCTGGAGAATTTGGTCCAAGCCTGAGTGAACACATTAGCAGGAATGGTATAAAAGGGAGGCTGTTAGCAATTGAGCACTGGGCTAGAGCAGTGGTCTGCAACGTCTACTTTTATGTGCCCAACTCCAGTCTCCAAATGAAATCTTCATGAAATCTCCAAAATGTTTACATTTGGTTGAACCAAATGAGATTTGGTTGAATGAAGAACCCCTCAACTCTTTGACATTCCCCAATGAATTTCTGGGGACTCTAGGGTTCCTCAGTGTTTGGTTTGAAAACCACTGGTTAATAAGGTCCTTTAAGTGCCCTTCCTGCCTTGAGATTAAGGCAATCTTGAAGTTTCAAGAGTTCGGTGGAAATGTGCTTTACATGGATCTGCACCATTAACTGGAACTACAGGACCTTAAAGACCCTGTCTTAAGAATTTGTCATCTGGAGACAGTGGGGGCTGTGTGTCAATTTGTAATAGCTAGTTCAGAGATGAAACGATAGGGAAGAAAGTCTGCTGAGATGAAGAAGGCACTAGCCTGATTACCAGAAGTTCTTTTGTTATGTTATCAAAAATAAAAAGACAATCTTTGGTAGATTCATTGTTTATGTGAGATCCTGTGCTTAGTTCTGGGAATATAGAAATCAGTGAGACGTCACTCTCATACACTAATTGTCTGTAAGAGATACAGGAAAGAAAAGAAGAAAATGAAGATCAGTATGATGTGTTATAATAGAGATATGGACACAATGGAAAGGGAGTCCAGAGGATGGCTTAACAGACCAAATGTTTGTGGCGGTGGGAGCTGGCAAAGACATACCCAGTAGAGAGCCCAATATAAGGGTTCATTGTATGTATAGGAAATAAGGAGTTGTCCCATGGAGCTCAGAAACGTAAGGATGTGGTGGGAGATGAAAGAAAGATAGTTGTTTAAGTTGTGAAGGACCTTGAATGCCAATGCAAAGAATTTGGACTTTGGCCAAAGGTAGGGAACAATCAAAATTTTTGAGCAACCAAATTATTTTCTTAAAGACAGAACCATGACAGTGTATGGGAAATGGAATAGAAGGAAAAGCATGGTGACAGGGATACCAGTTAAGAAGCCAAGCAACCATCCATGCCAGAGATGCTAAGGACTGAGATGGAGGGCTATCCTAGTGTGAATGGAAAAGAAGAGGCAGAAGTAGGAAACATTACAGATAAGTTTCATGGCCATGGTTTGGTGACTGGATGACAACAAATGAGAGAGATGGAGGCGTCCAAATGGTTCTCATGATTTTTACTTGACTGACTGGTGGATGATGGTGCATTAACCAAGAAAGAGAGTCTTACAGAAGGAGGGGTTTCCAGGAGAATGATGATGAATAATTATTTTTAATGCTGAGTTTCAATAATTTATGGGATCTTCTGGTAGAAGTGTCCAAAATAATACTTCCAAGGTCTTTTCCATACCTGCCCCTCCTCCTACAATTCTTGCTCCCTTTCTAGCCCCTGGTTAGCTACACCAGGTCATCCAGCCCTGGCTCTGATATTCTGGATTGATCCAGGCTATAAAGAATGTTTAATTATCCTGTGCCTCAGGACATTTGCCTGGCCTGTATCTGTAAGCCTGGGCCTGGCTTTCTGTCTTACACTCCTGAAAACAGGCATTGGGAACCTGAGCTTCCCAGCCCCTTTCCACACAAAAGGAAGCTGTTATACTCCTCTCACAGGTCTGGAAATCCTTCTCCCATTGCAAAGAACATCTTGAAATTGCCCTTTCCACTGACCCTATCTCCATCTTTCCCTCCTTTCAGACTGACTCTGGTAGGAATGGAGGCCAGAGGATGACAGAGTGCAAAGAACTTTGGGACCTTCAATTTCAACTTCCAGGCAGGAAAATTGAGGTCCAGGGAAAGGAAACAACTAAGTCAAGGTCACAGAAGTTTATGTCAGATCTGGGACTAGATCTTAGAAATCTCAACTCATAGGACAGTGTTTTTGACTTGGCTGAATTCATTGTAGATCACAGTTGAAAGATTTCCTGTCTCAAATGATAATCACTTCCAGATACCCCCTAAATAAGTAAATTTTTATACTATTCCAAGTTGCTGAATAAACTATTTGTCAAATGCTAGATAAGCTATACCCTGCAAATATTCTTCATGAAATAGCAAATGTTAAGTGACCAAATCTATCAAGAAATAGTTACAGGAATGATTTGTTATTTTAAAAGTAAAGGAAGTTAATTATTATCATTATTATTATTATTATTATTATGCTGATTTTCTTAGGCTCAGTATTTTAGTCTTCTGCCCCCTTGAGCCTTGGAAGTAATATCCAATAGCAGCTTAAATAAATGCACTTATATTATGTATTTGTTTCTATTTTTTCCCTTTAAAACTGGTCTCCCTGCCCACTTCAGAGCTGGAGGAGGGGGTCTGGGGCAGCTGATAGACAGAATCCGGTGCTAAGGCCAAGCTTGCAGCCAGGCCAAAGCCAGTTGAATTAGGGAACCAGGCTCTTGTTACAGGCCAACTATTACCCCACAGGTTGCCTTAGCCACTTCAGCAGGAGCCTGGAGAGAAGCTCTGAATGGCTTCAGGCAACAAAAGGAGCTTTGTGCACTGGGAGCAAGGGAACTTAGGGAGGATTTGGTACAACGTTGGTGGGAGGTCAGGTCAGCAGCCTCCTTACCTCTGCAAGCTACTGGGAGCCAATGGGTTAAGCAGAAGTGTGAGGTCTACAAGTGAAGGAGTCATTGAATTTCAGAGCAATCATTGAATTTCGAGGTCATTAGACCAAATTATTCATTTTTAAAAGTTTATTTATTGGGGCGCCTGGGTGGCGCAGTCGGTTAAGCGTCCGACTTCAGCCAGGTCACGATCTCGCGGTCCGTGAGTTTGAGCCCCGCGTCAGGCTTGGGCTGATGGCTCAGAGCCTGGAGCCTGTTTCCGTTCTGTGTCTCCCTCTCTCTCTGCCCCTCCCCCATTCATGCTCTGTCTCTCTCTGTCCCAAAAATAAATAAATGTTGAAAAAAAAAAATTTAAAAAAAAAAAGTTTATTTATTTTTGAGAGAGAGAGAGAGAGAGTGCGTGCGCGCAAGTGGGGGAGGGGCAGAGAGAGAGGGAGAGAGAGAATCTTAAGCAGACTTTACACCATCAGTGTGGAGCCTGATGCGGGGCTTGAGCCCACGAACTGCAAGATCATGACTTGAGTCAAAGTCGGACACCTAACACACTGAGCCACCCAGGCACCCTCCAAATTACTCACTTTATTGTTGGGGACACTAAGGCCCAGAGAGAGAATGGGACAAGCCTAAGGTCTTAAAGTTGGCAAATGGCAGAGCCAAAACTGGAGCCTAGAGCTTCTGGTTTCCTAGTCAAGTGTTCTCGCTTTAGTTCTTGTGATGCCATTCAGAATTGTCGATTTTGTTTGGAGGGAAGTAGTTCCTTTTAGGCTCCAGAACCTACTTCCATTTCAGGATCAATTTGTGCTGCATAACAGGATATAAGGACTTGGAAAGAGTGTGAAGTGTTGCAGGGAGCCCAAGGGCACCTAGTAAGTCTTGGAGTGAGCCCTGAAGGCCTGAGCCTCCTTCTGACCTGCTGGTTTGTGTTACTGCTACCTCTGTGTTTTCCAATGCTTGTTTATACACATGGGATGATTTGGAGTGATACATTGACATTTTGAATCATGATAGATATATACTGAATTCAATATGTATTAGGAAAGATGTAACTAGTACTTCAAACACTAATTTCATAAATATTATGGTAAAGCTATTGTTTAAAATCAGATTTATGTAAATAAAAAAATAAGTATAAACTTTTGGCACAGGATGAAGTGATGGTTAAAATTGTGAAGTTGATTCACAAATATGTAAAATTTGGGAAACATTATGCTAGTGGATTCTTGGACCATTATAGCAGGACTGCCAAAGTCCCATCAGGCCATCCTCTTGGGTCTGGGCAGAACTACATATGTTGAATCAAGTTAGACATTCCTAACATTCTCCAGTGAAAACTGTAGCAAAGGTTTGCTCTGTCAGTGAGACCACTGACAAAGGATAAAAGCAGTAGCATGTCAGAAAAGCCTTTGATTGATCTTAACATGAAAAAGATTACATATGCAAATCACATTCGATTGTCAGCTTTGAATCAGTGTCTTGGCTTTTTCTTCTCTAATATGTCCCTGGTTGGTCCTCTCCTCTACCACATCTGTTCAACTCTGGATGAACTTGTAAGAATGGCATGTGAAAACATAATAGTTTTAATGTGCAGATGCAACATTGAGGATCAGAGAGGGAAAAGTTCTTAAGATCATTCAACCATGAGTGGAGCTGTCAATACTGGATCCTAGGCCTCTTGTCACCCAGACTAGTGCTTATTCCACCACTGCCCACATTTCCCTCCCCACAATTCCTTCTCCATTGCCTTTTCTGCACATTCTGGTCAGCCATTCCCCCACACCAAATCAGGCAGCCACAGCCTCCACTGATGTCCTGTCTAGCAAACTCACTTTAGACCTTCTAAACTCATCAAGGGCCGAAGAAGGTGGTAACATTGGTCACCTCCAAGGGGATTTCTGGGTGGTTGAGAGACAAGGGTGGGAAAACTTTTTATTTTCATATCTCTTTATGGTTGAGACATGTGAGGGTATTCCATATTCCAAAAATAAATGAATAAAAAAAACCCCAAAGATTTCTGCTCCTTACATGAGCTAGATCTCAGAAATAATCACATTTGTTAAGTACTTTAACATTTTAATGCACTATCTTGTATGACTCATACAAGAGCCCCATGCAATAAGCTCCATTTTGTAGATGTGAACCATGGTCTAGAGATAGAAGTTCCTTAGCTGGGCTGACAGAGTGAATTGGTAATGAAATTTGGGCAAAAATCTAGGTCCCCTGGTTCCCAGTGCCTTGCTGCTTCCATTGCCAAATCCACATAAAGTCATAATTTGTGCCAGATAGTCCTCGGATTGGCCTGAGACAATGTATTCACATTTGCTCTTAAATAGACATTTTCAAACTTTAACCTAAAGAAGTAGCACAAAAATTAGTCCTGGCTCAGCTTTGTAGGTGGCAATCTCTTCTGCCTGGCCACATCCCCTAAAAGACATTCCTCTTTCCTCTGGAAGTCACAGACCTCTCAGGCACCTAGTGCCCACCCTTCCAGGATTCAGCACTGTTGCTGGGCTTGGCACAGACATTATAATGAGGCAACTTGGAAGCTGCAAGTGCATTCATCTGAGGGGGTCACTATTTCAGGGTATGAGGGGTTTCCTTTTAGCCTCTGCAGCTGGTGTCTCTGAAATGTAGAAGTTTGTCCTTCTCCCAGAACTGGGCAGACCACAGGTCTTGTGCCCCCAGAAGTCTCTTTTGCAAAGCAGGAACTGTGCTTAGCCAGAAGTCCTGGAATGGTGATGGGGGAAGAGGTGGGCAGTGGAGGAGCAGATGTACGCTGTATGCTGATCACTGCAGTGTTCCCACCTCAAAATAAGTCCCTCTTGTCTGCTGTCATGGCAATGCAAATAAACACCTCACCCGGCCAACTCTTCTTTTCTAGCAGCTGCCACCCAAGAACTCAAAATCCAAAGGTGGAAAAGTACTTGGGAAGTCACCAGATCCCCTCTCTGCCTCCAGGTAAAACTGTGCCCAAACTGGCTCCAACTACTTGGAGTAGTCTTCAGGAGAAAGAGCTCAGGACATCTCTTCCAACATCTCCCCAAGACGCTTCACATAGGCCTTTAGCATGCCACGTGTTCATTGGTGCCTTTCAGTTTCTGTTACCTTCCTAGAAAGTCATGCTCATTCCAGCTAGTGGATGATCTCATGCTCATTCCATTCAAGTGATGAACTCTTGAAAAACTGTAGCCAATGGGAATAGCTGAGGCCAAGCTAGAGCCAAGGATGGCCTAAATGACCTCAGCAAAGCCCAGCCAATGCTAGGAGTTCAGACTGTGAAATCCTGGCTAGTATCCTTCTTTCTTTTCTTCCCCAAACCAGGCATCCCCTTCTAGACAACTGTTTCCTCCTCAATGAAAGGGAGCTGTTCCCAGAATGCCACTAACTTGCCCACCCAAGTAGGACACCAGAAACTGAAGGCAAATATGCAGTAAGGTGCAAAGAAACTTGTTAGAGAGAAAAAGGAGGGAGTTTTCTCCCTCAAAGCTATATATATTCCCTCAGTCCTAACTAACTCTCTTAGAAGCCTTCTAGATAAAGAAAGTGTTGGTTATATCACATTGAATTCTAAATGTCATGTTTATTTTTTTAATTTTTTAAATGCTTATTTTTTGAGAAAGAGACAGAGTGTGAGCTGGAGAAGGGCAAAGAGAAAGAGAGAGGAAGACACCGAATCTGAAGCAGGGTCCAGGCTCCGAGCTGTCAGCACAGAGCCTGATGTGGGGCTCGAACTCACAAGCTATGAAATCATGACCTGAGCCAAAGTCAGACGCTGAACCAACTGAGCCACCCAGGGGCCCGAACTTCAAGTCTATTTATAGGATAAATTCTAAGCAGCAAGTGACTTCTAGTCACCATCTGTGACAAGGCTGGATGTGGTAAGGATTGATATTTTAAAGGAGTTATAGGAGCATGGTCCACAGGAATTATTTCTTCATTGGGACCTAAGTGGTTCTGACAGGTGGCCACTACAGGCTGAACGTTAGTTACCATCTCTCTTCTCTCATTTTTCCTTCCCTGTAGACAAACTTACCTATCTTCAAGTTGAAGGAGTCCTGTGTACGGCAGTGCTATGGTGACTTTGAGTGGCTAAAAAATGAATCGGAGTGAGATAGTAAGGTATGACCCCATTCCCTGTGAGGGATCTTTGGAGGAGGAGATCTACATAGGCTCAGAAGGAATAAGACCCTAGTGTATAAAATCTTAAAAAAAAATTTTTTTAATATGAAATTTATTGTCAAATTGGTTTCCTAAAAAAAAATTAACATTTATTTATTTGTGAGAGACAGAGAGAGAGCAAGAGCAGGGGAGGGGCAGAGAGAGAAGGAGACACAGAATCCAAAGCAGGCTCCAGGCTCTGAGCTGTCAGCACAGAGCCTGATGCAGGGCTCGAACTCACAAACTGTGAGATCATGACCTGAGCCAAAGTCAGACGCTTAACTGACTGAGCCACCTAGGTGCCCCCTCATGTTTCCTTTTTTTAATGTTTATTTATTTTGAGGGTGGGGAGGGGCAGAGAGAGAGAATCCCAAGCAGGCTCTGCTCTTTCAGCACAGAGCCGGATGCAGATGCAGGACTCAATCTCAGGAACCATGAGATCATGGCCTGAGACAAAATCAAGAGTCCGATACTTAACCAACTGAGCCACCCAGACACCCCCTAAATGTCATGTTTCCTTCCTTTACCTTCCACTTATTTATTCCTTTTCTCAACAAACCTCCCACCCCTAATATACTTTCTGGTGGAAAGAAAGCATCTGAGAACGAGGGAAGCATATGGGTGGCTGCCACTTGCTGATAGTTCTTCAGGGAAATTCTCCCCGGCTCCCTGACCAGAGAAAACCTTCTATCTGAGAAATAAAGAAGTTCTGCATACTCACTCTCTTTCAAAAAGAAAGGCTGGAAGAGCTCAGGAAATGCCCACTGGAGGGTGACAGAGAGGATGTTGCCAGATTTTACATCTAGGTCACTGGTCAGGAACCAGATCAGCCAGCCCATGAGAACCATCAAGAAGCTCAGCCATATTGCATGCCACTTGTGATCCTCACTTCACACACTTACCTTTAGTCTTCCTCCTCTGCAGCAATGGGAAGCACTGCAAAGGAAACAAAAAAATCAACACATTGAAATCAACCCACACAATGTCAGAACTGGAAGGGAACTTTGAAGTCAGCAAGTTCAATCTACTCATTTCACGGAAATACACACTGAAGCTTACAGAAAAGGAAAGTGGAATACAATAGGGAGCAAAGTAGAGTCTAGAAGTCCAGACTCCTGACTACTTGATGCACAATACTTTCTCCCACTCCACTGGCTGATTCCTCTGGTTCACTTCACTCTCATCAACTGGGGAAGTCAGGAGACTGGAGACCAAGTCAGGAGACTGGAGACAGTCTGCACAGCTCACAGTGCTGTTCCAAGAACTGACAATAAGGATTACCAAAGAATCAGTCAACATTTTCTTGGCACATGCCATCCTTGGTTAGAAGTAAGGCATATTGGTGGGAAGAGCAGTATTTAGAATTGGAAAACTCAAGTTCAGGGCTACCTTATGTAACATTGGACTTCCTTCTCGAGCCTCATTTTTTGCATCTGTAAGTCTAGGATGGTAATGATCCCCACCTCACAGGCTTTGTGAGAAATTAAATTACATGAAAGCACTTTTAAAAATTATAAAACACATTATAAATTCATTCATTCAATAAATATTTATAGAGCACCAGTGCCCTATGGAGCACTATGCAGTATGCTAAAGCTGTAGCAGTCATCTAGACAGATAAGGTCTCTGTTCTCACAGAACAGGGACAATCAATAGGTAAACAGATAAACAAAAGGAAATTTCAGACATAATTAAGAACCAAGAAGCAGAAACTAAAAAACAGGATGAGGTAGGGAGTGATAGGGTAGGGTAAATAAGGATAATTGCTTTAGAAAATATGGTCAGAGATGGTGTCTCAGAGGAGCTGAGCTTTGTGGGGTTTTTTAAGCTTTTATTTTCATCTAAATTAGTTAACATATTAGTTTCAGGTGTACAATATAGTGATTCAACAATGCCATACATCACCCTGTGCTCATCAACACAAGTGCACTCTTTAATCCCCATCACCTATTTAACCCATCCTCCCATCCCCTCTCTTCTGGTAACCATCAGTTTGTTCTTGATAATTAAGAGTCTATTGGTCTCTCTTTCTCTCTTTCCCCCCCTTTGTTCATTTGTTTTGTTTCTTAAATTCCACATATGAGTGAAATCATATGGTATTTGTCTTTCTCTGACTGACTTATTTCATTTAACCTAATAGTCTCTGGCTCCGCCCATGTCATTTCAAATAGCAAGATTTCATTCTTATTTATAACTAAGTAATATTCCAGTGTGTGCGTGTGTGTGTGTGTGTGTGTGTGTGTGTGTGTGTATGGTATATTCTTTATCCATTCATCAGTCATTGGACATTTGGGCTATTTCCATAATTTAGCTATTGTTGATAGTGCTGCTATAAACATTGGGGTTATGTATCCCTTTGAATTAGTATTTTTGTTTTACTTGGGTAACTACCTAGTACTGCAATTGTTAGATCATAGGGTAGTTCTGTTTTTCAATTTTTGAGTAATCTCCACACTGTTTTCCACAGTGGACGCACCAGTTTACATTCCCACCAATAGTGCATGATGGTTCCTCTTTCTTCATATCCTCATCAACAACTGTTGTTTCTTATGTTGTTGATTTTAGCCATTCTGACAGGTATGAGGTGATATCTCATTGTAGTTTTGATTTGCATTTTGCATTTCCCTGATGATAAGTTATGATGAACATGTTTTGATATGTCTGGTGGCCATTTGGATGTCTTTTTAGGAGAAATGTCTGTTCATGTCTTCTGCCCATTTTTAATTGGATTGATTTTTTCGGTGTTGAGTTTTATAAGTTCTTTATATATTTTAGATACTAACCCTTTGTTGGATATGTCATTTGCAAATATCTTCTCCAATTCTGTAAGTTGCCTTTTAGTTTTGTTGATTGTTTGCTTCTCTGTGCAGAAACGTTTTATTTTGATTTAGTCTCAATAGTTTATTTTTGCTTTTGTTTCCCTTATCTCAGGAGACATATCTGGAAAAAATTTGCTACAGCCCGTGTCAAAGAGGTTACTTCCTGTGTTCTTTTCTAGGATTTTTATGGTTTCAGGACTCACATTAGGTCTTTAATCCATTTAGAGTTTATTTTTATTTATGGTGTAAGAAAGTGGTCAAGTTTCATTCTTTTGCAAGTTGATATCCAGTTTTCCCAACACTGTTTGGTTTTGGGGGGGATTTCTTTGTTTTTTGTTTTTTTGCACTTCTTTCTAAGATTTTATTTAAATTCAAGTTAATTAACATATGGTGTACTATTGGTTTCAGGAGTAGAATTTAGTGATTCATCATTTCCATATAACACCTGGAACTCATCCCAACAAGTGCCCTCTACATCTATTTAACTCATCGCTCCACCCACCTCCCCTCCAAAATCCCTGTTTGTTCTCTATAGTTAAGAGTCTTTATGGTTTGCCTCTCTGTTTTTGTTTTATTTTTCCTTCCCTTCTCCTATATTCATCTGTTTTGTTTCTTAAATTCCACATATGACTGAAATCACGTGATATTTGTCTTCTCTGACTGACTTATCTCACTTAGCATAGTACACTCTAGTTCCATCACTGCAGCTTTGTAATATAACTTGAAGTCCAGAATTGTGATACCTCCAGCTTTGCTTTGCTTTTTCATGATTGCTTTGGCTAGTTGGGGTCTTTGTGTTTCCATACAAATTTTAGGGTTGTTTATTCTAGTTCTGTGAAAAATGCTGTTGGTATTTTTGTAGGGATTACATGAAATGTGTAGCTTGTTTTGGGCAGTATAAACATTTCAACAATATTTATTCTTCCAATCCATGAGCATGGAATTTATTTCCATTTCTTTGTTTCATCTTCAATTTCTTTCATCAGTGTTTTATAGTTTTCAGAGTACAGCTCTTTTACCTCTTCAGTTAGGTTTATTCCTAGATATCTTACTATGTTGGGTGCCACTGCAAATCAGATTGTTTTATTAATTTCCTCCTCTGCTGCTTCATTTTTTGTGTATAGATATGCAACAAATTTCTGTACATTGACTTTGTATCCTGAAACTTTACTGAATTCGTGTATCAGTTCTAGCAGTTTTAGGGGGGAGTCTTTTGGGTTTTCTATATAGAGTATCATGTCATGTGCAAATAGTGAAAGTTTTATTTCCTCATTACCTATTTATATGACTTTATTTCTTTTTGTTGTCTGATTGCTGTGCTTAGGGCTTCCAGTACTATGTTGAATAAGTATGGTGAGAAGGGACATTCTTGTCTTGTTCATGACCTTAGGGGTAAAGTTCTGTTTTTCCCCATTTAAGGATGATGCTAGCTGTGGCTTTTTCATATATGGGCTTTATTAGGTTGAGATATGCTTCCTGTTATCCTACTTTCTTGAGGGTTTTTATCATAAATGGTTGTTGTACTTTGTCAAATGCTTTTTCTGCATCTATTGGAATGATTGTACGGTACTTATCCTTTCCCTTATCTATGTAATGTATCACATTGATTTGCAAATATTGAACCACTCTTGCAACCCAGGAATAAATCCCACTTGATCATGGTGAACTATTTTTTTTAATGTATTGTTGGATTAAATTTGCTAGCATTTTATTGAGAATTTTTGCATGCATGTTCATCAGGGATATTGGCCTGTATTTCTCTCTTTTAGTGGGGTCTTTATCTGGTTTTGGTGTCAGGATAATGCCTCATAGATGAGGTCTCATAGAATGAATTTGGAAATTACCCTTCTTTTTCTATTTTTTGGAATCGTTTTAGAAGAATAGGTATAGCTCTTCTTTAAACGTTTGGTAGAATGGGGCTGTGAAGCCATCTGGCCCTGGACTGTGGTTTGTTGGGAGTTTTTTGATTACTGATTCAATTTCTTTGCTGATTATTGGTCTGTTCAAGTTTTCTATTTTTTCCTGTTTAAGTCTTAGTAGTTTATATCCTTCCAGGAAGTCTTGGTAGTTTATATGCTTCCAGGAATTTGTCAATTTCTTCTTGATTGACCAACTTGTTGGCATATAGTTTTTCATGATATTCTCTTATAATTGTTTGTATTTCCATGGTGTTAGTTGTTATTTCTCCTCTCTTATTTGTGATTTTGTTTATTTGAATATTTTACCCTTTTTTCTTTATATGTCTGGGGAGAGATTTATTAATTTTACTGATATTTTCAATGAGCCAGTTCCTGGTTTCATTGATATGTTCTACTGGTTTTTTAGTTTCTCTAGCATTTATTTCTGCTCTAGTCTTTATTGTTTCCTTCCTTCTACTGGTTTTATATTTTGTTTGTTGTTCTTTTTCCATCTCTTGTAGGTGTATGGTTAGGTTGTTTGAGGTTTTTCTTGCTTCTTGTTGTAGTCCTTTATTGCTATATCTTTCCCTCTTAGAACCACTTTTTCTACATCCCAAAATTTTGGACCTTTGTGTTTTCATTTTCATTTGCTTCCATGTACTTTTATTTCTTCTTTTATTTCCTGGTTGACCCATTCATTGTTTAGTAGCATGCTATTTAACCTGCATGTATTTGTGCTCTTTCCAGATTTTTTCTTGTGGTTGACTTCTACTTTCATAGCATTCTGGTCAGAAAAGATGCATGGTATGAATTCGATCATCTTGAATTTGTTGAGGCTTGTTTTGTAGGCTAATATGTGGTCTATATTGGAGAATTGTCCATATGCACTTGAAAAGAATGTGTATTCTTCTGTTTTAGGATGGAATGTTCTGAATACATCTGTTAAATCCATATGTTCCAGTGTGTCATTCAAAGCCACTCTTTCCTTGTTGATTTTCTGTTTAGATTATCTGTCCATTGATGTAAGTGGGGTGTTCAAGTCCTCTACTATTATTGTATTATTATTGATTAGTTCATTTGTGTTTGTTTTTAACTGTTTTATGTATTTTGGTGACCCTATGTATAAATATTCACAATTGTTATATCTTCTTGTTGGATTGTCCCCATTATTATTATGTAGTGGAGCAGAACTTTGAATAGAGGCATGTATGAAAAGAAGGAACCAGTAATGTGACAATCTTGGTGCAGAATATTCAAGCAGAGATGGAAGAGAGAGGTAAGGTGCTTTAAGGGCCAGGGGGAGAATTTGGACTTTTATTTAAATTACATTAGGAAGCCATTGGAGTGTATAGAGGAGAATGACTATCTGATTTTCACCTTAAAAAGATCATTTTATGGCTGCTGTGTGAGGAATGCATTGTGGAGCTAGAGTGGAAGCAGGCAGACCTTTTAGGAGGCTTTTACAGGAAATCAATATCAAGATTGTAATTTGAAAGTTAGGAAGAAAAGAAAGAAGGGTTTCTCTTATGCAGTCAACCAAAAGCTTATCAGTAACGGAGTTGCCATAGTATTTGTCATCTCTCTTATCCCTTGAATAATGATTGCCTCACTAGGTGCAGACACTTGACTACAATGATATCTAGTCCTAGGAGATTAGTTTCAGCCCTAGATCATTTTAAATGGCTAAAGTTCAGCTCCACCCTTGTAGACCACAAGACAACTTGGTGAATCTTCAACCCACAATTGGCCACAGGAGAGAGGAGGGGTAAGAAGTGTCCCCCGGGATGTTCACTGACAAGGTCCTTGAGGGTTGTTAGTATGAGAGAGGTGGCAAAGTATAGAATGAGATAGGTGTAAAAACAGGAGAAGATCAATCAAGAGGGACAGATATGAAATTACCCTACAAGCTACAAAAGAACCTATGATTAACCTAGTCAATATAATTATTAGTGGTGGACGAAAGGAGAGTAAAAGAAAAAGATAAGGGAGTGGGAGGGAAAGAGGAAACAGCCTCCTGTGAGATACTAAATGTGACCATTTTGGGAAATTAGGAGATAAACTGATGGGTAGGACAGTCTGTTACTCTGAAGTCCTGTTCTATTCACATTAAATTTCTTCTACTCCCACCCTATCCCCCAATCCATCATGGGTATAACAGAAGTAAAGAATTAAAGAATTAAACATCAAGAGCTAACTAAGCTTTAATTTTACACAGGGATTTACAGGTCACAAGTAAGTGATCTTGTTTGTCACAAACATTCCACATGGTAAGTTTTATTATCTTCATGTAACACATGAGGAAAACGAAGCCCAGAGAAGTAACATGACTTACCCCAGGTAACATAGCTAGCAAATGTCAGAACCAGATTTACACTTTAGGCCTATGGAGCTCCCAATTTTATTGCATCTTTTTCTTTTCTCCCTGGGGTTCAGGATAACCGTGACTAGGCCAAGACTATGAGTCCCACTCTGCTTTGGACCCTGATCATAGTAGCTGAGAAACTTACAGGGAAAGGTGAGGCATAAACTTCTACATCAGAGAGTTCTGCTGCAGAGTGGAGGCTCTTTTTTCCCTGTTGTAGAGCATATTCCTTACACTTGGGGGTGTTTTGAACCCAGGAGTCCAGCAGTTACAGAGACAGCCACTCTTGGAGAGGACCAGGATTAGTGGTTACAGTCTTCCCATCATTAATTTATTCATTCATTCACTCACTGCAAGCCTCTTCAGGGCCAGGCCCTGTGGTAGGTATTCATGGATTCAGACATATTGGTCATGTCCCCTGCCCTTGAGTAATTCACAGCCCAGCAGGTGACTGGGGAAACTGCATGTGCAAATCATCACAATTCCATGTAAGTGCTACTGGGAAGTATAAAACTTTGTGGAACTTAGCAAATGGAGTAATTGTTTGCTGGGAATGTAGGTGCATTTGCATGATGATCTTCATGAAGTAAGCAGCATTTTGAACAGGTCTTAAAGGCTGAATCGTTAGTTGTTCATGAGGCAGACAAGATGGCAGGCAAAAGGAAGAACATAGAAAAGGGCAAGGAGGTATAGAAGCACATGGTTTGTGGAAGTGTGTAGTCTGGCTGGAGAGTAGAGTGATGGAATAGTGGATAGGGGCCAGATTATGAAGTACATTGTAGGTCACGTGAAGGAATTTGAACTTTATCCAGAACCCAGGGGGAAGCCATTGAAAGGACAGAAGAGTACCATTGTCAGATTTATATTTCAGAATGTTATTTTATCTGTTGAGTGAAGAATAGATTGGGAAAAGGACTGGGAGAGGTTAAGCAAAACTAGAGACAGAGAGGCCAGAGCAGATCTGAGCAGTGGCCTTTGGGACCTAAAGAGGACCAATATAAGAACTGTTTATATGGTGGAACCAAAAGTCAATGACAAGATGTGGGAGCATAAAAATGGAGTCAAAGATGAATCCAAACTTTCTGGCCTGTGGAACTGGGTAGATAATGGGGCTATTAACTGAGGGCAGGAACAGAGGAAAATACATGGTTGGGGGTAGGGAGAACAGGGATCTTCTTTTTGTAATGAATCACAGTTTTGAAACTGTTGAATTTGAGGAGTCTGTGGAGAATCCATTCAGAGGTATCCAGAAGGCACTGTGGTAGACCTACAAATGCAAAATTGCACAGAAGCAGATGTGGTCCTTGCCCTTGAGGAGGTTGTAGTCCAGTGGGTGATAGAGTGGCCGGCATAAAAAGAAAAAATCAGGAGTTTTTGAGAAAAACAGGGAATCATGTTGAAAGAGTGAAAAAGAGAGAACCCAAAAAGGGAATGGGAGCAGAAGGGAGATGGGATGGGAGAAGAAAGCTGGTTGCTGTGTGAGAAAGTGAGAGGTCTGAGAAGGTTAGTTTGGAGACAAGCTGTAAAAGCCACTGACAAGCCTTGTCAAAACCCAAAGAATCTTCAGCCATAAGTGGCCAGGATGGACCTCACTCTCTCCAGAAACCTCTCTGCTGGGTCTGCAAGCTGTATGACCAGTCCTTGCCTTGAGACTTGAAAAAGGCCTGGTTTTCTTTGCCTGGTTTTCAAGCTTTCTTTGCCTGGTTTCTCTGCTCCCCCTCATCCCCTGGCCAGCCCTGTGCCACAGGCTCAAGCCTGGGGCCAGTCATGGGAGCACATTCTTCACATTCCAGCCTCCTCCAGCCCTATCCTCTAGGCCACACAGAGTCCTATTCACAGCCTGACCCTCCTGCTCTCCAGAGTGGGCCTTCACCACCTCCAGGCCCAGCCCCAGCCAGTGTTCTGCCAACACAGACTATGGCCACTGTGGGAAACAGGATCCCCTTATTCCTCAAGAGCTGACTTCTCTATATCTTAGAGTTTCTCAGCTGGGATGAGGTACAGTGGGTCTGGCTACTAGTATGAGCATGAGTATGTGTATATGTCTTATACACTCAGTCAACTTCCTCTAGATTAGACCTAGAATAGGAGCTGTGTTGGGCTGGACACAAGGGTGGATAAAACACAGTCTGGGTCCTTAGAAGAGCTCACAGTCCAGTATGGAGATATCCAGGTTCATGGAGGGCATTGTGCAAGCTGAGTCTGGAATCATCCTTCCACCAGGTCCTAAATTGGAGTATTGGTGTCACGGTGCCACTTTTAAACCCCATCCTGGAGGCCTGAGAACATGTGCTCATGTTTGGGGCATGACATCTGCTGGGATGGGGTGCTGCAGCCTTGAGGGATGCCAATATCTTCCCTGGAAGGGGCAAGGAGACCTAATTTAGAGTAAGACTGATCAAAACAGGCATTCTGGGCCTGACCATGTGCCTTTGATCAATTCTTTTCTGGGCTTCAGATTATTTGTTGCCTATAATGATATGCAAGTCCTTGACAATTCTCATCCTTTCAACACAGGGAAGAGGGTAAGGGACAATCCCAACTGGGAAAAGACAATGGAAGACATGAATTCTAGAAGGTCTTTGCAGAATTCAGAGTCTGGAACAGCCTTCTGAGGAATCCCTAGAGGGTCTACTTCCCCTTGTCCCCTCTTTGAGGATACAAGCTGTCCCATGCAAGCTTGGAGTGTGGGGCCTCCTAGAAAACCTAAATGTCCTTTCTGGCCCATCAGGACCATGGTGGTCTCATATCTACTCACACATACACCTCAAAAGAGTACCTGACCTGTAGCCTCAAGAAGGCTGATCTGCATATCATTTTGTAATTCCTCCCATGACAGAAACTCCTGCTGCCTTGGACTCTTTTTACTTTGATTTCTTCCTGCCAGTTGCAGAAGGGCCTCCTTTCCTCCTTTCCCAGTCCCCACTCGTCACCTGGCCAGAAGGGCTGTTCCAGGCCTAGCTTTTGCCTTTGGTCCTGTTTTCTTCGGCTTTCTGTCCTTCCTTACTGTCCTTCTGCCTCCACAGCAGGCGAGAGTGGGCCAAAGAGTGAGCTTGCAGCTGCAATGCCCAAGGGTTCTCTGGATAATCTCAGGAATGTCATATCCTAAAGACTTGGCTTTCCCACCAGCCAACAGGGACCCTCATTCCTGCCCAGAGCTTGGGAGTCCTTCTGGGAGAGGGATCTTGGGTGGGGTGAGTGCAGGAAGGGACTGGAGGAAAGAGACACAGTGGTTCCAGGGTGGAGCCACGCCTCTTTTTCAGGCTCTGAACTAGTTCAACAATTGATGGGAATAAGGGTGGAGAGAGGAGAAAAGGGGGAAATCACCTAAACAACCCACTTCCTGAGCCTCAGTGTTTCCTACTGTCTTTTTACTTCCAAGATATTCCGAATTCTAGGCTCTCCTCAGGCAGGTAAATCTTATTTTATAGATGAGGAAACTGAAAGTACAAGCCATGAGCCCAGGATCACTTAGAGCAACCAATCAACTATCTTCAAATTTAACTCAGATTTACTGAGCATCTACAATGTAGTAGGCCCTTTCACATATGTCATCATTCACATACTTCAATTATGAAGTAGGGCATATTCTCCCCATGTTGTATATGTGGAAACTGGGGATCAGAGAGGAGAAGTAGAGGCTGACCTTGGGCTAGCAGATTGGTGTCCTGTTTATGGTAGCTATGGGATTATATCATCATACCATTTTTTCCTCTCAAGCTCTCAGCATGACCCAGCCCAGGGTAGAGGAGAGTCCAGGGAAAGTCAATTCACACCCATTTCCAGGGCCTCAGGCCCCATTCCCCAAGTGCAGGACTTCCTTTATTCTGCCCCTTGGCAGCCTCAGCCTTGGAACTGCCAGTTGAACTGGACTTCGAGGTCTCTAGTTTCAGCAGCAGCAGTTTGAGGGGTGGGCCAGAGAAGTGGGGTCAAGGTGCTCCACTCCTCTTCCCCACTGTGAAATCTCTGGCCCCCCATCCCAGCATAGGCTACTTGAGCTGCTGCTCCTTGTTATTGTTACTAGTAACTTGGAAGCCAGGCCCTGGCTTACAGAGCTTTTGCCAAGACTGCAGCTGTTCTCAGGCCTTGCTGGCTGCTGGGAGGATGAAACTCCAGGGCAGGCTCATTTTTCTGAGCCTGGGCTCCCTTCCCCTTCCCCTTCCCCAGGGACCTTGAGTAGAAATCACTGACCTTTGGAGAGCACTTTTTTTTCACTTTGCTTGGAAGTTCAAAGAAGCATATATGAAATATGATGAGAGTGCCAGAGCTGGAAGGACTCTCAGAGATAAACCAGTCTAACATTGTCATTTTATAGGTGGAGAAACAGAGCAGAGATCACATAAACACAGTGGATAGAACATGAACTTTGGACCTGGCTTACCTGGGTTGAAACTCCCAATAATAGCTGTGTGACTTTGGGTAAGTCTCCTAGCTTTTCCATGTTTCAATAAAATGAGGATGATGATAATAATAGCACTTGCCTTGTAGTTATTGTGATGATAAAATGAGTTACTATATGTGTAGGGCTTAGAACAGTGTCTACCACAAATACGTGCTCTATAAATGTTAGATAATATTACTTTTAACTTTTTATAGTGCTTTGGAGGGAAAAGCAAACCTGGCATCACCAATCCGCAAATGTTCCCAGTTCTGTCTTCACTAGCCATATTGTCAGATATGTCCTTCACCCTTCAGCAGTCCCCACTCATATTCCTTTTGGCACCAATGAAACTAAAGGTAAAGTAAGAATTCATGTCCAAGATAGAGGTCAGAGTCAAAGCTTTGCTTTCCACTCCTCATCTTACTTCCTCAGTGCCCATCTCCATCTCTCCCACTTCCCAGAACAAATATTGTCCCATCTCTTGATCAATCTTGTTCAAACAGTATTAATTGTGTTGAAATGGGGCAACTGGGAAAGAGGGGCAAGGTAACTCCTAATGGAGTTCAGATCAGGCAAATTCTGGAGGTTCCCATCTCCATCTGCAGGCTGGGCCTATGATTAAAATTGTTCTGGCTCTGCTGTTGTAAGAAGTACCTGGGACTCCAGTTTAGCCATCCCTTTCCCTTGAACACTAGGTGGGATTGCCATGCACTGGTGTTAGATACACTAAAATTGTTAAGTGAACACTTTATACCCTGGAATTTTCTGGACTCAACCAGTTATACCCACCAACAGGGCACTTTGTGGTGTGAGTATGAAAAAAATCTCATTTTATATCCACTGGAGAGTAAGTTCCATGAGGTTAGGGACCCACAGCTATTTTGTTAACCATTATCTATCTCCTTATGGCCTGACACAGTGTCTGGCACATAGTAGGCCTTGAATAAATATTGCTTGGTAATGAGTGAAAGAATGATTCCCTCAAGGCTATTCCCAGCATAAGGAAGCCTCCCATTTTCTTCAAGATAACAAATAATTATGTCAACGGGCCTTGCCATCATTATTTCGTGTGATCCTCACTACAACCTTATGAGGTAGGAATTATAATTTTCCCCAGTGTACAAATAATAAAAAAAGTTAATGCTCACTAACCATGGGCCAAGTGCTTTTCTAAGTGCTTTGTACGTATTCACTCAGTTAAACCTCATAACAATTATATGAAGTGGGTACTGTTATTAGTTCCATTTTATAGAGCAAGAAACTAAAGCTCAAAGAGGTGAAGTAATTTTCTCAAGGTCACACAGCTAGCAGTTTGTGGCTCAGAGAATAAATGGCTTGACTCCATGTTTTCTTACTCTAGAGACCTTGGATTTTTCACTGCATCAAGAACACCCTCTCAAAATCTAACTCCCACATACAAATTTGCAAGTCTCTCCTTTTGGCCCCTTCTCCCATAACCATTTATACCTAATTTCTACATCCGGGGCAAGTCCCCTGCCTTTCTGTGTCTCTTCCTTCTCCTGTCTTCAGTCTTACTTCTCCTTGAAGAAGCCTCCCTACTCTTTCTCTCCATAGATAATCCCTTCAGATTTTCATCCAATTGTGCATCTATCATGTGTTGGGCTTGTATATACACCATTTCATTGGCAATTCCATTAAGTCATATCCACTGAGGAGAGACGGCTTGACCAAGACCACTCAGCTTAGATGTGGCAGAGGTGGGCATTACCTCCAAGCCAGTCTGACTCCATGTCCAGTGCTCTTTCTGCCACACCAAGCTGCCTTCTCTTCTGAGCCAGGAAACTTCTCCAAGAAAGTTTCTTTTTTTTAAAAAAATTTTTTTTCAACGTTTTTATTTATTTTTGGGACAGAGAGAGACAGAGCATGAACGGGGGAGGGGCAGAGAGAGAGGGAGACACAGAATCGGAAACAGGCTCCAGGCTCCGAGCCGTCAGCCCAGAGCCCGACGCGGGGCTCGAACTCACGGACCGCGAGATCGTGACCTGGCTGAAGTCGGACGCTTAACCGACTGCGCCACCCAGGCGCCCCTCCAAGAAAGGTTCTTAAATGACTCAAAAACCAACTCCCAAATCTCTTTAAATCCATGTGTGCCAATAACCTTAGCACAATCTATTCTTTTACTTCAGCCTATTGACATAGGCCCCACAGATTTATGACATATATCAGCATCTAGGTAATTAATAATTTAGCCACACAGGGTCAATCCATAGTGTGGGTTTTTCACCCATGTCAGGAACCAGTACCCACCATTCAAGCTGAGCTGTAAAACTGCAAAGAGAGGTCCTGAGAGTGAAGACTCCTTCTATCAGGCATAAGGCCTTGCCCTGCCCTTACTAAGTGGTTTTCCCATGACATGACAGTCTATGTAATAATTCCTTTCTTTGGATCCAGTAACTGAGAGGTGACCATATGTACAAGTCTCAGATGTACATGTTTACATTTAACCACTTACACACAAGAACACACACACACACACACACACACACAATCAAGTTGATGAAGGCACCTGTGGCAGTGTCCTCAGATGAAGCAAGCTATTTGAGGAGGTGGTGAGCTCTACATCAGTGGGGGTATGCAGCAATGTCTGGCCATCCTTTTGACAAAACGTGATAGGACTCCTACATGGAATGTGCAAATGGCATCCAGAACCATTTGAAAATTTCTATGCATTCATACGCTCTCCTGAATTCTCTACACTCCTTCTTGCCCCTCCCACAGCAAACACACAGTGCATGTGGCAAATTGGTCTTGCTTGGGACAATAAGAGCAAAGGCCTAGAAAAGTAGAGACATCCTGGAGACTGAGAGTAAAACTGCTGAATCATGCAGCTACTGTCACACTTTCACCCCATATCCTGCCAGCCAAAGACTGGGAATTTATGAGCTGGCCTGGGGACAGAAAGAGCCCCAGGTGTGAAGAAGCACACGTGAGTATGTGTGCTTACATGAGTGTATATATGTATATAAATTTAAGCAGGCAAAGGGAGTGTGAAAGCATACACCCATATGAGCAGGTACCTAGGAGCCAGGTATAAGAGGCTAGAGTGAGAGACTCATATGCATGCTTGGTTGTGCTGAGAGGCCATTTATACCTTTCTGGCCCCTGCTGGCCTCCAGGGAAGACACATCAGACACATATGGAACTATTTATATTGGGTTCGTCTCACATCCAAACATCTTGTCCCTTGGCTGCCTCTAACCCCAGTGCAGCTCAAAGCAGTTCTGGGCCCTGCCCTGGCCTCTTGCTACCTTTCCAGTATCCCTGGCTTCTGAGGTGTCATTCTCCAGCTCCCAAATGGGTTGTTTCTGGTCCTAGATTCAGGCAGGGCCAGAGTGCTGTAGGGAAGTTCTTCCTAAGGAGCAAGTAAGACCTGAGATCTTAACCTTGGAGTTTCCAAATACAGAATAACCCTTGTTCTTTGCTCTGGTGCTACTGGTGTGCAGTTTGGAATTCTGCTTCTAACAGGTCATGTGTTGACCACCTTGTCTATGCCAAGCACATTAAAGGTGCAACCTCCCCCAAATCTTCATGGCATCTCTGTGAGGCAAGCGCTTATTAGTATCATTTTTCAGATAAGAAAACTGAGGTTCAGAGAGGACTTGCTCAAAGGCACACATCCAGTGTGTGTGTGTGTGTGTGTGTGTGTGTGTGTGTGTGTGTGTCAGAGGGGTGGAATTCAGGCTTAAGTTTCTCTGCATCCCTCTTCTCATACTTCTTCAGTTGATGGAGAGCTCCATATGGTGTGGGATGGTAGGCAGCTTCATTTCTCCATTAGGACTACAAGAAGGTTGAATGAGATGATCTGAAAGACCCTTTTCAGCTATGACAGACTCTGCCACAGCCATGCCCTTCTCTGCCATCAGCTTTCCCACAGCCATGCAATTGCTTACAAGGGGGCCTGGCTCAGAAAGGGAGGGTGGCCCATAGCAGCGCATACCCTTGCCTGGGTTTATAAGCTCAGAAGCCCTGCTTATCTGACTGGGGCCTCAAAGCAGCAGCATTGGAAAAGTAGCATGTATGTGAGTTTGGCAAGCTGCCTTTTAGCCCTGAGATATAGCCACATGTTGATTCACATCTGCGACAGCCCTGTGTGTGTGCATGCATGCACATGTGCCTTTGTGCCATGTGCATACTTTTGTATGTCTACACAATTTTGTGTATATGCCTAGGTTTGTGTGTGCCTGCCTGCTTGTGCATGGGAGGGTATTTATTTGTGTACATGTGTGCCTATCTCTGTATGTGCATGCAGGCATGTGTGTGTGAGTTTACATGATTGTGGATATGCACTATCTGTGTGTGTGTGTGCATTTGAATGTGTTTGTCTTGATATTTGTGTGTGTGCACTTGAATGGTGTGTCTATGCATATGTGCATGTAACTATAAACACATACACGTGTACATCCTGTGTTTGTGGACATGCATGAGTGAATGTGTCTGTGTGTGCTAGTGTCGGGGACCTGGGATAGAGGTGTCCAAGCCTTTTAGGGGGGTCTCCTACTCACAAAATGTCTAAAAGGCTGACATGGGTAGGGAGTGTTTGCTGGGAGTCTGAAAGACTGAGGTAATAAGTGCAAAGTGATTTAAATCCTTGCCAAGTACCCAGAGTGGTTAGCCAGAGTAGTGAACAGTGGTGCCAATCGGGTGTCAAATTTCACAGGTGCTTTTGCTTCCACCCTGCTTTGTCTTTATCATTAGACCCATCTCTCATCATCTCTTCCCTATCCACCCTCACTTCCATCTCAGCCACCTTCATGATGCTGTGTCACCACTTGGGCTCTTCCACACTGGAATTGAAGGCTGCTGGAGTAGGTTTCTTAAAATTGCCCACTTAAATGTATCCCTACTTTACTGAAATCCTCCTTATCCCTTAAAACAACTGTCTCTAGACTTTGGAATTTCATAGATGAGAAAGACAATGTTTTAAATAAATAAATAAATAAATAAATAAATAAATAAATAAAGGAACAGAGTGTTACAAACTTTTTATGTTGCTAAGGGCAGATATTTTAAAAATCTCTCACTCCTGGACCCCACCCCATTAGAAGGACATAATAATCTCCAAATAAAGAATAGTCTTTTGAGGTGAATTAATTTAGCTTTCTGAAAACTGCATTACATTATCCATACTTTTATCCCATTTCACCACATATGGGTGAAAATCTCATTTAGGTACCCCTGTAGGTAAAGACCACGGACCCATGGATCTATTCCAAACCCTATGGGAGGCAGGCCTAATTTCCCCTCTCCAGTTCCTCTCCACTCAAACCCTGTACATGAGACACATCACAAAACCAGCCCTCCCCCCAACTCACCACCACTTGACTGCCTCCAGACTCTTGCTCACAAAGTTCCCTCTGCCAGGCATGCCTGGAATGCCCTTCCCCCCTTTTTGGACTGACAAAGTCTTCTCTTCCTTCAAGCTTCAGGCTGAGCCCAAATGTAACCTCCTGTGAAACCTTTCCAAGTCGCTCCTGGTGGAAGTGATCTTTCCTTCCAAGGGTCCCAGGCCTCCCTTCACCATATTTAATAGTCAGGCTAGTTATTTAAAAGTTTCCCTACTGAATTAAACTGTGGAATGCCACATAGTATCAAGAGAAGTATGGACTTAGGAGTTCAGATCCCAGCTCTACCAGTCATATCTGAGTGACCTTCCTTAATTGTTTATAGTGTCCCTTCCTCATCTATAAAAACAGGAAACAATGGGTTTTGGTAAAGATTACCACCACAGTTAATGTATTGAAAGTGCCTATGTCTGGTGCATAACAGATAGTAAATAAGTATCAGTCCCTAGGATGTTGAGAGCAGAAATCATGCCCTGCACATCCTTGTGGGTCCTGTTGTGCTCATGTATCCCCCATGTCCAGGATATAGTAGGCACTTAACAAATATTTATTGACCGACTATCTAGCATAGTGTCTAGCATATAGTAGGTGCTTGATAAAGATCAGTCACTTTTCTTACCTCCTCTTTGAGAACAGAAGCCATGTCTTTTTTGTATTTGTGTAACTCCTACAGTGCCTAGTACAGAGTAGGTGCTTGATATATGTGATGGAAATTAGTAATAATAATCATAATAATAGTACCACTAATAATCATAATAAATACCATTACTAATGGTAATAGTATGGATGTTATATATGAGGCATCACGCTAGGATCTTCACACACATATCTCTTTTATTCACATACATTTAGTATATAAACAATAACACCAACCTCATCACCCTATAAGGTTATTGCCACTATTATCTTCATTTTAAATCTGAGGAAACTGAGGCTAATAGAGGTTAAGAATATTTCCTTTGTGGCAAGGTCTGGGATGCAACACAGGCAAGTTTTATGATAAAGAGCCAGCTAGCCTACTTATTTTTATGGGAAAACAGCAGATATTTATAGAGCTGGTTAAGTGACAAAAATAAGACTTGAATCCAATTCTTTCTAGCTCCAAGGTAGTCTCAGAAGTCCATCTGCCTTTCAGTGGCACACAGTGGTCCCCAGCTCCCTCCTTCCCCTCTAAGCAGTGGAGCAGGCTGGGTCTGGGCAGCCACTTACCTTCACTTTCCTGAAGCAAGCCCAGAAAACGTCCAGTAGAGTCATGGTGGGGTGTGGGGAGCTGGCAGGGTCCAGCAGAGCTCTGCTGGGCACGGGCCTCTTTCTCTCTAGGGACTAGACTAGAAGGGATTTGGGCCTCTGTGAGAATCAGCCCTGGCCCTGTACTCCATCAGCCATACCAGCGAAGGGAGAGACAGAAAGCAGTGGCTGGCCTGAGCTCAGCTTGCCTCCTCTTCAGGAGCCTCCTGCCTCCCGAGGGCCCCAGGGAGGGAAGTAGAGAGGGAGGGAGAGAGAGGCTAGCTAAGGAGGAGGGACCAGGAGGCGGGTCACTGATTCAAACTCGGCACCGTTAACCAGTTGGCTGGGAGACCAATGCCAGTTGAAATTCCTTGAACATTACAGTTCCCAAGCCTGGCATGTCCAGCCTGCCTGCCAGCTCACCCGTCACTCCTGCCACCTGCACGCTGGTGTGCATGCCTACTTGTCTTCTGCTGAATGACACACAAGCTCTCCCTGGGGGTCTCTAGGTGCAACCAAGACCACATAGGAGTTGTGGAAAGAGTTCCGGGCAAAGAGCCCAGGAAGGGGAGCCTTCAACCTGGGCAAGACCCAGGCAAGTATGAAGGCATTTGATGGAAGGGGAAAAGGTATGAGCCTAGGAAACTCTCAGACAGGAGACTCTGGGCCCTTGATCAATAGGTCATTCTCCATCCCCACTTTAAAGTTAAGGATCATGAATCACTCTGGCACTTTGAGGTGGCACCTTCCTTTCTGGACTTCAGTTTTCCTGGCTGTGCAATGAAAGGCAGAGTCACAGTTATCTAAGCCTCAAGTCTTTTGTGTGACTTCTGTTTGGGGTTAGGTACAGGGTGACTCAAGAAGAAATTGCATTCTGAACAACAATTACAAGCTCCCCTCAGAACTCCCATGTTGCCCATAAGAAATCAGGTAACGTTCCAAAGAGAATCTGAGCCCAAAAGGGCCATTTCTTGATCTGCTTGCCTCAGGGCATCATAGTTCTCTCTCTCCCAGCTCGATAACCTAGGTGTAAGCCCTTTTCTGAACATCTGAGGAGATGGTGGCTTTCCTCCTTTATCTACTCCCAAGCTCAGAAACCTCCAGATTCATATGTTTAGCCTGGAATCTGAACTTGAACCTCCTGAATACACTGAAGTCAGTTCTTTCAGTAAAAATAAAGTTAGCACTAGGCAGTTCTAGAGGCTTTATGGGCAGGAAGCCATTAAGAAGTGGTTATTCTCCCCTCCCCCAAACCTCAGCAGGCAGGGTGCTATGGCTGGCAGCCAGAAGGCTCCTAGGAACTCGATGGCAAAGGGCCAGGCGTGGGTCTCTGGAGGCATGTGTCATCACAAGGCCCAGAATAACTTATTCCCCTTGGCTTCACTTCCCCTTCAGAGACCCCAGCTGGTTAGGCAAAGGACCAAATCCTGGGACCCTTTGAGGATGCCTCTGCCTATCTTTGAGGACTTTCCTCATTAATGGTTTAGTTCAGAGGTTCGTCCCAAGAGTCTATGAGAATCTCTCCAGCTCTTGATACAACTTACTCTGTGGCTCTCAGTTTCCCCATTTGTCCCCTAGGGAGGTTGCGATAACTGATCTCTCATCTTCTCTTATCATTTACAGTATCCCTTCCCCACCTATAAAAATGAGTTAAAGCATTTAGTATATATTTAGTATAGTGCCTGGCATAAAGTAAATTCTCAATAAATGTTATTTGTTATTATTGAAGAAGTCCAGGCTTTGGGACCAGACAGACTTAGATTTGAATACTGGTTTGTTACCTTCTAGCAGTGCTCCCTTAGGAAAACTTCACTTCTCAAAACATGTTGCTTCATGTGTAAACTCCAGATTCACTGTTTATGGAAGGGGACTACTGCTGGGAGTCAGTGAGATAACATTCACTTATACTTAGCATGCTCAGCACATCATAAGTGTTTAATAGATATTAGTTCCCTTGCTCTCTCTGCCTGTCCTGGATGTTCCTGACTCTCCCTCCTTCTGGTAAAACAGAAGGTACATTGATTTGGCATCATCCAGACCTGAATTCAAATCCAAGCCCAGCTACTTTTCTGTTGTGTGACTACCCGAGGCAAGTTACTTTCTCTCTAGGACCCTGTTTCCCTGGCTGTAATATGAGGATGAGGATAAAGATCCCTACTCACCTCTCAGCCTTGTCATTAAGGAAGAAGGGACATGAAGAACCCGACATGTAGTGTGTTCTCTCAGTTCACATGAATCCTCCCTCCTCTCTTTCCTCCCTCTGCCTCCCACATCCCATAGAGGCTCTGAATCAGGAAGAGCCTCCCTTACCTCACATCCAATACTTCCCAGGAACAGCATACCAGGCACAAAGCCTGCTTTTTTTGGTGGTGGGGGAGGCAGGGAGAATTGGGAGAAAGTTGGGGAAGGTGGTGGGGGGGGGGAATATAGAAAGTGTAACACTCACTGGGCCAGCTGCTTTATTTTCTTACCCAGGAGCTGGCACTGCCTATTATGGGGTGCTTTGTTTAAGGCCCGAGTCACCAGTCCATGCCAAGGAACCAAGATGAAGGAGAAGAGAAGCTTTGTATGGTTGAGACCTGTAAGTTAGGAAGAATGGCATACCTCTCGAGGTAATTGTGTCCATCTTTCTGCTGGATATTGAGCAGATCACAGTTGGAACCATTGGAGGGAGAAGGCTGTACCAAATGAAGACAGGAAGTCAGAAACATACTAGAACAGTGACTCTCCAACTTGCTGCTCTCCAGACCCCTCTCCACTATTAAGTTACTAAAGATCAGAAATTTTATTTGTGTGGGTTATATCTATGGATATCTACCACATTAGAAACCAAAACTGAGATATTTAATGTTCATTGATTTACTCATTCATTTCAAAAAACATGCTTAAGGGTGCCGGGGTAGCTCAGTAGGTTGAACATCTGGCTCTTGATTTTGGCTTAGGGCATGATCTCGCAGTCCTGGGATGGAGCTCTGCCTCAGGCTCCGTACTGAGTGTGGAGCCTCCATGGGATTCTCTCTGTCCTTCTCTCGCAGCCCCTCCCCTGCCCATGTTCTCTCTCTCTCTCAAAGTAAAAATTTTTTAAAGTTTTTTTAAAAACATGCTTAAAATCAGACACATTAACATAAATGACATATTTTAGAGCATATTTTTATTTTATTTTATTTTAATTCTGGCATAATTAACATACAGTGTTATATTAGTTTTAGGTGTATGAATTATTCAATACTTCCATATATCACTTAGTGCTCATCACAGCAAGTGCACTCCTTAATCACCATCATCTATTTAACCCACCCCCCCAACTATCTCCCCTTGAATAACCATCAGTTTATTCCTTATAGTTTTGAGTTTTCTCGGTTTCTCTCTTACGCACGCACGTGCTTTCTCTCTTGCTTTCTTTTCTTTCTCTTTGCTTATTTGTTTCATTTCTTACATTCCACATATAAGTGAATTCATATGGTATTTTTCTTACTCTGACTGACTTATTTTTCTTAGCATTATACTCTAACTCTATCCACGTCCTTGCAAATGGCAAGATTTCATTTTTTTAATGGCTGAATAATATTCCATTGTATATATATACCACTTTTTCTTTATCCATTCATTTATCAGTAGGCACTTGAGCTGCTTCCACATTTTGTCTCTTGCAAACAATGCTGCTACAAACATAAGGGTTCAGGTATCTCTTTGAATTAGTATTTTTGTATTCTTTGGGTAAATATCCAGTAGTGTGATTGCTGGGGCATAGGGTAGTTCTATTTCTCACTTTTTGAGGAACCTCCATACTGTTTTCCACAGTGGCTGCACCACTTTGCATTCTCACCAACAGTACAAGAGGATCCCCCTTTCTCCACATCCTCACCAACACGTGTTGTTTCTTGTGTTGTTGATATTGGCCATTCTGACAGGTGTGAGGTGATATTGCATTGTAGTTTTGATTTACATCTGCCTGATAATGAGTGATGTTGAGAATCCTTTCATGTGGCTGTTGGCCATCTGGATGTCTTCTTTGAGGAATGTCTGTTCATTTCTTCTGCCCATTTTTCATGGGATTATTTGTTTTTTGGATATTGATTTGTATACATTCCTTATATATTTTGGATGCTAACCCTTTGTTGGATATATCATTTACAAATATCGTCTCTCAATCCATAGATTGCCTTTTAGTTTTGTTGATTGTTTTCTTCACTGTGCAGTTTATTTTTGCTTTTATTTCCCTGGCTCAGGAGACATATCTTTAAAAAAATGTTGATACGGCTGACGTCAGGGATCTTACTGCCCATGCTCTCTCTAGGATTTTTATGGTTTCAGGTTTCACATTTAGATCTTTAGTCTACTTTGAATTTATTTTTTATGGTGTAAGAAAGCCATCCAGTTTCATTCTTTTGCATGAACATGTCCAGTTTCCCAACACCATTTGTTGAAGAGAATGTCTTTTCCTGTTGGATATTCTTTCTTGCTTTGTCAAAGATTAGTTAACCATATAAAAGAAAACCACTTCTGGGTTTTCTATCTTGTTCTGTTGATCCGCGTGTCTATTTTTGTGCCAGTACCATACTGTTTTGATTATTATAGCTTTGTAATATAACTTGAAATCCAGAATTGTCATACCTCAAGCTTTTCTTTTATCTTTGAAGATTGCTTTGGCTATTCAGGGTCTTTTGTGGTCCCACAAAAATTTTAGGATTGTTTGTTCTAGCTCTCTGAAAAATGCTGCTGGTGTTTTGATAAGGACTGAATTAAACATGTAGATTGCTTTAGGTAGGAGACATTTTAACCATATTTGCTCTTCCAAATCATAAGCATGGAATGTCATTCCATTTTTTTGTGTCGTCTTCAATTTCTTTCATCAGTGTATTATAATTCCCAGAATACAGGTCTTTCAATTCTTTGGTTAGGTTTATTCCTAGGTATCTTATTGCTTTTGGTGTAATTTTAGATGGGATTGATTCTTTAATGGCGCTTTCTGCTGCTTTATTATAGGTGTATGGAAATGCAACAGATTTCTATCCGTTGATATTGTATCCTGGGACATTACTGAATTTGTATATCAGTTCTAGCAATTTTTAAATGGAGTCTTTTGGGTTTTATATATGTACTATCATGTCATCTGCAGATAGTGAGAGTTTTACTTCTTTGCCAATTTGGATGCCTTTTATTTCTTTTTGTTGTCTGATTGCTGTGGCTAGAATTTGCAATACTATGTTGAATAAATGTGGTGAGTGGACATCCTTGTCTTATTCATCACTTTAAGGGAAAAGCTCTCAGTTTTTCCCCATTAAGGATGATGTTAGCTGTGGTTTTTTCATATATGACCTTTATTATGTTGTGATATGTTCCCTCTAAACCTGCTTTGATGAGGGTTATTTTTTTTATCATGAATGCATGTTATACTTTATCAAGTGCTTTTTATGCTAATATTTAAATGATCATATAGTTCTTACCCTTTCTCTTATTAATGTGATGTATCACACTGATTGATTTGTGAACATTAAAGGAACTTTGCAACCCAGGAATAAATCCCACTTGATTCTGATGAATTATTTTTTTAATGTATTGTTGGATTTGGTTTGTTAGTATTCTGTTGAGAATTTTTTGCATCTATGTTCACAGAGATACTGGCCTGTAGACTCTTTTTTTCTGGTGTCTTTATCTGGTTTTGGTAGCAAGGTAATGGTGGCCTTATAGAATGATGTTGGAAGTTTTCTTTACTTTTTAAATTTTTGGAATAGTTTTAGAAGAATAAGTATTAAATCTTCTTTAAATGTTTGGTAGAATTGGCCTATGAAGCCATCTGGCCCTGGACTTTGGTTTGTTGGGAGTTTTTTGATTACTGATTCAATTTCTTTGCAGGTCTGCTCAAATGTTCTGCTTCTTCCTGTTTCAGTTTTGGTAGTTTATATGTTTCTAGGAATTTATCCCATTCTTCTAGATTGTCCATTTTGTTGGCATATAGTTTTTCATAATTTTCTCTTAGAATTGTGTGTATTTCTGTGCCATTCGTTGTTATTTCTCCTCTCTTGTTTGTGATAAACTTCTGGCTAGAAGCTTATCAATTTTATTAATTTTTTCAAAGAACCAGCTGTTGGTTTCATTGACCTGTTCCACTGTTTTTTTAGTTTCAATATCATTTATTTCTGCTCTAATCTTTAATATTTCCTTCTTTCTGCTGGTTTTAGGCTTCATTTCTTGTTCTTTTTCTCCTTTAGGTATAAAGTTAGGTTGTTTGGGATTTGTCTTGCTTTGTGTGGTAGGCCTATATTGCTATATCCTTCCCTATTAGGACTGTTTTTGTTGTATCTCAAAAGTTTTGGACCATTGTGTTATCATTTTCATTTATTTCAATGTATTTTTTTTCATTTATTCCTTTGTTTCCTGGTTAACCCATTCAGTGTTTAGTAGCATGTTATTTAACCTTCATGTATTTGTGGCCTTTCCAGATTTTTCCTCGTGATTGACTTCTAGTTTTATACCGTTGAGGTCAGAAAGGATGCATGGTATGACTTCAATATTTTTCTGTTTGTTGAGGCCTATTTCCTGGCCTAATGTGATCTATTCTGGAGAAAGTTCCTTGTGCTCTTGAAAAGAATGTGTATTCTGTTGTTTTAGGATGGAATCTTCTGAATATATTTGTTAAGTCCATCTGTTCCAGTGTGTCATTCAAAGACTTTGTTTCCTTTCTGATTTTCTATTTGAATGATCTGTCCATTGATTTGAGTGGGGTGTTAAAGTCTCCTACTATTATTGTATTGTTATCTATTAGTTACTTTATGTTTCTTATTAATGGTGTTTTATATTTAAGTATTCCCATATTGCATGCATAAATATTTACAATTGTTGTATCTTCTTCTTGGATTGTCCCCTTTATTATTATATATTGCTCTTCTTTGTCTTTTCTTACAGTCTTTGTTTTAATGTCTAGTTATTCCAATATAAGTATTGCTACTCTGGCTTTCTTTTAACATCCATTTGCATGGTAAATATTTCTCCATGCCTCACTTTCAATCTGCAGGTGTCTTTTTGTCTAAAATGAGTCTCCTTATAGATGCTGGAGAGGATGTGGAGACACGGGGACCCTCTTGCACTGTTGGTGGGAATGCAAACTGGTGCAGCCACTCTGGAAAACAGTGTGGAGGTTCCTCAGAAAATTAAAAATAGACCTATCCTATGACCCAGCAATAGCACTGCTAGGAATTTATCCAAGGGACACAGGAGTACTGATGCATAGGGGCACTTGTACCCCAATGTTCATAGCAGCACTCTCAACAATAGCCAAATGATGGAAAGAGCCTAAATGTCCACCAACTGATGAATGGATAAAGAAATTGTGGTTTATATACACAATGGAATACTATGTGGCAATGAGAAAAAATGAAATATGGCCTTTTGTAGCAACGTGGATGGAACTGGAGAGTGTGATGCTAAGTGAAATAAGCCATACCGAGAAAGACAGATACCATATGGTTTCACTCTTATGTGGATCCTGAGAAACTTAACAGGAACCCATGGGGGAGGGGAAGGGAAAAAAAAAAAGAGGTTAGAGTGGGAGAGAGCCAAAGCATAAGAGACTGTTGAGAACTGAGA
>NW_024420375.1:738790-746272 GCF_014898765.1 Herpailurus yagouaroundi | reverse complement strand
GGGAGGGAGGAGAGGGTGGGTGATGGGTATTGAGGAGGGCACTTTTTGGGATGAGCACTGGGTGTTGTATGGAAACCAATTTGACAATAAATTTCATATATTAAAAAAAAAAAATAATAAATAAATAAATAAAGTTAGCATCACAAAAATATAGAGATTTCTTGAGCTTTAAACCACGGCTTCATTTATATCCCTAAAGGATTATGAAATGATTATACCAATAATAATAAAAAAATAAAATAAATTTATAATACAAAAAAAATAAAAAATAAAAAAATAAAAAAAAATAAAATGAGTCTCCTTTAGGCTTGTTTATTTTATGATTCTGCTGCCCTATGTCTTTTTAAAAATAATTTTTATTATTTTTTAAAATGTTTTTTAACATTTATGTATTTTTGAGACAGAGAGAGACAGAACATGAACGGGGCAGGGGCAGAGAGAGAGAGAGACACAGAATCGGAAGCAGGTGCCAGGCTCTGAGCCATCAGCCCAGAGCCCGACGTGGGGCTCGAACTCACGGACCGTGAGATTGTGACCTGAGCTGAAGTCGGACGTGCAACTGACTGAGCCACCCAGACGCCCCTTAAAAATAATTTTTAGAGAGAGAGAGCACCAACAAGCAGGGAAGAGGGGGAGAGAAAGAGACAGAGGAGGAGACAGAGGGGGAGAATCTTAAGCAGGCTCCATGCTCAGTGTGGAGCCTGATGCAGGGCTTGATCCCATGACCCTGGGATCATGACTTGACCAAAATGAAGAGTTGGATGATCAACCAACTGAGCCACCCAGGAACCCCTCATCCTATGTCTTTTGATTGGAGTATTTAGTCCATTTACATTCAAAGTAACTATTGACAAATATGTATTTATTGCCATTTTATTACTTGTTTTGTGGTTGTTTCTGTAGATTTTCTCTGGTCTTTGCTTGTCTCTCTCTTTCATGTTTTGCTGATTTTCTTTAGTGATATATTTGGATTTCTTTCTCTTTATTCGTTTCATGCTTATTAGTGATTTTTGATATGTGGTTATCATTAGGTTTGTATTTAACCTCTTCTGCAAATAGTAGTCTATATTAAGTTGATGATCATTTAAGTTTGGACCCATTCTTTACTCCTGTCCTCCCCATGTTTTAGGTATCTGTTATTAAAGTTTATATTCTTTTTTGCGAGTTCCTTGACTGATTTTTTTTATAGAAATATTCACTTTTGCTGCTTTTGTGTTTTCTGCCTTTGTATTCTCACTTTTCATTTCTCCTTTCCACTTAAAGTGTCCCCTTGAATATTTATTACAGGTCTGATTTTGTGGTCATGAACTCCTTTAGTTTGTCTAGGAAACTCTTCATCTCTATTCATCTCTATTGTGAATGCTAGCCTTGCAGATAGAATATTCTTGGTTGCAGATTTTTTCCATTCAGTACTTAGAATATATCATGCCACTCCTTTCTGACTTGGAAAGTTTTGGCTAAAAAATCCCCTGCTAGCCTTGTGGGGCTTCCCTTGTAAGTTAATCACTTTTTTGGTCTTGTTGCTTTTAAGATCTTTTTCTTTATCACTATATTTTTCCAATTTAATTACAATATGTCTTGGTGTGGGTCTGCCTTTGTTGATTTTGAACAGAATTTTCTGTGCCCTCTGTATCTGAATTTCTATTCGCTCCCCCCAAATTAGGGAAGTTTTCAGCTATTTTTTCCCAAATAATTTTTCTGTCCCCTTTTCTTTCTGTTCTTCTGGGACTCCTATAATGCAAATGTTACTACATTTGATGGAGTCACCAAATTCCCTAAGTCTATTCTAATGTTTCATATTTCTTCTCTTTCATTCAGCTTCATTGCTTTTCATTAGTTTGTCTTCTAGGTCATTAATTTGCTTCTCTACTTCTTCCTACCTGCTGTTGAGTCCATAAAGCATGTTTCTAATCTTGTTAACTGAATTCATCTCTGATTCTTTTTTAACTCTTTTATTTCTGTGGTGTCTCACTGATGTTTTCAATGTTTTTGTCAAGCACAATGAGTATCCTTTTGATTGTTGCTTTAAATAGTTCATCAGGCATGTTACTTATATTTATTTTGTTTCTATATCTGGCTGTTGCCTTATCTTTTTCTTTCATTTGGAATAAATCCTTCCATCTTCACATTTTGTATAAGTCTCTGCCTTCTCTGTGCTACAAAAATCAGTTATGTCTCCTTCTCCTGAACATAATGGGCTAAGAAGAAAGGTCATGTAGTGCCCAAGACTTGGTGATTCAGTGAGTGCCTCCAATGTGGCTCTGCTCTTGTGTTTTGGCTGTTCTTTCTTTCAGGCCAGTCATCTGCAGAGTGTCTCCTTGCCTGCAGTGCACAGTGTTTGGTACCTGGCCTAAATATGGCTTATTTTTAACTAGGTGTGCTCAGGTTTGCTTTTGAAATAAGACTGGTCACCACCTCCACTGGAACTAGTCCCTTCAAACCCCTGTGTTCAGGAGGCATGGTATGGGCAGAGCTTTGTGCTGGTCTTTAGGGGTGGAGCATCACTGAGACTGAGGCAAGCTTGACTGAGAGGGGCAGACCTTTCAGAGATCAGGGGGGGTGGGGCTTGGTGCAAGCAAGTTAGGCAGCCATTGTCCACACTGAGCTGCTCCCTGCAGGTGGCTCTGTGTTTATGCTGAGGGTTGGAAAAGGGAAATGTTGCCAGCTAGCTACTTTGTTCCCAGAGAGGTGTATCCATAAATGCTGACTCTCATGGACACACCCTGAGAGGAGTGAATAATCCCCCTGTGTACCCCAGGCACTCTTCAGATTGCTGTTTCCACACTGTCCCTGGTTTGTTTGCCTGCCTTCTCTCCAAGAACAGTGCTGTGACCTCTGGGATCTATCCCAGCCAAGCCTGCTGACCTTTAAAACTCCAGGATTTAAGCCCTACCGACTGCAAGAACTTATGAAATTCAGCCACTTTCATTTTCCAAGTTGGTGGCTATGGGAAAACATTCTCTTTGTAGGATCCCCTGTGTGCTCCTCTCTTTCACTTGCCCTTCTCCACCATCATGGGTCCTTCTCCTCTGCAAGAACCAGGTTCCATTTCTCCCTTTAAACCATGTCTCCACACTTCCTACTTTCTTAGAAGTGGCTTGTTCTCCCTCTTTAGTTGTGGAATTTGTTCTGTCTGTCTTCAGGTTGATTTCTGGGGTATTTAGGATGACTTATAGTTACCTAGTTGCATCTGTGGGACAAGGTGAGCCTAGGTTCCTCCTACTCTGCCACCATCCTACTCCTTCTCTCTAGAACATGTTTTTAATATAGTTTATAAATAATAACAATATTTTCTGGAGCAAAAATGAATTTACTGAGAAAAGGAGCATGGTTTTACCTTTTTTGCCATTCTCTTTACTGTCTTAATAGAAGAGAACTGAGTTGTTATAGATGTTTCCACATTCAGTCTGCTGTGATATGCTGTTTTTTGTTGAAGTATATGAAGAGAATCCTGCCTCCCACAGATATAGAGTTTGAAAGTGAAGACCTCATTGATGCTTGGAAAGGGTCTCAGTTATCCCTGGGGATTCTTGGGCCACACTTTGAGAATGACTGTATTATGAGATCTTGATTAGACTGCATTAGAGGATGCTAGAACATACGAACTGAGTCTTGCAGACCATCCAGTTTGAAAACCCTTATTGTGTAAAAAGGGAATCTGAGGGCCAAGTAAGAAAAGGGATTACTGAATTTTACACAGCAAGTCAATGCAAGGGCACCTTGCAGAGTTGGAACTAGGTCACCTGCTCCATAAGAAAGTTATTTTCCCAACACCTTTGAGTAAATATAACTTTATAATTCCAAGGATAGTACAGTGGAGAATACCATAGTCTTGGTTATAGTGAGGTTTAGGTTCTAGTACCAGATCTGTCATTGATACAGCAGTCAGAGCTTTTCAGAGCATTCAAAGATTATAGCATAGATTAAAAGCATAGCAAATATTATAAAGTAGTGAGCTCCCTGTCACTAGATGTATACAAGGGAAAAGTTGGCCCAACTAACCTCTCAGGTTCCTATCAGCCTCAAGAGCCTAACAAAGGTGACTACAAATGACACTTGCACCAAAGTTCAGGCAGGGTTCGTGAGGCAGGGCCTAATCAGTCACTTTTTTGGTTCAGCTAAGAACATGGTATGCAGAAAGAAGCTGTAGAAGAATTATTCCACATTTACTTTATTTAAAACACTATGTATTTATTTATTTCTACTATATCTTTAATTCAACAATATTCAGTCATTTGTTCAACAAATATTTATTTGGCACCTATTATATATCAGGCAATATGCTGAGTTCTTGTTCCAACAAAAGCCATAAGTGATTTCAGATAATAATCCCACTGCACTAGAAAACCACCTGTTTCATCTCCTTTTATTTCAATCTCTACCTGTTCATTTTATGCTCATTTTAATAAATGCCAAGGACTCAATGAACCCTCAAATACTGCATTTGTTGGGAACAGTAATGGTGAGGAATCAGAAAAGTAATGAACAGAACACGGCATTTTTTTCTAAATGTTTGTCTGTTTACATATTTATGTATGTTTGAATTTATGTTGAGAGAGAGAGAGAGAGAGAGAGAGAGAGAATGCAAGTGGAAGAGAGGCAGAGAGAGAGAGAGGGAGAGACAGAATCTTAAGCAGGCTCCATGCTCATCTCAGGGCCCAACGTGGGGCTTGATCCCACAACTGTGAGATTATGACCTAAACTGAAATCAAGAGTCAGATGCTTAACTGATGAGCCACCCAAGCACCCAAGAACATGACATTTCTATCTCATCTTTTTCTCCCTTGATTTCCAAGTGTTTGTCAATCTTTTAATCAATGAATTTCACTGTAACAGAGGGAAAGAACAAAGCCCAATGGAAATGAAGTTTCTTGTCAGTCCATTGGAAGGTAGGGTCAGAGTGAAAGGCACAGTCTAGATTTTCATTTCCAATAATTACTGTAGAGAATAGAAGCATAGAAGAGACAAACATTTGTGTAACAATCTCCAAACAACAATTTATTCTCCCAGATAGGAATATGGTATTATATGCAGCTCCTTGAGGGCAGAAACTTTCTCCTGAGGAAACATAGTTTTCTAATGCACATGTATTTTCAGTGCAAAACTGCCCACATTGGCACTTACCACTGTCAGTAGGGTACAGGACCTTATATCCAGGCTTTTTACTTTTAATCATATATTCATGTATTCATTCATTTATTTAGTAGACTACTGATTACTACTCTGCACTTGATCCTGAGATTACAGAGACAGTGATTTATAACAATAGCTAACATAGATTCAGCGCTTTCTGTATACTAGCTCTGTTCTAAGTACTTACATAGTTTCATCTTATTTAGATTTCACAGCAACCCTATGTAAAAATTACTCTTAAAATTCCCATTTTACTGATGGGGAAAAGGGGTCCCAAAAAATTGAACAATCTTGCCCAAGGTCACACAGGTGGTAAGTGGCAGAGCTGAAATTCAAGAAAAACCCTTCTGACTCCAGAGCTTATGTGTTTATACATTGCTCTCTACTCAAATATGGTTCCTGCTATGGCAGAGGGCTGGTTCATGATCCACAGGAGTGCTAAACCAAGTAGATAAAGAACTCTCATTCATGATAGAACATCATGAGGTGGAAGCAGAGAAAGAAGGAGGCTAGATGAACACCAGCTCAAAAACTAAGGAAATCTGAGAGATGTGGCATTAGGTTGAAAAATGGGTGGTATTTGAGGA
Organism: Herpailurus yagouaroundi; assembly: GCF_014898765.1. Taxonomy (NCBI): domain Eukaryota; kingdom Metazoa; phylum Chordata; class Mammalia; order Carnivora; family Felidae; genus Herpailurus; species Herpailurus yagouaroundi. The sequence goes on along the minus strand of NW_024420375.1, from coordinate 740,552 downwards.
AATAATGGAGTGAGTATTCCAGACATAGAGAACAGCATAAGAAAAGGCTTAGAAGTAGGAATTCAGAAATTACATCTGACACATATGACAAAGTTCATTCAGGTGGTCTGTGGTGTAGGGTGCTTAGAGTTGCCAGATTGAACTAATATGAGTACAGGATATTCGGTTAAATTTAAATTTCAGATAAACAGTGAATAATTACTTTAGTATAAGTATGTCTGAAATTAAAATGTAACTAGCATTCTGTATTTTATATAGCAACCCTAAGGGTGAAAAAATATAGATTAAAACTGATCATAGAGGGCCTTCAATATCAGGTTAAGTAGTTGCCATATGACCTTGAAAATATGCCGATCTAAGCCTCAATTCCCTCATCTGTAATGTGAGCACACTGGACTATATCAGTACTTCCTAAATCTGGCTGCACATCTATATTTAAAAATATAGATTGGGGCACCTGGGTGCTCAGTCGGTTAAGCCCCTTGATCTCAGCTCAGGTCTTGATCTCACGGTTGTGATTTCAAGCCCACGTTGGGCTCTGCATTGGGCTCTGTGCTGGGCTCCGTGCTGGGCATGAGGTCTACATAAGAAATAGAAAGAGAGATTGTCAAGCCCTTCCCCAGATATTCTGAATCAGAAATTTAAGGGATAGAGTCTTCACTTCTGGTGATTCTGATGAATAGCTTGGTTTGAATACCAATGGGCCAGGTGGTTCTAAGGGTCCTTCTAGCTCCCACATTCTTTGTGACCAACCCAAGATTTGATTATGTTGGAGAAGCAGGATATACCTTAATGATTTTAAAATCCCTGAGCCCCTTCTGTCCCCATGTTTTCTCCCCAGGGAGGCCCAACACAAAAGTCTTCAGAATTCTCCTTCTATTCCTCTCCCAGTGGCAGAAGACTACCATTTTATCTATCATTATTTTTTTTTAAGTTTACTTATTTTGAGAGAGACAGAGAGAGGGAGAGAGCATGAGCAGGGGAGGGGCAGAGAAAGAGAGAGAGAGAGAGAGAGAGAGAGAGAGAGAGAGAATCCCAGTGTGGAGACTGATGTGGTGCTTGAACACATGAACTGTGAGATCATGACCTGAGCCGAAACCAAGAGTCAGTTGGCTAAGCCACCCAGGAGCTCCTGAAGACTACCATTTTAAAATGTCCACAGTATGGGAAATTCTAGCAGATGGGAGGCAGCTAAATATTTGCTGAAAAATGACCCTTCTCTTGAACAGGAATTTCTTCTTCCTGTGCAAGGCAGCGGACCAGAGGTGGCTGGAAGATGGGATGCAGACTGGAATTCTGTGTGTCACAGGACCATCAAGGTAAGCATCCAGAGACTGAAGCAGGCCTAAATGAGATGTCCAGAAAAATCATTAGATGCCTCTTGGAGAAGTGAAACCCTGGGGTGGGAAATACAGATTTTCCATCTCAGGAACACAGTGTCCCTGCATACCGCCACAGTGGGTCTGCCCATAAGTAGTTCAGCTCAGCACCTCCTAGCTCCTGTTGCCCCTACTTCAACCAGCTTGGTATGCTGAGAGTTGAAAGAAAGGCAGAAGACATGATCCCTAAGGACCAAGCTCTGCTATGTTTCCTAGTCAGACCCAGCAGCCCACACCTTGGGCTACTCCACCTCTCTGGGGAGGCCTTGGGTTCCTTCTTTTTCAAGTATAATTAACATACAGTGTTACATTAGTTTCAGGCATACAATATGATTCAACAATTCTATGCATTTCTCAGTGCTCATCAAGATAAATGTACTTTT
>NW_024420375.1:707997-738690 GCF_014898765.1 Herpailurus yagouaroundi | reverse complement strand
TATTTAAGAGTTTTCTTTTTTGTCTCGTTTTTTTTTCTTTGTGTATTCATTTATTTTACTTCTTAAATTCCACATGAATGAAATCATATGGTATTTGTCTTTCTCTTACTGACTTATTTCACTTAACATTATACCCTCTAAGTCCATCCATGTTGTTGCAAATGGCAAGATCTCATTCTTTTTCATATATATATATATATATATATATATATATCACATCTTTCTCATCCATTCATCAATTGATGGACACTTGGATTGCTTCCATATATTGGCTATTGTAAATAATGCTGCAGTAAACATAGGAGTGTATGCATATTTTTGAATTGCCGTTTCTGTTTTCTCTGGGTAAACACCCAGTAGTGGAATTACTAGATGATATGGTAATTTTATTTTCAATTTTCTGAGGAACCACCATCCTGCTTTCCATGGTGACTACACCAACAATTTGCACTCCCATCAACAGTACACAAGGATTCCTTTTTCTCCACATTATCACCAACACTTAATTTGTGTTTTTTATTTTAGCCATTCTAATAAGTATAAAGTGATATCTCATTACGGTTTTAATTTGCATTTCCCTGATGATTAGTGATGTTGAGCATATTTTCATGTTCCTGTTGGTCACCTGTATGCCTTCTTTGGAAAAATGCTCTTTCATGTCTTCCACCCATTTTTAATCAGATTATTTGTTTTTTTGGTGCTGAGTCGCATAAGTTTTTTATATATTTTGGATACTAACCCTTTATCAGATATATCATTTGAAAATATCTTCTCCCATTTATTAGGTTGTTTTATTAATGGTTTCCTTCACTGTGCAGGAGTTTTTTATTTTGGTGTAGTACCAATAGGTTTGCTTTTGTTTCCCTTGTCTCAGGAGACATATCTAGAAAAATGTTACTACAGCTTATGTCAAAGAATTATTGGCTATATTTTTTTCTATAAATTTTATGATTTCAGATCTCACATTTAGGACTTTTGTCCACTTAATCTATTTTGTGTATGGTGTAATAACATGGTCTAGTTTCATGCTTTTGCATGTAGCTGTCCAGTTTTCCCAGCACCTTTTGTTGAAGAGACTATCTTTTCCCCATTCTATATTCTTGCCTCCTTTGTCATAGACTAATTGACCATATAAGCATGGGTTTATTTCTGGGCTTTCTATTCTGTTCCATTGATCTATATGTTTATTTTTTGCCAGCACCATCCTGTTTTGATTACTACAATTTTGTGGTATATTTTCAAATCTGAGGTTGTGATACTTCCAGCTTTCTTCTTCTTTCTCAAGATTGTTTTTACTATTTGGAGTTTTTTGTGGTTTCATACAAATTTTAGTACTTTTTGTTCTAGTTCTGTGAAATATGTTGTTGGTATTTTGATAGGGATTGCAGTGCAAGTTTCTTTGTGTAGTATGTACATTTTAACAATATTCATTCTTCTAATCCATGAGCATGGAGTATCTTTCCATTTGTTTGTGTCATTTTCAAATTATTTCATCAGAGTTTTATGGTTTTCAGAGTGTAGGTTTTTCACCTCCTTGCTTAAGTTTATTCCTAGGCTTTTTCTTATTTTTGGTCTTAGACGCCATTCTTAAGGGTGAGGGCCTTTCCAGGCCACAGCTGGCTTGGCAGGGCCTCACAAGAAGTGATGACAACTGAGGGCTGAATCCCATGAGCATCAATTATCAGGATTGTCAGTCATTAACAGTCCAGCACATGAACAATTTTCTGCATGAAGTTCTGGCAGAAGGGCTGCTGCCTTGGTTCTCACAGAGTCAGATAAAGACTGGCAGAGCTAAGTGCAAGATGGGAACACTGGCCAGCAAGGGAAGAGAACAAGGTGTAGTCCAATGATACAGCAGAGGATTTATCCTTAGAACAAAGTTGGCTTAGAGCTCTATTGGCATGTCTCAGGGGCTCAGGGAGACCCTGGGTTAGTAGCATCTAATGCTTGAGAACTTCTTTGTCAAACTTAGTGGGTGGAGTCAAATTCCTTGGCATGGAACCATGGCCTCAGCTTTCTGAAGGAAACCTGGATGCCCCAAGATATGACAAGACCTGGGCAGGCAGTATGGAATAGGCATTGATACTCCTATAGTAAGGCAGGCAGAAAAGGCTCTCTGGAGAGCTGAGATGACAGCCATAAATGGGACTCCTAGAGGGACAGTGGAGGTCTTCAGTCTCACATAATCTCAGCAGAGAACATGGTAACTGACAAGGAGTCTGGGGGCAGGTGATGCCACTCTAGGGGCAGCTGGGATGTCACAGCTGGAGGGTGTCTACAGACAGCAGGATTCAAGCAGAAAGAAAGGATAGGACTCCAGTCTTTGACAGGACCAGCAAAGGCAAGGCAGCATTCAGCTTTCAAGTCACCAAGGATGGAACCAGGGATCAGAGCTGGGGTGGGCAAAGTTGAGACTTGGTCACAGTTACCAGTCAGAGCCTAGTGACTCAAACCAGGGTACAGGTCCAGTACCAAGCCTCATAGCAAGACTCTGATGCTGAGGCCAGTAGGTGGGCCTGGGGTTGCCCATTGTCAGGATGGGTGCCAAGGACTGGGTTGGGTCTGCGGTGGGATCAAAAGGTCTCAGCTATGGGAGCTGGCTCTCAGGCAACATTAGATAATAGACAACCCACGGTGCTAAGTCCAGCCCAGAAGTGTCCACCTCCCTATGCTTAATACCATTCAGCTTGCACAGTGTGACTCAGACCCTATTATAGTGGGAAGGAAACTTCCCAAGAGATCCAAGCTCAGCAAAAGCAAGCCCTCAGCTGGAGATGCTTTGGCCTTATTGGTGATTTGGTAAACTATGAAACCTGGGACAAGCCACTGCTGGGATTCTGTGCTTCCATTTTCCCATCTATGATCAATCATTAGGGCTGGGAAAGAAAAGTGCATAGAATGTATGGAACAAAAAAAGCAAAATAAGAGAAATAATAACAATGATGAGGATGGTGAAATAAAATAAATAACAATAGAACATAACAAGAATAAAGTATAATAATAGGTTCTAGCAAAATAACCACAATCATGGAGCACCTGGGTGGCTCAGTCAGTTAAGCATCTGACTTCCTTTCAGGTCATGATTTCGAAGTTCATGAATTCAAGCCCTGTGTTGGGCTCTCTGCTGTCAGCACAGAGCCCACTTCAAATCCTCTGTCTCCCTCTCTCTCTGCCCCTTCTCCATTCTCTCTCTCTAAAATAAAAATAAACCATAAAAATCTTTTTAAAATAACCACAATCATGACCAACATGCATCAAGCACTTATTTTGTGCCAGCACCCCTCCAAACACTTTTCATGGATTGCCTCATTTAACCCCCACAGTAACTCCATGTGGTAGGCAGAGATGAAGAAATGGAGGTGGTTAGAAGTTTGCCTGAAGTCATACAGTTGGTAATTGATAGAGACAGCTTCCTAATCCTGGCAGGCTGGCTGGCTCTTAAGCCTGTACAAGTAACTATCATGCTCAACAGCCGTCCACAACAACAAATAATAATAATAATAATAATAAACCCAGCTGCCCCTGCTAGATCATCTACAGTTAGTAAGAGTCCCTACACCAGTGAGCATTGGGCATGGTCATTCACACTCTCACCCAGTCCCCTGGACCACTGGGGGATGCTGTCTGGCCAGGCCTAGGGGCTCAGCTTATGGCCAATGCCAGAGCTTTCCTCTGTATAAGGCAAATAGCCCTTCTCAAGACTGCAGTCATTATCATCGGCCCTAACCACCAAGTCCAATGTCCCTTTTCTAGTGTCCTAGCCACCAAATCAACAGAGTGGTTTTAGAACTAAGCACTGTGCAGCAGTTATGACTCCATGGGAGTGGAGAGAGCACTGTCTTGAGAGTCAGGAAAAAGAGGGACATAAGGTCTTGTCCTGTCTGACACAGTGATGAACTGTATGATTTGGGACAAAGCTGTTCTCCTTTGTGGAACTTGATTTCCCCATTTATTGATTAAACAAATATTTACTTAGTTCTCATCATAGGCCAAACACTCTTCTGATCACTGGAACTTCAATAATGAATGAGATGGCCATAGTCCCTGCCCTTCTGAAGCTTACATTCCAGTGGGGAAGATAAACAATAAATAAATTAACAAGTAAATATACAATAAAAGTAAAATAAAATGTCAGGTAGTGATAAGGGCTATAAAATATAGCAGAGGAAGAATATGAAAAATGATGAAGTTAGAGAGTGCTATTTTAGCTAGGATGGTCAGGAAAGTAGGGCCTTAAGACCTGTGGATAATGGCTCTTACCTCCAAGGGCTATTATTGAGGATGAAAATAGATGGGTGATGGATATTAAGGAGGGCACTTGTGTTGAGCACTAGGTGTATGTATGTAACTGATGAATCACTGAATTCTACTCCTGAAATCAATATTGCACTCTATTTTAACTAAAATTTAAATTTAAAAATATATGAAGTGGTCATTGACTCTGAAAGTATTTTGGAAATTGTAAAAATGCCCAAATGGGAGAAATTATTCCTACTCGTATCCTTAGTGACAGGAAGGTCTATTTATTGCCTTTCACTTTTTTTTTCAGAAGAGATCCCTTTCTCCAAGCTCCTGTTTCATGGATGTTTCCCTTCCCCCTGCTAGTCCTGTGACTGTTCCTTCCAAAATGCTTCTAAGGGTCTCCATTGTACAAAGTACATTTCCCAAGGAAGAAGGTAGAGTAGATACCAGGGGACTGGAGTGTGCTGCCCATGTGTAAGGGAAGTGGCACTTCTGGAGCCCTGTGGCTTCCACCCATCAAGGTTTAGAGAGCCAGGGAGTGAGAAGGGAGGGCAGTGGGGGAAGAACCTTCTCCAGATAGCCATTGTTACTCCTGGGAGCAAAGAAGAACAACTTAGCAGTATGGATGTTCAGGAGGTGTCCTGTGAGCCCCCTTGCCTAGGACTGCTTGTGAAGAGGTAGGGGCCACATATTGGTAGAGCTCTTAGCAACAATGCAGCCCAGAAATTCTAAAACTGGGGGTAAGTAGAATCATCTGAGAAGCTATTTTCAAAAACACAATCATAGATCCTACCTCCTGGAGATTCTGCTTCAGTAGATTTGGAGTGAGGTCTTGGGACTTGAGCATTTTGAAAAAAAAAAGCTCTTCAGATTATGCTGATAAGCAGATCTGGTTATGAAATAACACTCTGGTTTAACCTCCCATGTCACAGGGAAACTGAAGATCAGAGGGTAAAATGTGTATGCTTGAAGTCACACAGAAGTGAAAGCATTTGGACTAGAAATGGAGCCTCAGTGTCTCTATGCCCACCCAGGCTTCCTTCCACTGCTCGACTTTGTCTCTTTATCCTCCAACCCACATCTCACCAACCCCCACCAAAAGCCCTGGATTCTGTCACATCCTACCAAGGCCAGGGCTCAATGCATGTGGTAGTCTTGTTCTTCCCATGCTCAATGGGAATCCCTTCACTAGCCATTAGGAACAGAAGCTCAAGGTTGCCTCTATCTTTCCTCTTTCTTGGCTTCCTGCTGCCCTGGACTCAGGGCCCATGAGCACTAGTGCTGACCCCTGGTGGCAAGACCAAACAATAGATGGAGAAGTTAGTTTTCTCATTAATTCTGGAACTCAATAGCAGTGAGCACCTCAGCTTTCACATGGGGGTGAATCTGGGACTCATTTGATACGTCAGGCGGTCACCAATTTTTTTGAACATCAAACATTGTGGGTTTATCCAAAATAAACAAGACACAATCCTGCCCTCAAAGAGCTTGCAATCTAACCTCAGGCACAGAACAGACATTTGTATTGGAAGGTAAGGGGCCCCAGGCTGAGAAGCAGTAGATATACCTTGTAGTCCCAGCTCAGTATTTTATAGCTGACTGAACTTGGAAAAACCTCTGCATGACTCCATACTTTGGTTTCCCCTTATGGAAAATCTGGATAATAATCTGTCTTATCAACCTGCTAGAAATATTTTAAAAATCAAATGATATATGTATGTGAAAGTATTGGGGATCTATAAAGTGTCATGTAAATGGAGGAAGATATTTATCCTGGCCTAAACAGCTAAGCTGGCTATGGCATAGGTTAACTGAGACAAGGACAGGGTTGTGCTTTTCAAAGCGTTTATACTTTTTTCCATAAAAATGAAACTCTTTATGAAAACAGCTTGGCTTCAACATCAATCTCTACTAAGTTTAAACATTTAAATCAAATGCAAAACTCACATATGATTTTACTATATACAGTTAGATACAATTCTGTTACGCATGAGCAATGTTTTTTTTATTTTTATTTTTATTTTTTTTGAGCAATGTGTTTTTTAAATAAATTGGAAAATATTATGGAAATATGTCATTACTATAAAATGTAGACACCATCACATTTCCTTCTAGAATCCTCCAATTTGGAATTAGGCATTCCAGTAGGGCCTAATTGTTTGGCAGTTCAGATCACTTTGGCATCAAAGGTAAGTGCACCTTGTCACAGTGTTAGAATGAGATGGGTTCCGTGGACCCAGCTGAGGTCCACAGAGAAGGAGACCAAGCTGCAGTAGGTTGGACCACAGTGGGGAGGGGGACTGATTGCTTCCCTACAGAGAGTGAAGCCCTTGGGAGGAGAGAGACTTTATCTGGCAGCATATAAAAATACAAGCCATTTAGTCCCTTTCCTTGGAATTTGGAGTATAGAGACCAAGGGATACAGGGATTAGGACAGGACTATCAGGATTTATAGATAATACATGGTCTTGAGTGTCCATGTCTGTGTGCATACTTGGTTCCACTGGAAAAAAAGAAAAGATGGAGGTAAACATGTGAAATCTCAGGAACTGAAAGATTTCAGGGACCCCTGATTAATCTCTCATGCTCAGTTGCTTTGTATGCTCAGCAATTTCCCCTCTTCTTCTGAGAAATATTCCACCCTCCATTTTTTAATGAAATCTGTCATAGTCTTAGATACCCAGCACTACCATTACCTTCCAAAACATACTTCCTGAAAATAATTTATTGATCCAGAGATGAGTCTAAGGATGGCTGGCTGACCTAAGTATGGACCATTGAATTCCACCCTTTGGTTTTTCTAACTGGAGCATGGGAAAGGGATTCAGTCATTCTCTGGTTACAAAGCACAAAGGCCATGCTATCATGTGAAGAGAGTCAGTCTGCATTCAAAGATAGTAATGGTGACATGTAGAAATAAACTTACTAGTGAGAAACGGCTAGTTTTAAGGACTTGGTTCCAATTGTTCCTGAGGCCCAGCTGTATCCCTGCCTCTCCTGAGGTTTGGTTGTTCAACCCTACATTACACTTTGGGTTTTTTTGGCCTACACTACTTTTAACTGAAATTTTTGGGTCAATTTCTAACAAAATGAGTGCTGAATATTCTCTATCCTTGGTTTTTCATCTTCAAATCATTCACAACCAGCATTGTCAAAAGGCCCTAAGAGAGAAACCAAGGAAACTGGCTTTTATTCATTTTCTTTTTAAAAAAAATTTTTTAAATGTTTATTTATTTTGAGAAAGAAAGAGCAAGAGAGCATGCATGATTAGGTGAGGGGCAGAGAGAGAGGGAGAGAGAGAGAGAACCCTAAGCAGGTTCTACACTCAGCACAGAGCCGAATGCAGGGCTTGATCCCATCATGACCACGAGATCATGATCTGAGCTGAAATCAAAAGTTGAACGCTTAACCAACTGAGCCACCCAGGCATCCCTATTCATTTTATGTGACATCTCCATTGAATTTGACTATTAATTACTTTCATTTTCTTGAAACACTTCTCTTCCATTAAAGACTCTGCATTTTCCTTCTTCTCCTCATATGCTTCTGGTTCATCTTTTCCCTATCTCCTTCACGGAGACATTTTTTTCTGAATATTCCTTAACTATTGTTTTTCTCTAAAGTTCTATCATAGGCTCATTCTATTCTCCCTGGATAATCTCACTTATTTTCAAGGTTTTAATCACCATTTATATCCTGATGATGCCCAATCCTTGTTTTCAGATCAGACCTCTCTCTGTATTGAGATCAGATCTATGTATTAAGTTGCCTACTCAATATGTGTGCCTGAATTTGTCACAAGCACCTCCAATGCAACACATACAATGTTTAACTCATCATTTTTACTTTCCTGTAGTCCTCACCTTAATGAGTATCACCCCCAAAAACTCAGTAACATAAACTGGAAACCTGGGAATCCTCCAAGCTTCCTCTTTCTCTTATTCTAATATTTAATCACCATGTTTCATCAGTTCTACCTGCTAAATATCTCCCTTGGTTTGTCATTTATTTCTCCTTTACTTGATGTTAAATGGTAAGAGAGTTATTTGTAGCAAATTAGAAATTATAAATGGTCCAAAATATGCCACTTTATATTGACAAAATGATAATAAACAGTTTGTAATTAGCTATCTGAGTTATTACCATGACTGGTATGACAAACATACCACACACACCTAATTATTTAGTCTTCTCAGTCTCCTTATCCCTACCATCCTTGGCCTAGGTCAGGTCTCAGCTTCTACTTGGGGGCATTCAAAGTATTCCCTGGAAGTATATCAAGCCACCATAAAAAGAGAGGGAGGGCACAAGAAACTAGGGCTCTAGACCCCACTCCTGCTTCAAACAGAGCAGTGATGATTGATTTATTGATTGATTCCTAGATCCCTTGAAAATTTCATTGAAATTTTCATTGAAATAAAGGGTTACTACTGCCAAAATAAAGAAAACAAGAGAAAGAGGAAAGGAAGGAAGGTGGTGAGAGTGAGAAAGGAAGGGAAAAGAAAGAAAATGCAAACCATTGAATTAAATATTGCAATAGCTTCCTAATTGGTCTCCTTGCCTCTAGTCTCCACCCTTCCAATTTGCTTTCCAACAAATGCTTATGAATTCTGATTTATGGAATAAAGTTTTAAACATTTTTAAAACATAAATACTACATGAATATAAGTTTGCAGTAAAAATCCAAACAAAAGAGGTCTAAAGAAGTCTATGACCATAGTCTTTCAGCTTTGGCACTTTCAGCTTTTGGACTGGATTCTTCTTTGTTGTGGGAGCTGTCCCATGCCCTGTAGAATGTTTAGCTATATCCCTGGCCTCTGTCCACTAATTTCCCTTAGCACTTTCCCACTTGTGACTACAAAAAAATGTGGAGACATTGGTATATATCACTTGAGGAAAAAATCTTCCCCTGTTGAGAACCACTGCTAAAGAGTAAAATGTGCATGACCCCCTTCACATCTGCCGATCCCACTCCCCTCTTCAGAGATAGCCATTTGTATCAGATGACATTTATCATTCCAGACCTTTTCTATGTCCTTACATAGCAATATGATCTTTCAAAATGCAGATTTTATTATATTACTTTTCTGATCCAATTTATCTCAAATAGTCTGTGGGAGAAAATGCAAAATCCTTAGACATATGAGGCCTTCAAGATCTGGCTTCTTCAGGCTCTTTTCCTGCCATCCTTTCCTTGTTGTAGAGCTTCTCATTATAAAAAATGCCATATACTCATTTTCCCAGCCTCCTTTGCATTGAGGTCAAGGGCAGGGGACTGGAAGAGATGTCTAATGGGGAAATTCTGTGAAAGGTTTTCCTGCCTAATAAAAGGGCACATGTGGCATGAAGTGGTCTTCTTGTTCTTCACTGGATGTGGTTGTGCCTCCATGTGACACAATAACCATCTTGCAATCCAGAAGACATTGAAAACACAAAGATAGAGCAAAAGGATAAGAAAGGCTCTGGGACATTTATGACAACATTGAATCACTGAACCTGCCTGGGAACCACCTTCCTTTGGACTTCTTGTCATGTGAGATAACTATGTTCATGTGTTCATGATATTTTAGTTGGATATCCACTTAGCTGCAACTGAAAACATCCTAACTAATACATACCATATTCAGCAATTTATAACTGCTTGAATACACCAGTGTATGGCGTTGTGCATGTTGGTTCTTCTGCCTGGAGTTCATTCACCACCATATCTACATGACAAATACTCATACATCAAGTCCTGTTTTTACGTGTCACCATCTTCTCTATTAAGACTTTCTAACCATCATCCTACACCCAGAACATCCTTTCGTCATGAATCTATTTCATTTTTATCACATTTTATTATAAAATGTATCACACTAAATTGCAATCTTTTTATGTGTCTATCTTTCCTGTTAGACTGTGAGCCTTTTTTGGGATGAGGCTGTATCTGATTCACTTCTGAATGATTATGCTCATCACAAGGCTTGGCACAGAGCAGGGAGTTAGTAAATATTTGAGTGAATTGATCATTAGATGGATTAGTGAATTAATGAGGACATGAATGAACTAACTGAGCTAGCTGGATAGATGAAATTGTAATTAGTCTATTTCTCTGAATGCCCTGCTTCAGTCCATGCTGGTTGGGACCCTCAAAATGTGGAATGGGGAGGGTTATATGGATAGGAAATGTTCTTATATGACCTCAGTCCATTTATACTTCAGCTCTGCCACCACTTCCTGGCCAGGGTAGGGCCCTGTGCCCTTTCTTTTTACTACCAGGCTCTGACTTTGAATTGAAGTAAAGAAACAAAGTATACAGTCAACCCCTTGTTCCAGAAAAGAGTAATCATCTTAGAGAATGTGATCCCAAAGAGGTTATATAGCCACTTGTTCTTTGAAGTGCTTAGGGACTTATTAGAAATACAGAGTCTTAGGCCCCAACTCAGACCTTTGAATCCGAATCTGCATTTTAACAACATCCAAGGTAATTCCTGTGCTTAAGTTTGGGAAGCATGGAAGTCCAGCTCTCCATGGAAGTAATATGGCATTTGCTCAAGTCTAGGCCAGCCTAATGTGGAGATCTTTAGTGGGGGACAGATGGCCCAGGGGTGTCTCCTCATCTCAGATACCAAATGGAAGAACTGGAAGAAACATTCAAGGTAAGGTGGCCCTATGCTCCCATTTTGTAGCAAGGAAACTATACTCTTAAAAGAAGAGAGACAGACTAAGCATGGTCCACAGAACCAGAAACTACTTTAATTTTTTTTTCAACGTTTATTTATTTTTGGGACAGAGAGAGACAGAGCATGAACAGGGGAGGGGCAGAGAGAGAGGAAGACACAGAATCGGAAACAGGCTCCAGGCTCTGAGCCATCAGCCCAGAGCCCGACGCGGGGCTCGAACTCACGGACCGCGAGATCGTGACCTGGCTGAAGTCGGACGCTTAACCGACTGCGCCACCCAGGCGCCCCGAAACTACTTAAAAAAATCATTTAGTTTAACATCTTCCCTTGTCACTTGCATTTTATAAATTAAGAAACAATGGCCTAGAGAGAATTGACCTGGATGACAAAGCAGGTTAATAGCAGAGCTGAGGAGCATCCAGGTCTCTTTATGGATTTGAGACATTTACAATTCCATTCAGGTTTCTTAGACATTCCTTTCACATAATAAAACAGGCAATTCCATCTATATTATAAGAAATACCTTTAACAATATTCTTTCTAAGAGGAGGAATTAAGACGGTGAAGAACTAGGAGGACCCTGAGCTTTCCTTGTCCCTCACACACAGCTGTGTTGAGGTCAGATCACTTGGAACACCCAGGAAATAGACCTGTGGACTGGCATAAGGATCTCCACAGTTGGGGGGAGACAGCTTGGCAGGTGCAAGGTGCATGGAAGTGAATTGGAGGAGAGAAAAAATGGCGGAATCTCAGAGGAGAGGGAACCCTTTCCATGGAGAGACAAAAGGGAGAGAAAAAGAGGGGGGTTGAGAAAGTGCAGCATTCAGTTTCACAAGAGGAAAACCTCTCTGGACCACAGACTGGGGAGGGAGAAGTATTGAGTGTCCCATTTCTTTATTGAAAACAGTGTTTGGAGCTGAAACTCTGAGGTTTTGGAAGTGCATGACTTTCTCCAAAGCAGAGCCTTGGTGAGCACTCCTGGGAAGGAGGGAGCTGGCCCTGGAGTGCATAGCATATGTAGAGATCTCTGGGGTGCACTGGGAGAGAACATTCTCCTTCCTGCAATAATTTTGGAAGAAGGTTTATTGCCTTCCCAAGGACAAAAGACCTTGTAGGTGCCAGCCAAAAGCCTTTCATCAGCAGGGTGGACAGACTCTACTTTGGAAGAGGGGTGGGATCCATGTAGTGCTGGGCCCTTTAAGACTTTGGATTTTGATCATCATCAGGGAAATACAAATCAAAACCACAATGAGATACCACCTCACACCAGTCAGAATGGCTAAAATTAACAACTCAGGAAACAACAGATGTTGGCAAGGATGTGGGGAAAGGGGAACCCTTTTGCCCTGTTGGTGGGAATGTGAACTAGTGCATCCATTCTGCAGAGCAGTATGGAGGTTCCTCAAAAAATTAAAAATAGAACTACCTACAATGTAGCAATTGCACTACTAGGTATTTATTCAAGGGATATATGTGTGCTGTTTCGAAGGGATACATGAACACCAATGTTTATAGCAGCACTATCAACAATAGCCAAAGTATGGAAAGAGCCCAAATGTCCATCAACTGATGAAATGAAAAAGATGTGAAATATATATACAATGGAATACTACTTGGTGATCAAAAAAAAATCTTGCCATTTACAACAACATGGATGGAACTAGAGGTATTATTCCAAGCAAAATAAGTCAGTCAGAGAAAAAAAATATCATATTATTTCACTAATATGTGGAATTTGAGAAACTCAACATATGTAAGAGATGAATCGCTGGGTTCTACTTCTGAAGCCAAGACTACACTGTACGTTAACTAATTTGATTAAAAAAAATACTTTGGATTTTGAATCCCATCCATGCACCAAGAAGAAAAAGATACAGGAGAGTGTGGCACAGGGAGAGCTGACTGTCCTCTCTATTCTGTGACAGCTTCCTGAACATCAGGAATTGTGAGACCCCTGGTCTGCAGACAAGAGATTGGGGTGGTGCCATTTCCCCCCCCAACACCAACAAGGTGGGACTTCAGAGAGCAACACAGGGGCCACCAGTGGAGGCAGAACCCACGTACACCAAACCCCATGTCCCCCCTGCCTGGCAATTGCTTATTAACTAGGGAAAGACTGAATCTGAGTCAATTCAAGGGGGCTGTCCTGCAGAAAACCAGCACAGCCAGCAAACCCATGCACCAAGTGCACTGAAAATTGTGCCTCAAAACAACACTGAAAGGTTTTTTTTTCACTTTTTTCTTCTATCTTTTTTTTCTTTTGGAATCAGGCTCATTGTTTCTTGTTTTTTTTCTTTATTTCATTTCTCTCCTTTTTTTGGATCAAGCTTTTTAATTCTTTTTCTTTCTTTTTTCCTTTTCTTATTTTCCTTTCTTTTTCTTTGGAGTCAGCCTTATAGATTTTGATTATGTTTCCTTTGTTCTCTTTCCTTTCCTTTTCCCCTTTTTTTTTGGGGGGGGGGGATTAGGCTTCCTTTCTTTTTTTTCCAGGGTTATTTCAACAAACAAATCAATTAATTAAAAAAATCATCTAATTAAAGGTCCAAACACTCCACCACAGCAACCAAGGAGGAACTCTGCAGAGGACTGACCAGTGGGAAAGAGCAGCCAAAATGCAACAGCAGAGTGAACACAGCATACACCAGAAACACTTCCTGAAGTTCCAGGCCCTGGACACTGTATGACCCCTTTTTAATATAGCGGTACTCTCAGGAGCAGGAAACATACAAGCTTTTAAAACATTCAAAAGATAGAAACATAACCAAAATGACAAGACAGAGGAATTCCCCCCAAAAGAAAGGTCAAGAAGGAATCACAGCCACGGACTTGCTCAAAAGAGATATAAGCAATATATCTGAACAAGAATTTAGAATAACAGTCATGAGACTGGTAGCTGAGCTTCAAAAGGCATAGAAGACATGAGAGAAAACCTTGCTGCGGAGAATAAAGACCTAACAATTAGTCAGGATGAAATAAAAAAATGCTATAAATGAGATGCAAAAATGAGATACAGTGACAATGAAAATTAAAGAAGCAGAGGAGAGAAAAGGTGGAATAGAAGATAAAAATACAGAAAATAATGAATATGAAAAGAAGAGGGAAAGGAAATTAGTAGGTCATGAGGGGACACTTAGAGAACTGATTCCATGAAACAAAATAATGTCCATATCATAGGAGTCCCAGGAGAACAGCGGGAAACGGGGGCAGGAGGTTTATTTGAACAAATTATAGCTGAGGACTTCCCTAATCTGGGGAAGGAAACAGTCATTCAAGTCCAAGCAGCAGAGGGAACTCCCCTCAAAATCAACAAAAACACATCAATCCTATGACACATCATAGTGAAATGCAAAGAATTCTGAAAGTAGCTATGGACAAAATGTCCTTAACCTACAAAGGTAGACCATAAGGTTACTAGCAGAACTGTCCACTGAAACTTGGTAGACCAGAACGGAGTAGCAGGAAATATTCAATGTGGTAAATGGGGAAAAATATATGGCCAAGAATTTTTATCCAGCAAGACTGGCATTCAGAATAGGAGAGATAAAGAGTTTCCAAGACAAACTAAAGGAGTTCGTGACAACTAAACCACTCTTGCAAGAAATTTTAAGGGAGACTCTCTGAGAGGAGGAAAAAAAAAGACCAAAGCAATAAAGACTACAAAGGACCAGAGAACCTCACCAGAAACACCAGTTCTACAGATAACACAATGGCACTAAATTCATATCTTTTGATAATCACTCTGAATGTAAACAGATTAAATGCTCCTATAAAAAGACATAGGGTATCAGAATGAATAAAAAATAAGATCCATCTATATGCTATCTACAAGAGACTCATTTCAGACCTAAAGACACCTCCAGATTTAAAGTGAGGGAATGGAGAATCATCTATAATTCCAGTAGATGTCAAAAGCAAGCCAAAGTAGCCACACTTATATCAGACAAACTGGATTTTAAAACAAATGTTGTAATAAGAGATGAAGAAGGGAATTATTATATCATAATTAAGGGGTATATCCATCAAGAAGATCTAACAGTTGTAAATATTTGTGCCCCCAACTTTAAAGAACACAAGTATATAAATCACTTAATCACAAACATAAAGAAACTCTTTGATAATAATACCATAATAGTAGATTTTAATAACCCACTTATAACAATGAACAGATCATATAAGCAGAAAATCAACAAGGAAACAATGGCTTTGACTGACAAACTGGACCTGATTGACCTAACAATTTTATTCAGACAATTTCATCCTAAAGCAGAAGAGAATACACATTCTTTTCGAGTGTACATGGAACATTCTCCAGAATAAATTACATACTGGGTCACAAATCATACATCCACAGGTACAAAAAGATTGAGATCATACCATGCATATTTTCAGATCGCAACACTGTGACACTTGAAATCAACCACAAGAAAAAATTTGGAAAGCCCCCAAATACATGGAGGTTAATGAACATCCTACTAAAGAATGAATGGGTTAACCAGGAGATTAAAGAAAAGATTAAAAGTACATGGAAGCAAATGAAAATGAAAAAAAAAAAGTCCAATCCCTTTGGGATGTAGCAAAGACAGTCTTAAGAGGAAAGTAAGTTGCAATGTAAGACTATCTCAAGAAGCATAATGGTCCCAAATAAACAACCTAACCTTACATCTACAGGAGCAAAAAGTAAGGCTGCTCTTAGAAAAGGAACAGCAAATAAAGCCCAAAGCCAGCAGAAGAAGAGAAATAATAAAGATTAGAGCAGAAATAAACTATAAAGAAACCAACAACCAAACAAACAAACAAACAAAAACCCAGGAGAACAGATGAATGAAACTAAAATCTGGTTTATTGAATGAATAAACAAAACTGATAAACCCCTAGCCAGACTTCTTAAAAAGAAAAGAGAGGACCTAAATAGATAAAATCACAATGAAAGAGGAGAGATCACAACCAGCACAATAAAAATACAAACAATTATAAGAGAATATAATGAAAAATTACATGCCAAAAAACTAGACAATCTGGAAGAAATGGACAAATTCCTATACACCCACCCACTAACAAAACTCAAACAGGAAGAAATAGAAAATTTGAACAGGCACATAACTAGCAAATATTTTGAATCAGTTATCAAAAATCTCCCAACAAATAAGAATCCTGGGCCAGATGGCTTCCCAGGGGAATTCTACCAAACATTTAAATAAGAGTTAATGCCTATTCTCCTCAAACTGTTCCAAAAACATTAGAAATGTAAGGAAAGCTTCCAAACTCATTCTATGAAGCCAGTATTACCTTGATTCCAAAACCAAAAACTCCAATGAAATGGAGAATTACAAGCCAATATGCTTGATGAACCTGGATGCAAAAATTCTCAACAAGATACTAGCAAATCAAATTCAACAGTACATTAAAATAATTGTTGACCACAATCAAGTGAAATTTATTCCTCAGCTGCAGTGCTGGTTCAATGTTCACAGACCAATCAGTGTGATATATCACATTAATAAAGGAAAGGATAAGAAGCATGATCCTTTCAACAGATGCAGAAAAAGTATTTGACAAAATACAGCACCTTATCTTGATGAAAAACCCTCAAGAAAGTATAGATAGAAGAAACATACCTCAACATCATAAAAACCATATAAGGAAGGCCCACAGCTAATATCATCCTCAATGGGGAAAAACTGAGAACATTCCCCCTAAGTCAGGAACATGATAGGGATGTCCATTCTCACCACTGTTGTTCAACTTAGTACTGGAAGTCCTAGCCTCAGCAATAAGACAACGAAAAGAAATAAAAGGCATACAAATTGGCAAGGAATAAGTCAAACTTTCACTTTGCAGATGACATGATACTCTACTTGGAAAACCCAAAAGACTCCACAAAAAAAAACTGTTGGAAGAGATACATGAATTCATCAAAGCCACAGGATATAAAATCAACATACAGAAATTGGTTGTGTTTCTATACACAAATAATGAAACAGCAGAAAGGGAAAACCAAAGCTGAAAACATCACAATTCTGGACTTCAAACCATATTGCAAAGCTCTAATCACCAAGAAAGTATGGTACACATAGACCAATGGAATGGAATAGAGAACCCAGAAAATAAATCAAGGAATTGATCCCATTTACAATTGCACCAAAAGCCATAAGATAGGAATAACCCTACCCAAAGAGGTAAATGATGTGCATGCTGAAAACTATAGAAAGCTTATGAAAGAAATTGAAGAAGACACAAAGAATATGATCATTTGATATTTGTAAATACTGTGAAATGATCACCACAATATCAATCACCATACAAATTTATAGAATGTTTTTTATGTGATGGGAACATTTGAATTTACTCTTAGCAACTTTCACATATGCCATGCTGAATTATTAACTATAGTTAATAGGCTGTACACTTCCTATCCAAGACTTACATACTTAATAACCGGATTTTTGTACCTTTTGACACATTTCACACATGTGGACCTTCCCCAACTCCCCAACTCTGGCAACCACCAACCTCTTCTGTGTATCTGTGAGTTGTTTTTATTTTTTATTTTTCATTCGTATTGAGTTTTATTAAATTACAGTATAGTTAACATACAATGTTATATTAGTTTCAGGTATACAATATAGTGATTCAACAATTCTCTCAGTGCTCATCATGATAAGTGAACTCTTTAATCCACATCACCTATTTCACCCATACCCCTACCCACCTCACTTCTGGTAGACATCAGTTTGTTCTCTATAGTTGAGTCTGTTTTTTTGGTTTTTCTCTCTCTCTCTTTCTCTCTTTTCCTATTGCCAATTTGTTTCATAAATTCCAAATATGAATGAGATCATGGTATTTGTCTATCTTTGACTTATTTGCTTAGAATTATGCTCTCTAGCTCTATCCATGTTGTAGCAAATAGCAAGATTTCAACTCTGTATACTCCATTATGTATATATGAAATTATATATATATGAAATTATATATATATATGAAATATATACATATATAATATCTTCTTTATTCATTCATCTATTGATGGATACTTGAGCTGCTTCCATAATTTGGCTATTGTAAATAATGCTGCTATAAGCATAGGGGTGCAGCATATATCCCTTTGAATTAGTATTTTTGTATTTTGGGGGGAAATACCCAGTAGGGCAATTACTGGAATGTAGGGTAGTTCTATATTTAACTTTCTGAGGAAATTCCATACTGTTTTCCAGAGGGGCTGCACCACTTTGCGTTCCCACAAACAGTGAAGGAGGGTTCCATTTTTTCCACATCCTTGCCAATACCAACTGTTCCTTGTGGTTTTAATTTTAGCCATTCTGACAGGTGTGAAGTGATATCAAATAGTGATTTTGATTTGTATTTCCATGAAAATGAGTGGTGTTAAGCATCTTTTCATGTGTCTGTCGGTCAGCCATATATCTTCTTTAGAAAAATGTCTATGTCTTCTGCCCATTTTGTAATTAGATTATTTGTTTTTTTGGGTGTTGAGTTTTGTAATTTCTTTATAGATTTTGGATACTAACCCTTTATCCAATATGTCATTTGCAAATTTATTTTCCATTCTGTAGATTGCCTTTTAGCTTTGTTGATTGTTTCCTTTGCTGTGCCGAGGTTTTTATTTTGATGTATTCCCAATAATTTATTGTTTTTGTTTCCCTGGCCTCAGGAGACATATCTAGAAAAATGTTGCTAGGGTTGATTTCATAGAAATTGCTGCCTATGCTCTCTTCTAGGATTTTTATGGTTTCAGGCCTCACATTTAGGTCTTTAATTTATTTTGAGTTCTTTTTTGTGTGTGGTGGAAGTGGTCCAGTTTCATTCTTTTGCATGTTGCTGTCCAGTTTTCCCAATACCATTTGTTAAAGAGACTGTATTTCTTCCATTGCATATTCTTTCCTCCTTTGTTGTAGATTAATTGACCATATAATTGTGGATTAATTTCTTCGTTTTCTATTCTTCTTACTGCTGTATGTGTCTATTTTCATGCCAGTACCATACTGTTTTGATTACTATAGTTTTGTAATATAGCAAAGTCTGGAATTGTGATCCTTCGTTTCGTTCTTCTTTTCAAGATTGCTTTGGTTATTCAGAGTATTTTTTGTAGTTTCTTACAAATTTTAAGATTATTTGTTCAGGTTCTGTGAAAAATGCTGATAGCATCTTGATGAGAATTGCATTAAATGTATAGATTTCATTGGGTAATACAGACATTTTTAACAATATTTTCTTTTCCAATCCATGAGCATGGAATGTCTTACCATTTCTTTGTGTCATCTTCAATTTCTTTTATCCCTGTTTTGTAGTTTTCAGAATACAGGTCTTTCACCTGTTTGGTTAGGTTCATTCCTAGATATCTTATTGTTTTTTTGTGCAATTATAAATGTAACTGATTACTTAATTTCTCTTTCTGCTGCTTCATTATTGGTGTATAGAAATGCAACAGATTTCTGTACATTGATTTTGTATTCCGCAACTTTACTGAATTTGTCTATCAGTTCTAGCAATTTTTTGGAGTCTTTCAGGTATTCTATATATAGTAGTATACCATATGAAAATAGTGAAAGTGTTACTTCTTCCTTACCTATTTGGATGTCTTTTATTTTTGATTGCTGTGAGTAGGACTTCCAGTACTCTGTTGAATAAAAGTAGTGAGAGTGGACATCCTTGTCTTGTTCCTGACCTTAAGGGAAAAGTTCTCAGTTTTTCTCCATTAAGGATGGTGTTACCTGTGGGTTTTTCACATACAGGCTTGATTATGTTGAGGTATGTTCCCTCTAAACCTACATTGGTAAGGGTTTTTATCATTAATGGATGCTGTGCTTTGTCGAATGCTTTTTCTGGGTCTATTGAAATGATCACAAGGTTCTTATCCTTTCTCTTATTGATGTGATGTATCATGAGGATTGTTTTGCCAATATTGCAACACACTTGCAAACAAGGAATAAACCCACTTGATTATGGTGAATGATCTTTTCAAAGTATTGTTGGAACAGTTTGCTAGTATTTTATTGAGAAATTTTGCATACGTGTTCATCGGGGATATTGGCCTGAAGTTCTCTTTTTTAGTGGAGTCTTTATCAGTTTCGTATAAGGGTAATGCTGGCTTCACAGGATGAATTTGGAAGTATTCCTTCCACTTCTATTTTTTAGAGTAGTTTGAAATAAATAGGTATTAACCCTTTAAGTGTTTGGTAGAATTCACCTGTGAAGCCATCTGGTCCTGGACTTTAATTCGTTGGAAGTTTTTTGATTACTGATTAAATTTCTTTGCTGATTATTGGTCTGTTAAAGTTTTCTATATCTTTCTGTTTCAGTTGTGGTAGTTTATATATTTCTAGGAATTTATCCACTTCTTCTAGGTTGTCTAGTATGCCAATATTGGTTGGCATATGGTTTTTTGTAATATTCTCTTAGAATTGTTTATATTTCTGTGGTGTTGGTTGATATTTCTCCTCTCTCATTTGTAATTTTATTTATTTGAGTCATTTCATTTTTTTTCTTGATAAGTTTGGTTACAGGTTTATCAATTTTATTGATTTTTGCAAAGAACAAGCTCCTGGTTTCATTGATCTGTTCTATTGTTTTTTAGTTTCTGTATCACTAATTTCTGCACTAATATTTATTATTTTCTTCTGCTACTTTTAGGTTTTTCTTCTTATTCTCTTTGTAGATCCTTTAGGTGTAAAGTTAGGTTGTATATTTGAGATATTTCTTCCTTCTTGAGGTGAGCTTTTCCACTTAAAACTGCTTTTGCTGCATCCTCAAAATTTTGGACCATTGTGTTTTCATTTTCATTTGTTTCCATGTACTTTTTAATTTCTTCTTTTGTTTCCTGGTTAACCCATTCATTGCTTAGTATCATGTTATTTAACCTCCATATATTTGTGTTCTCAGATTTCTTCTTATGGTTGACTTCTAGTTTCATAGCGTTATGGTCTGAAAAGATGCATGGTATCACCTTGATCTTCTTCCCTTTTATTATTATATAGTGTCCATTTTTGTTTCTTGTTACAGACTTTGTTTTGAAGTCTATTTTGTCCAATATATTTAATGCTACTCCAGGCTTCTTTGACATTCATTTGCATGATAAATGTTTCTCCACCCCCCTACTTTCAGTCTACAGGTATTTAGGTCTGAAATGAGTCTCTTGTAGGCAGCATATACTTGGAACTAGTTTTTTTTTTAATCCATTCTGTCACCTTATGTCTTTTGATTGGAGTATTTAGTCCATTTACATTCAAAGTAATTATTGATAGATATGTATTTGTTGTAATTTATTATTTGCTTTGTGATTATTTCTAAAGATTTTCTCTGGTCTTTCTTGCTTTTCTCTCTTTCATGGCTTGCTGATTTTCCTTAGCGATATATATGGATTTCTTTCTCTTTATTCTTTGCATTAGGGGTTTTTCACATATGGTTACTATCAGGTTTGTATATAACCTCTTCTGCATATAGCAGTGTATATTAAGTTGATTAAGTTTGAACCCATTCTTTATTACTCTTCTCCCCCACATTTTAGGTATATGTTGTCATTTTTTACATACTTTTATTTTGTGAGTTCCTTGAATGATTTTTTACATAAATATTTATTTGTACTGCTTTTTTGTTTCCTACTTTCATACTGTCACTTTTTATCTCTTCTTTCTACTCAGAGTTGCTTTTAATATTTTTGCAGGGTTGGTTTAGTGGTCACAAACTCCTTTAGTTCTTTGTCTGAGAAACTCTTTATCTCTCCTATTTTGAATGATAGCCATGCTGGATAAAGCATTCTTGGCTGCAGATTTTTCCCATTCAGCACTTTGAATATATCATTCCACTCCTTTCTTGCTTGGAAAGTTTGTGCTGAAAAATCCCCTGCTAGTCTTATGGTGCTCTCCTTGTATGTTATTGTCTTATTTTTCTTGCTGCTTAAAAACTTTTTCTTTATCATTATATTTTTCCAATTTAATTATGTCTTCGTGTCGGCCTGCTTTTGTTCATTTTGTTGGGGGTTCTCTGTGGCTTCTGAATCTGGATATCTGTTTCCTTCCCCAGATTAGGGAAATTTTCATCTAGTATTTTTTCAAATAAATTTTCTGCCCCCTTTTCTCCCTCTTCTTTTGGGACTCCTACAATACAAATGTTATTGCACTTTATGGAGTCACTGAGTTCCCTAAGTCTATTCTCATTTTGCCCAATTCTTTTTTGCTTTTTCTATTCAACTTGATTACTTTCCATTACTGTGTCTTCTAGGTCATTAAATCATTCCTCTGCTTCTTCCATCCTGCTATTTTTTCCATCAAGCATTTCATTCCATTCATTCATTCTGGTTCATTTAATGAACCTTTATTTCTGCTGTTATTCCTTATCTCTGTGTTAAGGGTCTTACTCATGTCTTCCACTGTTTCAAGTCCAGTGAGTATCATTATGAACATTGCTTTAAATAGCCTACCAGGCACATTACTTATATCTGTTTTGCTTAGATCTCTGGCCATGGCCTTGCCCTGTTCTTTCTTTTGGGATATTTTTCTCTTTCATTTTGTCTAAGTCTCTGTGCTTTGTCTCTGTGTTAGAAAAGTCACCTACATCTCCTGTTCTTGAGGTTAATGGCCTAATGAAGAAGAGGTCCTGATGTGCCCTGCTGTGTGCTGTACACTGTTCCCCAGGACCTGGCTCTTCTAATAGTTTCCAATGTGTGCTTTATATGCTCTGTTCTTTTGTCCTGGCTGCTTTATCCTTCAGACCAGTCATCTGCAGAGGATCTTTTTGCCTGTTGTGGGCAGTGTTTGGTTCCTGACCTGAATGTGTATGCTCTGGTTTGCTTGTGAAATGAGACCTGTTGCCACTGCCACTGTAGTTTTGTGGAGGCTCCACAAAACTGCCATGTTGGGAGACATGGTGTGATCAAGGGTTTGGGCCAGCCTTCTGTACGAGAGGCCCCACAGCACTGGGACTGAGGCAACTGAGACTAGAAAGGGTGGTTCCACCAGAGTGCAGTGCGGGGTGGGGGGAGTGGAGATTGTTGTAAGCAAGTTAGGTAGCAAGTGTTGGTGCTGTACTGGTTCCAGCAGATGGCCCTGTGTTTTTGCTGAGTGACAGGGATGGAAATGGCAGTAGCCAGTTCCTTTGCTCCAAGAAGGGTCTCTCTGTGAATGAATGGTGCCTCTATGAGATGCTCTCCAAAATGAGCATATAACCTCCCCACTGTGTGCCCCAGGCACTCACAGATCACTGTTTCCATGCTGTATGTCTGCAGGTTGTTTGCCTGCCTTCTTTCCAAGAGCAGCACAATGCTCTCCTAGCTCTATCCCAGACAAGCCCACTGACCTTTAAAACTCCAGGCACTAAACTTTGCTGGTTGCCAGAAATCATGAAATTGGGTCTCTCTCACTTTGCAAGCCATTTGCTATGGGGATTCATTTTCCCTGAGTGCTCCCTTGGATTAGTCAATCTCTTGCTCTTCTCTGCAACCACAGCTCCTCCACCTCTACAGTGACCACGTTCCATTTTTCTCAGAGCATTTCTTTGTATTTCCTACCTTCTTTGATGTGGACTCTTCTCTACCTGTAGTTGTGGAGTTTGTTCTGTCAGTCTTCAGGTCAATTTCTGTGGGTATTTAGGTTGATTTAATAGTTATCTTGTTCTATTGGTGGGACAAGGTGAGCCTAGAGTTCTCCTACCTCACTGCCATTTTCAATGGTCCATACCTTCACTTTCAATCTTCAGATGTCTTTAGGTCTGAGATGAGTCTCTTCTAAGCAGCATATAGATGCGTCTTATTTATTAATCCACTCTGTCACTCTATGTCCTTTGATTGGAGTGTTTAGTCCATTTGCGTTCAAGGTAATCACTGATAGATAAGTATTTATTGCCATTTTGTTACTTGTTTTGTAGTTTTTATCTGATCCCTTCTTCTCTTGCTCTCTTTCATGCTTTGTTTGCTCTATTTAACTATATACTTGGGTTTCTTTCTGTTTATTCTTTGCAAATCTACTACTGGTTTTTGATTTGTGGCTATCTGTAGGTTTGTATATCATCTCTTCTGCTTATAGCAGTCCATATTAAGTTTATGGTCACGTAAGTTTTAACCCCTTTACTCCTGTACCCTGCCCCTGTATGTTTTTAGATATATGGTGTTGTATTTTACATTCTTTTATTTTATAAATCTCTTGATTGATTTTTACAGATTTAGTTATTTTTACTGCTTTTGTGTTTTTTGCTTTTCATACTCTCACTTATGTTTCTTCCTTTCCACTCAAAGATTCCCCTTTAATATTTCTTGGTGTAGTGACCATGAAATCTTTTAGTTTTGGTTTATCTGAGAACACTTTATCTCTCTTTCTATTCTGAATGATAGCCTTGCTGGATAGAGTATTCTTGCCTGCATAATTTTCATTTTCAGCACTTTGATCATATCATGCCACTTCTTTCTGGCCTGCAAAGTTTGTGCTAGAAAATCTGCTGATAGCTTAAAGGAGTTTTGGTTGTATGTAACTCTCTTCTCTTACTGTCTGAATTTCTTTTTTATCATTACTTTTCCCATTTTAATTACTATGTGTCTTGGTGTGGACCTCCTTGGATTGATTTTGGGGGGTAATTTCTGTTTCCTGGACCTCAAAATTTGTTTCCTTCCTCATCCATGTATTTGGGAAGTTTTCAGCTAGTATTTTTTCAAATAAATTTTCTTCTCTCTTTTCTCTTCTTCTGAGATCCCTGTAATGTGAACGTTATTACACTTGATGGAGTCACTGAGTTCCCTAAGACTATTCTCATCTTGCATATTTGTTTTTCTTTAATTTGCTCAGCTTGGTTACTTTCCATTACCTGTCATCCAGGTCCCTCTGATTCATCTAGCCTGCTATTTATTCTATCAAGTGTATTTTTAATTTCATTTACTGTGTTTCTCATCTCTTATTCATTCTTTATCTCTTTGTTAAGGGTCTCACTGATATTCTTCACTCTTTTATCAAGTCCAGTGAGTATCTCTACTATCATTTCTTTAAATTCTCTATCAGGCATATTACTTATATCCCTTTCACTTAGATCTTTTGCGGTGGTTTGGTCCTGTTCTTTCATTTAGGACATATTTCTCTGTCTCCTCATTTTGTCTATTTCTCTGTGTTCGGAAAGTCAGCTTTATCTATTGCTCTTGAACATAATGTTCTTATGAAGAAGAGGTCCTGTAATGCTCTTAAGTGCAGGGTCCCCTGCTCCCTAGGGCCTGGCCCTTCAGGCAATGACCCCATGTGTGTTGTGTGTGCTCTCCTATTGAGTCCTGGTCTTTTTTCCCTTCAGTCCAATTGCTTACAGAGGCTCTCTTTGCCTGTTATGGACAGGGTTTGGTCCTTCAGCAGGGGTGGGTCTCATTTCAACAAAGTGTGCACAGGTCTGCTTGTGAAATAAGACCTGTTGCCACTGCTGCTGGAATTTAGGTCCTGCAAAATGCAGGAGTCAGGAGATGTGTTGGTGGGATTTGTACTGGTCTTCTGGAGGAGGGAGCTTGCAGTAACCAGTATGAGAATAGCGTGAATGGGAAGGGCTGATCAGCCAAAGAGTGTGTGGGGGGAGTGGGGGTTTGAGCTTGGTGTAACCAAGTTAGATAGCAAGTGTTGGTGCTGCATTGGTCCCTTCAGGTGACCCTGTGTTTCTGTTGGGGGGCAGAAGAGGGAAATGGTGCCTGCCAGCACTTTTGTTCCTGGAGAGGTCTCACCATGATCTCCACCTCTCTGGGCCTTATTCTGAGATAAGTAAATCACTCTTCCTCCTTTCTGCCCTCTAGCATTTTTCAAACTTCTGCTTTCAAACTCTATCTCTGCTGGCTGTTTGTGGTGCTGTCTCTGTAAGGGTGGGGACTCTGCTTCCTAAGACCCTCTGAGTTCTCCCAGAGCTGAACCCATCAATTTTTTTTTAATTTCAAGTTTAAGTCCTACAGGCTATAAGAACTTATGAAATTCAGCCTCTCTCACTTTCAAAGCTACATGGTATGGGGATTCATCTTCCTCATGTGGGCTTCCTGCTGGGAAAGTCTGTTTTTTGCCCTTCTCTATGCCACCAGCTCCCTCCCCATGGTCTTTTTTGCTCCCAAACCTCATCTTTGCCCTTCCAACATTCTCTGCTGTGGATTCTTCTCTATTATTCCTTGTGGAGTTTGTTCTACCAGTCTTCAGATCATTTTCTATGTCATTTATGCTGATATGTCATCTAGTTGTATCTGTTATGCCCAGAATTCATGATCCCCAAAGACCACCAGGGAGCCGAGTCCGATGCAAAAGCAAAGAGCCTTTATTTGAACTAGCTCGAGCTCAATCCCCTACCTGCACCAATGCAGCAGTGAGATACCAGAGAGAGAGAGAGAGCGAGTTTCAAAAGCACAACGGTTTTATAGGGGTCTAGGGGTAGTTGGTGAAGAAATGGTCCTGGCCTTAGCCGATTGGCTGGGGAAGGGTCAGAGTCCCATTATGCAGGTTGCCGGGCATGGTTTGATCAGGAAGTTACTCAAGGGGAGGAGGCGTGGTCTGAGGTTTGAGCAGGAATTTCTTTCTGCAGCCATGTCGGGGACATAGTCACTCAAGATGGAGGATACAGAACAAGATGGAGGACACAGAACAAGATGGAGGGCACAGAACAAAATGGAGTCGGTCGGCCTAGGTCTGCTCTTTCAGTATCCATGGGAAGAGGCAAGCTTAGAGTCCTTCTACTTTGCCATCTTCCCAGTTTGTTTTTCTTTTTCTAGTTCCTTAAGGTGTAGAGCTAGATTGTTCATTGGGGATCTTTCTCACTTCTTAATGTAGGACTTTGTTGCACTTAGAGCTCTTTTTGCTGCATTCTACAAGTTCTTGTATATTGTGTTTCCATTTTTGTTTCTCTCAACATACATCATTATTCCCACTTTAATTTCTCCTTTGTCTATTGATAAACTTCAGAAGAGTGTTGTTTAATTTCCATGTATTTGTAAATATTCCCTTTTTCCTCTTGCTGTTGATTTCTAGTTTCAAGACTTTGTGGTCAGAGAAGATACTTGGTATCTTTAAGATACTTATTGAATTAAGAGTTATTTTGAGACCTAACGAAGGTCTATCATAAAAATATTCCATGTGTGCTTGAGAAGAATGTGCATTCTGCTGTTGACAGAATATTCAGTATATGTCTGTATAGGTCTACAGTGTTCTTCAAATCCATTGTTTCCTTATTGATTCTCTGTTTGGATGATCTATCTTTTATTGAGAGGGGGGTATTAAATTCCCCAACTACTATTGCATTACTGTTTATATCATCTTTTAACTCTGTCAGTATTTTGATTTATAAATTAGGTGCTCCAATGATGGATATATATATATAATTGTTACATACTGATGTATTTTAATATTTTTAGTTTAAATTCCATTTTGTCTGTGTAAGTATAGCTACCACTGCTTTTTGTTATTTTTGCCATTTGCTTGAAATATCCCTTTTTATCCTTTCACTCTCAGTCTAATTGTGTCTTTAAGACTAAAGTGAATCTCTGTGGGCAGCATATTGTTGGATCTTCTTTTTAATCCATTCAGCCATTCTATGTCTGTTAATGGGAGAATTTAAGCCATTTATATTTAAAGTAATTATTGATAAGTGAGTACATACTATTGCCATTATGTCAATTGTTTTCTGGTTGCTTTGAAGATCTTTGTTTCTTGTCCTTATCTCTTATTTTGTTTTGTTTTGTTTTGTCATCTTTTGGCACCACTATGCACTAACCTCTTTATTGTGTTCCTTTGTATCATTAATACAGGATTTTCCCTTGTCATTACTATGATTCATACATAAAATATCTTGAACTTATACCATCCTGTTTTAATCTCATAACATCAATAGAAGTAGTTCTTTTCCCCTTCATATTTTAGATTGTTATTCTTACAATTTACATGTTTTTCTTGTTTGTTTAAGTTAATATATAGTGCAGTATTGGTTTCAGGAGTAGAATTTAGTGATTTGTCGCTTAGATAGAACACCCACTGCTCATCCCAACAAGTGCTTTCCTTAATGCCCATAACCCATTTAGCCCATCCCCCCACCCAGTGCCCCTTCCAGCAACCCTCAGTTTGTTCTCCATATTTAAGAGTCTCCTATGGTTTGCCTCCTTCTCTGTTTTTATCTTATCTTATTTTTCCTTCCCTTTCCCTATGTCCATCTGTTGTGTTTCTTAAATCTCACATATGAGTGAAATCATATATTTGACTATCTCTGACTAACTTATTTCACTTAGCATAATATACTCTAGTTCCATCCACTTCATTGCAAGTGGCAATATTTCATTCTTTTTGACCACCATTGTATATACCACATCTTCTTTATCCATTCATCAGCTGATGGACATTTGGGCTCTTTCCATAATTTACCTATTGTTGATATGCTGCTATAAACACTGGGTGTATTGCTACTTCAAATCAGCATTTTTGTGTCTTTGGAAAAATAACTAGTAGTCCAATTGCTGGTTTGTAGGATAGTTCTATTTTTAAATTTTTGAGGAACCTCCATACTGTTTTATGGTGTGGCTACACCAATTTGCATTCCCACCAACAGGGCAAAAATGATTCCCCTTCCACCACATCCTCACTAACATCTGCCGTTTCCCGAGGTGTTCATTTTAGCCTTCTGACCTATGTGAAGTGGTATCTCATTGTGATTTTGATTTGTATTTCCCTGATGATGAGTGATGTTGAGAATCATTTCATGTGCTTCTTAGCCATCTGATGTCTTCTTGGGAAAAGTGTTTATTCGGGTCTTCTGCCCATTTCTTCACTGGATTATGTACTTTCTGGGTGTTGAATTTGTTAAGTTCTTTATAGATCTCAGATACTAAACCTTTATCCAATATGTCATTTGCAAATATCTTCTCCAATTTTGTAGGCTGCCTTTTAGATGTGTTAATTGTCTCCTTCACTGTGCATAAGGGTTTTATCTTGATGAGGTCACAATAGTTCATTTTTGCTTTTGTTTCCCTTACCTCTGGAGACATGTCTAATAAGAAGTTGCTGTGGCCAAGGTCAAACACATTGCTGCCTGTTTTCTCCTGTAGGATTTTGATGTTTCCTGTCTCACATTTAGGTCTTTCATCCATTTTGTTTTTTTTTTTTATTTATATATGAAATTTATTGTCAAATTGGTTTCCATACAACACCCAGTGCTCACCCCAAAAGGTGCCCTCCTCAATACCCATCACCCACCCTCTCCTCCCTCCCACCCCCCATCAACCCTCAGTTTGTTCTCACTTCTCAACAGTCTCTTATGCTTTGGCTCTCTCCCACTCTAACCTTTTTTTTTTTTTCCTTCCCCTCCCCCATGGGTTCCTGTTAAGTTTCTCAGGATCCACATAAGAGTGAAACCATATGGTATCTGTCTTTCTCGGTATGGCTTATTTCACTTAGCATCACACTCTCCAGTTCCATCCACGTTGCTACAAAAGGCCATATTTCATTTTTTCTCATTGCCACGTAGTATTCCATAGTGTATATAAACCACAATTTCTTTATCCATTCATCAGTTGATGGACATTTAGGCTCTTTCCATAATTTGGCTATTGTTGAGAGTGCTGTTATGAACATTGGGGTACAAGTGCCCCTATGCATCAGTATTCCTGTGTCCCTTGGATAAATTCCTAGCAGTGCTATTGCTGGGTCATAGGGTAGGTCTATTTTTAATTTTCTGAGGAACCTCCACACTGCTTTCCAGAGCGGCTGCACCAATTTGCATTCCCACCAACAGTGCAAGAGGGTTCCCGTTTCTCCACATCCTCTCCAGCATCTAGAGTCTCCTGATTTGTTCATTTTGGCCACTCTGACTGGCGTGAGGTGATACCTGAGTGTGGTTTTGATTTGTATTTCCCTGAGAAGGAGCGACGCTGAACATCTTTTCATGTGCCTGTTGGCCATCCGGATGTCTTCTTTAGAGAAGTGTCTATTCATGTTTTCTGCCCATTTCTTCACTGGGTTATTTGCTTTTTGGGTGTGGAGTTTGGTGAGCTCTTTATAGATTTTGGATACTAGCCCTTTGTCCGATATGTCATTTGCAAATATCTTTTCCCATTCCGTTGGTTGCCTTTTAGTTTTGTTGGTTGTTTCCTTTGCTGTGCAGAAGCTTTTTATCTTCATAAGGTCCCAGTAATTCACTTTTGCTTTTAATTCCCTTGCCTTTGGGGATGTGTCGAGTAAGAGATTGCTACGGCTGAGGTCAGAGAGGTCTTTTCCTGCTTTCTCCTCTAGGGTTTTGATGGTTTCCTGTCTCACATTCAGGTCCTTTATCCATTTTGAGTTTATTTTTGTGAATGGTGTGAGAAAGTGGTCTAGTTTCAACCTTCTGCATGTTGCTGTCCAGTTCTCCCAGCACCATTTGTTAAAGAGACTGTCTTTTTTCCATTGGATGTTCTTTCCTGCTTTGTCAAAGATGAGTTGGCCATACGTTTGTGGGTCTAGTTCTGGGGTTTCTATTCTATTCCATTGGTCTATGTGTCTGTTTTTGTGCCAATACCATGCTGTCTTGATGATGACAGCTTTGTAGTAGAGGCTAAAGTCTGGGATTGTGATGCCTCCTGCTTTGGTCTTCTTCTTCAAAATTACTTTGGCTATTCGGGGCCTTTTGTGGTTCCATATGAATTTTAGGATTGCTTGTTCTAGTTTCGAGAAGAATGCTGGTGCAATTTTGATTGGGATTGCATTGAATGTGTAGATAGCTTTGGGTAGTATTGACATTTTGACAATATTTATTCTTCCAATCCATGAGCAGGGAATGTCTTTCCATTTCTTTAAATCTTCTTCAATTACCTTCATAAGCTTTC